>NW_026542601.1:99016488-99481862 GCF_028750875.1 Macrosteles quadrilineatus | reverse complement strand
CATTCCCTATAGTTTTTAAAGCAACAGAAAACCCAAAATCCAAATTTGTTTAACTCCCTGTCACTGTTGAAGGATTATAAGAGACTAGTGATATTTATTTTAGGAACAGTATATGGTCATGATTCAATATTTACAGCTTGACATAACCTGCAAAACACTTTTTAAAATTGTTGACGATGCTCAGATAATTCACAAAACATTTCTTTTTATAAAGAAGCCCTTAACTTATGTTTTATTCAAAAATAAAAATAAAATATGTAATTCATTGAAGGGAGTATTTATTGGTTACTCTACAGCAAAGCTAAGAACCTCCACCAGACATTCCTTTGGGTATTTAAATTCCAACCTCTTAGTCTTTGGTTTCCTCTGTTCGTTCAACATCCCGCTCTTGATTTCCCTCATCGAGTTGGTCTTGACCAGTTCTTAGTAAAGGTTATTTCATTTAATCCCATGGTATAGTTTACTGATAGACTATCTGGTTTAATGCTAGACTATCTGGTTTGCTGCTAGCGCTAGCCTATCTGGTTTGCTGCTAGCATATCTGGTTTGCTGATAGCTTATCTGGTTTGATGCTAGACTATCTGGTTTGCTGCTAGCCTATCTGGTTTGCTGCTAGCCTATCTGGTTTGCTGATAGCCTATCTGGTTTGATGCTAGACTATCTGGTTTGCTGCTAGCCTATCTGGTTTGCTGCTAGTCTATCTGGTTTGATGCTAGCCTATCTGGTTTGATGCTAGACTATCTGGTTTGCTGCTAGCCTATCTGGTTTGCTGCTAGCCTATCTTGTTTGCTGCTAGCCTATCTGGTCTTTGCTAGCCTATCTGGTCTTTGCTAGCCTATCTGGTTTGCTGCTAGCCTATCTTGTTTGCTGCTAGCCTATCTGGCCTTTGCTAGCCTATCTAGTTTGCCGCTAGCATATCTTCTATTTGTTTAGACTCCTAGAGGGTGTTTCAATTACCCTAGAGAATTTCATGCCATCGTTTTTAGAGCTGGTTATAGGTTCAGGGTCGTATCCTACGCCTGGCTTCCTTGTTTGCAGCCTCCTTCTGTTTTTCATTTGTGTTTGTCCTTATTATTCTTTGCTCTGTGGTTAGTTGCCGTCTAGCACCTTCTTTACTTCTTACCAAGAGCCCCACCCCCAGGATGCTGGAGGTGCAGGAGTAGGGAAACTGTCGGAAGGTAGTGGTTCAAGTACTCGCGGAACCAACACCCCGACACCTCCAAGAGGTGGCGGAGGCGGTCCCCCGAATACTTTCCTCACTACCCAGCCTACAGCGATCCCTACACCCACACCTACCACCACCTTACGAATGCGACTCATGGTTAACTAATTGACAAAAAAAGGAGACTTACTAAGGTAATTGTTGGTGCTGTTGATTGTTTGAGATTTTTCAACGAAGTGATTTAATGTTTCTATGGAAACATTTATAAAAAAAAACACCTACAGTATATAGTAAAGTGTTAGTGATGTTAAGCATTATACTCTCATTTTTTTTCTCTAATAAGGATAAATACCCCCACCGCAGCAAACCTGCAGACAAAGCGAATTTCAATTTGCCTGATTGGATTTACATGAAAATGTCTCCTTAAAAATGTCACATTTATTCCCTATTTAAATAGCATTAGTTTAACGAGTACTTAGGTTTGCTGCAACAGGGAGGGTAAAAAATGTGTTCTTTTGTGAAATGTTAATAGTTTAGTATGAAATTAATGCATTTTGCAGATTTAAACAAAATAAGTTCATAAACAAGCAAACCACAACAGTTTACAATTTTCTCCTTAAGAATAACATGGGAATTATAATAACAATAATTAAATTTACACTTTTTGAACTTTCTCCCTAACCATTAGGCATACAACAATGCTTCAATATACTAAATTGTTTTTTTTTTTTATCTCTACAAAATGGTTGGGGAATAAATTCTAAAATTGTATGGTTTTAGGGTCAAAAATGGGGAAAACCAATTTTTACTCCATAAAACCCCGCATAAACCCCTGTTTCCATAGTCCGATCAATAAACGTAAGTTTACACGTTTGTACCTAATTTCATCAAAATCGGATGATTTTTGCTCGAGTTATCGCGCTAACGAACACATATAAATATATATTTAAATTATTTGTCTGTTTGAGTAAACAACATCTTTTCTTCATAAGAAATACATTGGTATTTGATGTCCTGCGGGGCAAAGTCCGAGGACTTTTATTACAAGAATTGGTGAAAGGGGGCGTCTACACAAAAAATACTTAATTTTGACACGTCGTTTGTAAAAATCTGTCCATTATTAACGGAGGAGTAGTGTTTCGTAGAAATCACCTTCATGTATTATACAAATTAAGTATCAAAACAAATCTGTACTTTTTAAACCGGAATAGATAGAAATATTCTGTTTGTGACAATAATTGTTAACAAAGGTTCCGCAGTTTTTTACATCAAAAATATTTTTTAACCCCCCTAACAGGGCAGGAGTAGGGGGTGACTTATTTTTTCCAAATAGTAACCACAATTGAGTAACACCTCATTTTGAAGTGTTTGTAAAAAAAAAACACAATGACGCAAATTTGAGATGAATATCTCAGCCATAGCCAAAATGGCGGATATTCCATAGTGGGTGCTGTTTTACAAAAATAAAAATAACATTTTGGAATACCCGCCGTTTGTAAAAAAAAAAACACAATGACGCAAATTTGAGATGAATATCTCAGCCATAGCCAAAATGGCGGATATTCCATAGTGGGTGCTGTTTTACAAAAATAAAAATAACATTTAGGCTAGGGGTGAAATATCTACCTTGGGTTTGCGTCATTGTTTTTCTTTTAACAAACCCTTCAAAATGAGGGGTTACTCAATAGGGGTTGTTATTGAAAAAATAAGTCACCCCATCCCCTACCCTGTTAAAGGGGTGAAAAAATAATTGTTGATGTAAAAAATTGCGGAACCTATGTTAACAATCAATTCCAAAAACAGAACATTTTATCAATTTCGGTTAAAAAAATACAGATTTCTTTCCATTACTTGTGAAATTGGTGCTTTTTCACATACAGGAAATCAAATTTTGGAATGCCTGCCATTTTGGCTAGGGGTGGGATATACACCTCGGGTTTGCTTCATTGTGTTTCTTTTGACAAATCCTTTAAAATGAGTGGTCACTCAATAGAGGTTGCCATTTGAAAAAAATTTGTCACCCCCTACACACTCACACTACCCTGTTAGGGGGGTTAAAAATATTTTTGATGTAAAAAGTTGCGGAACCTTTGTTCATAATTATTGCCACAAACAGAATATTTCTATCTATTTCGGTTTTAAAAATAAAGATTTGTTTCAATACTTAATTTACACACTGTATATAAGGATGCCTGATCAGATATTTAGATATTTTACAAAGGCGGGTATATCCATTAAACCAGATTTTTTCTTCATAACTTTTGTACAAAAAATTAGTTCAGCCCTGAGGAAAATCTTTTTACTATCAATGAATTATTTCAAGCAAAATAATAATACAAAACATAACCACTTTAGTTTATTAATTTTGGCAAAAAATTATGAAATTCCATCCCTTAATTGAATTTAGCCCTGGAAAGGTTAAGGAAAACTGTAGAAACATAAGACATTAATATTAACTAAAGTAATGTGATTAATTATTTACACAATTCATTCTTTACTACCTCAAGGAAGTTAATTAATATTTAAATATTTTATTGGTTTCAGGTCAAAACCAAAAACTCAAAACAAAGTAAAGTCGTAAAAGCTTCAAACAGTAACGGTAAGTAATATTTCAAATTCATTTTACATAGGTAATGGAATATTTAGAGTATACCAAAGGTAGACAATGAATTTTTAAAATCAACTGATTTAGGCTTAATTTATGAAGAAAGATTGACATGGTTTCACTACAAAGTAAGACCTGTATTTGTATAAAACCACTAAGCAGTATCTAACCATTACATTACTGATAAACACGTTACTGATAAAATTACGTTGTTTACCTCAGTTGCAGCACCAGACACTTGTTCCGACACAGCCAGTGTTGCGAGTGTCAGATCGGGGGAATCGGAGGAAAGCGAGTCCAACAACAACAACAACAATGTCGGGGAACAGGTTAACTTTGATCACCCCTACTCTTAGGCTTTAGTTTAGCTTCTTTCTTTCTTTGTGATCAATAACTACTTCTTTAGAAATGTAAATATCACTAAAAAAATTATGCATTTTTTCTGAGGATTAATTAGTTTCACTGTTATTTACTGTTACAAATGTTATGCACAGTAATAATTTTGAATAAAACACAAATAGGTTTTTAATATTTTTCGATTTTAACTAAAAACTAGTAATATCTTAGTTTGTGCAGTGGATATTAGTAGTGAAATGTGTACGTGGTCATGAATGTTTTTCATGCAAGTTGGTTAGAGTCTTGACTCAAGTTTTATCTTATATATAAACGGTGACAATGAAGTCGGATAGGACGACTTTATAACCTTAAAACGAAAAAAGAGATCACAACCAAATATGGCATATCATAACTGGTAATTGTAAGCTACTTTTTTGTGTACATTGTGATCGGATGCCTCCTATGGGAGACGGCCCATAGGAAGTAAGTTGAAAATCTTTAATGTAAGCATAGGTTGATATATACATCAGATTTAAGGTCTTTTTAAATTAAAAACAATGCCACAAAACCGGACTTCAACTGGACAACCTAGTCAAATAATTACAACCATTCAAAGATTTCCACTTTTTTAAACTTCTTTTTACTTCTAAATATGATTAGGAAGCAGATAAGACAAAACTGTAATTTAGTTCCATATTAACACCAAGGCGTTACCGTTATTTTGCAGCCCCGTTTGTCGTTGGATCTGGTGTCAAGTTCAACTCGCCTCTCAGCCGCCATCCCTCCCGACATTCTGCCTGATCTTAGGAGTCCGGATTCTATCATGAAGGACGTCCACGACAAAGAAATCCTTGTTGCCAAAGCATTTAATTTAGAAGAAGTCCTATTGGCTGCTGAAAAACACTTTGAAAAAGAAGGTTTATTGATTGACTTTAAGATTAATGTTGTTACACAGAGCGTAAGAGCTTGGGGTTGAAGGATTTCTCTAGAAAAACTAAAACTTTCAACTAATGTAATTTTAATGTTTAGCATGCATTGGTGTTTTTTGTGTCAAGCCCCAAGAGGACTCAAATTCAATTTTTTTTTTATTTTTCAATTACAAGAAAATTTTTTATTTGGCAAGAATTGGAAGAATACATTTAACACCAAATAAGTTTGCCATTATAAAAGTTGACCCATGTAAAGCAAATTGTGTAGAAAAGAACTTTAATTTAATAAAATACATTAGCATTGATCAGTTGTGTAAACCAAGATACCAGCTACATGATTAAAATAACCTGTAAGAAATTAAGATTTTTGTTGGATTAGCAATCTTGCCCCAATGGGAAAGAATACACATTGGCACAAAAAATACATTAATTTTACGATTGGGTAATGGTTGTGTATTATGTAAAACTTTGGTGTTAGATTGCATTAATGCAGGTACACGGACCAAACTTTCAACTTTATGCAATCTTTAATCTAAAATTAAAAAGTACCTTTTCATTTCAGAGAACAACGAGACTGAGGGTATCAACAAAGACTGTCTGCCGGAGCTGTTGTCTGGAGTAAAACACATAGAGGAGACTCTGAACTACGGCCCTCCCTCTGGCAGCAGTAGTGCCATACCTTCCCTAGAGGCTGGCAATAACACAGTGCCACAGTATACGGTGCTCAGACAAGACAGCATAGACCACCCTCTGGCTGACGACGTGTGCGGCACTGTCACCAGCGGTACGCTTATTTTGTTATTTATCACATTTTTTAATCCTTAAAGTATGAAATGCCTTCACCATCGACTATTTGTCTGTAGTGATATGATAATACCCTGCAGCAGCAAAATCTAGCGGTGACTGCAGGATGTGGCGGCCGATTACAAACCAGTATTGACTGGCTATCCTAGTATTACTCGGTTAGATTGGAAGCTGCTTGTGACTTAGTTTTTGGGTATTCAATTCAATTCAAAACTATTTTATTTATCTCTTGTACATAGAAATACATTGAATGGTGTCAAGTCAACAGTTGCATGTAATAGTTAAATTAAATACATTTCTTACATAACAACAAAAAATTCACAAACCTAAGTTTTTTTATAATAACACAACGGAAAAGCCAAACAATATTAATACAATTGTTAACAAAAAATACATTATGTTAAATTTATTTTTATTTTTTAACATTCAAAGACTATTCAACTCTTCAAAAGAATAAATAGCCTTGCTGATGAGAAATTTTTTAAATTTAATTTTAAATATTGTTTTGGAAGTCTGATTCAACTTTGATTGGGAAGTTTTTTAAAGTTTTGATCCCGCATACAAGGATTCTTTCTTAAAAATTTTCAGACTATGATGGCCAATTGCAAGGTTTTCCCGATTTCTGGTGAAATTATTATGACTATCCCCAACTCGTTCCAAATTATAAAGGCTGTCCTTTACCGATAAAATTGTTTAAAAAACGTACATTCCATAAATTGTCATTATATTTTCTGATTTAAAATGTTCTTTATTAACCAAAGTTTCAGAATCTAAATTGCAGATAATTTTAATAGCTTTCTTTTGCTTTTTTAGAATAGAATTCAAATTGTAATCACTAGTTTTGCACCATAAAGTGAAATCCCAAAAGATATACTTGAGTGGATATGTGAAAAATAAATAACTTTTAGAGTTTGTTTTCACATAATGGTTTCAATCTAGATAAAGAATATAATTCTGATTGGGTACTGATTATTGAACAATAACCAATGTATCTGTTCTAAGGAAAAGTCCAAAGGCTAAATAGTTAGATAGATACCCAATAGCATAACACATAGCACTAATGTTTCGTTCTGATGTTGGCACTCTTTAGAGAGAGGGCTGAAGAGAAAGTCAAAGTTAAAAACTGGAGTGATGTTCAGAGTTACCAACTGTAGCCACTAAAAAAAAACTAATTAAATGAGCTATTCCTACATGATACTCGAATAGCGGCAGATTGGAGACTCGAAAATGTCTTGAGAACGAGGCTTAAAAGATTTACTCAATCAAGTGTAGCAAGATTTAACACTTCAGGTAAACTGAAGTACACAAACGGCTAATATGTTGCAGACGACACATTGACATTGGATTGTAACGATGGCTGGTGTCAGGTGACCACTCCTGAGGTAGCTCAATATGTGAGTGTGTGTAGAGACTACGTAGTGATGAGTGGGCCGAGCAGGACACTACACTCCACTACTGTACCACCCTCCTCCCCTGCCCGCTGGTCTAGGTAACTTGAACTTGCAAAGCTTTAATAATCACTATGGCTATACTCACTATGTCATGTTTCTTACGTTTTATTGTTAGCGTAGGTTATGTTGGATTCAGTAGTAGAGCTTGTACTGATAATTCTTAACCAACGTTTTACTGAAGGATTATTGCTAGGATAGTAGGCTTTCCTGAAAGGGCAAGAGTCCAATCTGGCTCAAGAAACCCAAAATTCTATACTTTAAACACTTCCTGGCTGCTTGTTGAACTTTCTCTCCCACTAAAATTATTGTGTAATTAGACCCAAACCTCAACATCCAAAGGAGTGTCCACTTTTGACTTCAATTTGTCTAGTTTAGTCCAAATAATGTTTAGTAAAAAGTTACACCATGTTGAGTGTCAGTTTTGGGGGTGAGGGGAGTGTTAAACTTAAACTTTCTTCAGTTGTAAATATGGTCACAACATTTAAAAAAGAGTTTCAACAAAATAAAATCATAAAAATATTAAAAATGGATCAAAGGCTTTTAAGTGTATCTCATTGTTTAGGCTTGGTTACCGAGCCATGGACGTACTGCTTTCACCAGAAGGGCAGCTTGTGTGGAAGCTAGACTTTGATGTTGCAGCTGCTCTACTAGATTCTGATAATAATGGTAACAATCATATTTTAATTTCCTTGATCAACTATAGCATATTTTATCCAAAACCATCTGATGAGAAGTGATATATAACGAAAGGAGAAAAACCAACATAGATTACAGTGTGATGAATTATTTGATAGATCATGTCAATAAGAGTGGCAAGCAGTATGGGCTTGCACTCTCCTCCCACCATCCCTTTTGTTATTTTGTACAGTCATCTCAACAATTATTTGGCGTTTATTCAATACTACAAGCGTCTAGTGGTAAGACTCGATGTTACCACATAACTGCACGTTAAAGCTTTATTGTTTCATAGGTACAGCTGGTGGTAACTGGGAGATTGCAGCCAGGGGGGTGGAGAGTGTAGCACTAGGCAGTGACGTCGCCTGGTACGTGTCTAGTGGACGAGTCTACCTTCAGACAGAGCTTAGCAGTGTTACACCATACCGAGACGGAAGTCTAGTCCCTTGTCCATCACTAGTCACCAGTATATGCTGCTCTAAAGAGGTTGGTACTGGATGACTTTTTTAAATCGTCCAAACTTTGGTCTTGTTACTAACCAAGACATTGATAGAAGTTCTGGGTCTTTGGATCCCTGATATCTCAAAAGTTTAAGAAATCAGTTCAGGCCAGAAATAAAATCACAATAGAAAGATTACTATTTCACTACGATTGTAAGGAAATAATGATGGTGGCGATTGTCATCATGGCGGTGGATAACCATGAATAATGTTCCCCACAGATGGTCTGGGTGTTGACCGCTGATCACTGGGTGTTGTGGCGTGCGGGTGTGACTCCCGACTGTCCCGAGGGGTCTCATTGGCAGAGAGTGGACACACCCGGACACGTTCAAGTGGCAGATATAGCGCTGGGACCCTACAACCTCGGCTGGCTGGTGGACCGTAGCAACTCTGTCTACTACAGTGACAACTACACGGAGGACAAATGTGTCTGGTGGCAGGTGAAAGAACAACTCATTGGTTGCATTTAATTCAGTAGTCCTAGTCACATCTGAAATAGGAAGTAGGAAACATCAGTGAATTTTACAAGTTTTGACACGGTTTTACTCAAGGAGATTTGGTTTACTAAAATGATTGTCCCTAATGAATTGTTTGTTTTTGCAGGTCCTCATAAGGAATTACATGTTTGAGAACAGTTCCCTGTGTCAGATCAGTAGCAATAATAACTCTGTTTGGATCACAAACAGAATGTCTCCTTATGTCTACGTCAACTCAACAGCCATCAAAGGTAACTTTAACTCTTACAGTGGGGAATGCATGGCAAGGTTTAGAGTATTAATTAACTCTAGTTAGTTGTTCTGCACATGCTTTGCAACAGGGTACGAGTACTTTTAAAAGAGAATAATATGGGTCTCTAAATCTACTGTTAAAAACGGTTATACTCATATTTGTGATACAAATTATGAAATTTTACAGGCAAATATCAATTGTACTTATTGCTTATTTTAATGAAAATCCTTTGTATTTGCATTAAACTGTGTGATGGAATCTAAACTAACGACTTTATTGTAATGTAAACATCTATCATGAGATTAAAAAGATTAACTCAGGGAAAATTAAAGAAAAAAACTATAAATAAAAACAAATCCGCCAAATCCGCTTAAAGAGTTTTAAGTATACTCTAAAAAGTTATCTTTTAAACCAAGTATTTTACTCTGTAAGTGACTTTTTACAAAATTAAGCAGCATTGTTATATGTAATTGTTGTTTTAGAGTCAGACAAAAATGTTCTGTAACTTAATTGTATTTTTAGGTTTATATTGAATTGACAATGTCACCAGTTTAATAGCTTTGCTATGTACAAATGTTTATGTGACAATAAAGTGGATTTGATTTGATTTGGATTTGACAAATCTAACTGCTGATGCATCGTCAAGTTTTTAAATATGATTAAATACAGCCCTTTGATTGAAGATCGTGCCCTCATCGAAAAACTGATATTCTTCGGGGAATATTCATATCAAGACCTTTCATTCAAGTATGCGGTTAATAGGTGTGCGGCTTACAGTTTTCTCAAAAATTCAAGTCCTTATTAGGCATATATAACACAATATATATATATAATATATAATAATATATATATAAACAAGAAGAAGATATGTTTATTAACAAAATGAAAATGCTTATCATCATTCAACAAATTTTGTTTTCATAGCCCAATGAGCCAATTTTTAGTGATTCATACACCATCTTTACCTGCACAGTAGAATAATTCCTCTAGTTTGAAATTCTTGGGACATGACATGAACCTTGTCTGAAAAATCATTTGCTTTTTTAAGGTTTGAAACTGGAACCAGCCAGTTCAAATATAATTTTGGATGGTTCAAATTTTTTGTTATCGTCAGTACTAGTGTATCCAACATAGTGTGTAAAAAATGTGACAACCTAAAAACTCTTTAGTCGTGCTGAAAAATTTGCAGAGGTATAATAAATTGTTAAATTTTCCAAACATTTTAACAGTAAGTTGAGTAATCTAAAGTGTGACCTCAGTTCCTGTTCAATTTCCAAGTCTATTATTTATTACCAAACTAGTTATAACAAATTTTTGATGGTTAAAATTTTGTGCTGGTCCCTCATCAGTATTCCAGATTCCAGTTATCCAAGATCCACTGCCCTACTTTGTTTAACAGTTTTTTTTTTTTGCTATATTATGTTGATGTTCCATTACCTAGGCCACCGATGGACAGAAGTTTCTATAAGGAACATGACAGCCCCACTGAGATGGAGGCAAATCACAGCTGAAGGAGTGTTTGAGGAGAAGGGATCTCTGTGGTTGCTGTCTACAGGCAATGAACTCTTCCATTTGAGGCCCAACTCTGAAAACCTTAATGTCAGTAAGCTTCGTTTACAATCAGATATTGGCATACATTATTTTTATACGTTGTTAGGCCTACGTTGGATTCAATACCGATTCCAGAATCTCAAACATGCACAAACACATTACCCTTGCAATCATGATGAGACCATGCATTTTTGATTGCATAATCTTTACACAATCTGCAACTGCATATTCCCAAAATGATGTCCTGAAATATTGCAATAAAATATTAATAAATCCATAAAACAAGGTTGGTAAATAAACTACACCACCCAAGTAAAGCTTGGATTAAATTTTAAAGGTACTTTGTTTAGAGGGATGGATTAATAGTAATAATAATGCTGGGAAACACACTATAAGGCTTAGAAGCATATTTTTGGGTTTCTTATGTTTTACTTGTCAAGCTGTTGGTCCTAATTCCATTTCATTTTCAATCACTTGGCTCTGTCAGCTTGATTATTTGTTAAGCTGATGACCCTTATTTTGTCTCCTTATTAATCTGTTGACCTTCATTTCGTTTCCTTGTCAAGTTTTTCTTTATTTTGTCTCATTGTCTAACTGATGGTCCTTCCTTATTTCCGCTCCTTATTAATTTGTGGGCTCTTATTCCATCTCCTTCTCAAGCTGACTCTCCAGTTTCGCCTTGCAGGTGGTGAATGTTCCATGTAGCCCAGATGAAGTGATGGCAGTGACAGCAGCTCCTCATGCTCTCTGGCTGCTGACAGACGGAGGTCAGATCTACGTCAGGCAGGGGATGGGAGACCAGAATCCACAGGGAGACCAGTGGCGTGCTCTCAACATCGAACAGATTAGTAAGAAGGAAACCCTATTATTCTTTATGTTTCGTATTCCTATGAAGGCTTTTTCAATAAAATGGACTGTATATGAAAGGATAATGAATTTAATTAGGTTTACAAAAACATCTTGTTGACTTTTGGTTTTAATTTAGTTCAAATTAAGTTACTTTTACCACACATGAAGTTCTGATTCGAAGGTCTAGTAGAGGATGAATGAGTATGGCCATACCTTACTTCTGGTGAAAGATAGCTTCTTCAAAATAACAGTTTTCAGAGTTCAAAGTTTCACACATACACTATTTGCATTCAAATTAAAGAGGTTAATAGGTTAGACATGCATAATAGAAAGAGTTAATGGAATAAAACAAAATAAGAGGGGAAAAGAAAGAAATTGCTTTACAAAACGATAAGTATGAATAAGGTAAAAGCACTGTTTTAAAGAGAACTAGGTGAAACCCGTCGAAATCGACGGTTACTTTCAAGCCTTACGCCAATTCATCTAACTACAATAAATTGAGTAAAATTATAAATATTTTGAGCATTTATAGCATTGTTTAGAGAGTAATAAGTGTAAAAACAATAATGACGTTAGTAAGCAAATATGGTTGATCATTCAATGAATAAAACATTTCTCATACCGTACGTCTTTGGTATCTCTCATGTTATCTGGTATCTCTTCCTTTGGAAGAACCTTTAAATAGTATTAAAATCGTATTGGTGGATATTTTGTAGTTAAACACTTCCGTGATTTCTAAGTGTAATGCAGATTATTAAAAAAAAATATCTGTTTGTTGGGAAGACGCGTTCCAACTTCAAAGGGAGGTATAAACGTTACAGTGTAAGGTTGATTTTTCCTTCGTCACGTCGCGTCAGTTCATATCGTATTTCTGTGCCAATGAATAACCCTCTAGCACAGTTTTGAGAAATTGGTTGTGGGGTTACCGTTAAAGCTAGAATTCCTTAACTGCGGGGGATGTCAGTTAGTTGTCTCAGCCTTATCATTTACAAAAAGTTGTCAATACAACCTCTCTACGGAATGTTAGGTGTATTGGAATATACTTGAAGTGAAGGTGGCTTTTATTCTTGAACGGTTGGGGATCTCCTCGTTTATACGGTCCTGCGGCTTCATTGGCAACAAATAATGCAAATGACATAGCAATGGGACATTTCCAAAAAGCAAAAATACTGCAAATTGTCTGTTACGGATATATTGACATATTGTTAATAAACCTATCTTATAAAGGATTATGTGATCTAGTTTAAAAGGAATACGACCTATATCTGTCATGACAGTAGCTGCTTAAATAGTATTTTCTCTTTTCACCATATTTTACAGCCAAAATTTCGTGTTATTTTCAATAATGTTACCAAACCAGTGCACCAAAGTTCGTAATTTAGGCAGGTGCAAATAATTTGTCAAGATGGGTACCATTTTAGGCAAGGTTTCTATGTTTGGATTCTATTAGACACGATAAGAGCAGATATTTCTACATAAATATTTGATATGTGTAGAATAATATGATAAAATGTAGGCGAAAGTGGTGAAAAAGGCAGACATAAATATTTGATATGTGTAGAATAATATTATAAAATGTAGGCAAAAGTGGTGAAAAAGGCAGACACCAACCCGTACAATAGATATAAGATAGTTCAATAAGAAATAATTTAAGAATTGCTGTGATAAAAGGATTTTCCACTGATTTCGTAATGGAATGTTATATTGCAAAACATGACATTATAAAGAAGAAAATCGATTTTAAAATCAGAAAATAACATTGCAAATACTTATTTGGTAGAATTCAGTAACTCCCAATAAATCTGTGTTGTTTGAAATACAATTTTAAAATGAACAGCTGTTTCATTAAAAAGTATTGTATTATTCACATGGCCAAAATGTAAACAACCCCGGGGAGGGATCTTTAAAGGCTTCTGGGACAGAGTCCTAAGGGATTTTGCTTAGTTTTTCTTTTGATAACTCATCTACAGACCAAGACCTTTCTTTGGACACCTCTACCAAGTTTCTACGCCTAGCCGTTCTCTCAAATTAGTGGGGACAAAGTTTCCAATTAAATATTTAGATTCCCCCATGTTAATCTTATGGGAGAAACTCCAACTTTGATGGCCTGTGGGGCAAAGCCCGAGGATTTTTATTACATGAATTGGTGAAAGGGGGCGTCTACACAAAAAATACTTTATTTTGACACGTCGTTTGTAAAAATCCTTCCATTATTAACGGAGGAGTAGTGTTTTGTAGAAATCGCCTTCACGTATTATATATAAGGATGTTTACATAATTTGTATTGTTGTAATGTTAAACACATGCAAGGCCCCACTAGAAAATCAGGCCATGCTGCAGGATACATGACGTCACATTAGTAGACTGGATAGATTCATTGATAGATTCACTGCCATATCCCATATGTTTTATGCATGGTAAATAAGCTGGCGGTTCGCCACTCTGTCACATTGATCAGCAGGCATGCCTTTAATGAATACTTAACAACATACTTAAAACTATGGTAGTGACGTGTCAATACCAAAATTTATCGATTCTCGATACCGACAGTGTTGGGGAAGCTACTTTTAAAATGTAGCTAGCTACAACTACTGCTACATTTCCAAAAAAGTAGCTTAGCTACAGCTACAGCTACAGTTCCGAAAAAGTAGTTAGCTACAACTACAGCTACAATGAAATGTAGCTACAGCTACAATTTTAGCTACTTTTCCAAAGACGTTACTTTTTATTCCACGCACATTAGGTAAATGTAAAATTAATTGCAACTACATTTTTATTGAACAAACATTTAAACAAAAAATGTCAGTATTGTATCATTGACTATAGGTATATATAGTCAATGATTGTGTCTAACATTACTTGAAAAACAAATTATTCCTAGATTGTATTTAATTTGTTGGCGGCATTTATATACCTAACATTAAAACAACAGAACCAAATAGTTGGGTTTCCCATTATATTTAGTACTTATTTCTAAATATTGCATTATTTTTAAGCATCTTATATGTAAATTTCATTAAGTCCAAAGGACATACAACCAAACTATATTTTAAAAGCTCATTTTATTTCTTTAATATAGATTCATTTATAGATGTCTTATATAAACAATTAACACCAATAAAACTGTAAAACGATTATTTAAAAATACTTGTTGGTGTTACAGAGCCTAGTTAGCCTACTGAAATTGAAGTTTATTGCCTTTCTTAACTTTTAATGTTAAAAACGACATTGCTATAACTTTTAACCATAGTGATAAGTTACTTGTTCTATGAATAACACTTTTCAATGTCAAGAAATCGTCCTGTATTGTCATTATGCATAAGACAAATTTAGCTTCAACCTAGTTGGTACAGAAAACAGTATTCAGCAACTTATCCTGAAATCGGCTTTTAATTTAAACATGTGGAAATTTGAAAAGTAAAAATAACATGTAGGCCTACTTGGCTATGTAACAAGTTGGCTATAGTAGGCTTGTTCTTGCAAGGACTAAACAGATATATTCCTAATAATTGAACTTGGAATTTGGTATTCGTCTTAAACCATAGCATAGCCTAGAAATAGTCCTATACAAGAGCTGTTAGCAGGAGCAAATTATGCTATTTTTTCAATGTAAGTTTCATGTTATATGGAGATTTTTTGGTTACAATTATCATTTAGTCTAGGCATATCTTAAATCACATCAGGTAATTTCATCTTTGTTAATTTAGTAAACCTTTGAAAAATCTTCGTAATCTAACCAAAAAAGGAAGGGCTTGTGATGATGAACCACAATCAACAGCTGAAGCAAAGGTTGATAGACCAGCTTTCTCATTATTTTAAGGTTTAGTGTTGGTTTCAATTAAAACCCAAGTTGAAACACTATCGATATAATAAAGAAACTAAATTGATTACTAATTTCCCTGTCAATCACTTGCAAGGATTCAATAGCGTCTCTTGTCACCGGTAACGTTTAAAAGTCGTCTGCACTGCATCTAGCGATTTTATTTAATCTGACAGTAATCATAGAGTAGTAAACTAAGGAAATGAGAGCCAAAAATGTGGAACACACTCATTTCATGGCCTCCATGTCCACACAAAGTTGTATAGGGAATGAAACGGCTGCAACCAGCTGTATGAAGCCAAGAAAGTAGGCCTAACTTTTTGAAAATCTCAGTTTGAAAGGATTCACGTAATGTTGAGGTTATGATAAAAATCACTATCTCAAACGATGTTAATGTAGCGAGAAAAGTAGCTAAAATTCCGCTACAACTACTTTAAAAATGGTCAGCAGCGCTACAGCTAACGCTACAAAAAAAGTAGCGCGCTACTTCCCAACACTGGATACCGATACCTGATACTTCAAAATTATACCAGCATTGTTGAAACTTGTTCTTGATTTTCAATCGGATTGAGTGTTTGTTTTGATGGATAGGATTTATTATGTGTATCAAATCCGTTTTTGTACATTGCTAGAAATTAGGAATATTCATAATGGTTTGTGAAACTTTCAGGTGACAAACAAGTAACTCTGAGGCATGTCAGCATCGGATGTGATGTCATCTGGGCTTGTGATACCAAGGGGGACATCTACATGGCTGTGGGGTCTCCCTACCTGATAGCTACAGATACATTCTCCCCAGCCTGGGTATTAGTAGAGGGCAGACCTCTCTCCAACACAGTGTTTGTCAAGGTAAGTTCTGATGTCATGTGGGCTTGTGATACCAAGGGTGACATCTACATGGCTGTGGGGTCTCCCTACCTGATAGCTACAGATACATTCTCCCCAGCCTGGGTATTAGTAGAGGGCAGACCTCTCTCCAACACAGTGTTTGTCAAGGTAAGTTCTGTTGCTATCTGGGCTTGTGATACCAAGGGTGACATCTACATGGCTGTGGGGTCTCCCTACCTGATAGCTACAGATACATTCTCCCCAGCCTGGGTACTAGTGGAGGGCAGACCTCTCTCCAACACAGTGTTTGTCAAGGTAAGTTCTGATGTCATCTGGGTTTGTGACATCAAGGGTGACATCTACATGGCTTTGGGGTCTCCCTACCTGATAGCTACAGATACATTCTCCCCAGCCTGGGTATTAGTAGAGGGCAGACCTCTCTCCAACACAGTGTTTGTCAAGGTAAGTTCTGATGTCATCTGGGTTTGTGACATCAAGGGTGACATCTACATGGCTGTGGGGTCTCCCTACCTGATAGCTACAGATACATTCTCCCCAGCCTGGGTACTAGTGGAGGGCAGACCTCTCTCCAACACAGTGTTTGTCAAGGTAAGTTCTGATGTCATCTGGGTTTGTGACATCAAGGGTGACATCTACATGGCTGTGGGGTCTCCCTACCTGATAGCTACAGATACATTCTCCCCAGCCTGGGTATTAGTAGAGGGCAGACCTCTCTCCAACACAGTGTTTGTCAAGGTAAGTTCTGATGTCATCTGGGTTTGTGACATCAAGGGTGACATCTACATGGCTGTGGGGTCTCCCTACCTGATAGCTACAGATACATTCTCCCCAGCCTGGGTACTAGTGGAGGGCAGACCTCTCTCCAACACAGTGTTTGTCAAGGTAAGTTCTGATGTCATCTGGGTTTGTGACATCAAGGGTGACATCTACATGGCTGTGGGGTCTCCCTACCTGATAGCTACAGATACATTCTCCCCAGCCTGGGTATTAGTAGAGGGCAGACCTCTCTCCAACACAGTGTTTGTCAAGGTAAGTTCTGATGTCATCTGGGTTTGTGACATCAAGGGTGACATCTACATGGCTGTGGGGTCTCCCTACCTGATAGCTACAGATACATTCTCCCCAGCCTGGGTATTAGTAGAGGGCAGACCTTTCTCCAACACAGTGTTTGTCAAGGTAAGTTCTGATGTCATCTGGGTTTGTGACATCAAGGGTGACATCTACATGGCTGTGGGGTCTCCCTACCTGATAGCTACAGATACATTCTCCCCAGCCTGGGTATTAGTAGAGGGCAGACCTCTCTCCAACACAGTGTTTGTCAAGGTAAGTTCTGATGTCATCTGGGTTTGTGATACCAAGGGTGACATCTACATGGCTGTGGGGTCTCCCTACCTGATAGCTACAGATACATTCTCCCCAGCCTGGGTATTAGTAGAGGGCAGACCTTTCTCCAACACAGTGTTTGTCAAGGTAAGTTCTGATGTCATCTGGGTTTGTGACATCAAGGGTGACATCTACATGGCTGTGGGGTCTCCCTACCTGATAGCTACAGATACATTCTCCCCAGCCTGGGTATTAGTAGAGGGCAGACCTCTCTCCAACACAGTGTTTGTCAAGGTAAGTTCTGATGTCATCTGGGTTTGTGACATCAAGGGTGACATCTACATGGATGTGGGGTCTCCCTACCTGATAGCTACAGATACATTCTCCCCAGCCTGGGTATTAGTAGAGGGCAGACCTTTCTCCAACACAGTGTTTGTCAAGGTAAGTTCTGATGTCATCTGGGTTTGTGACATCAAGGGTGACATCTACATGGCTGTGGGGTCTCCCTACCTGATAGCTACAGATACATTCTCCCCAGCCTGGGTATTAGTAGAGGGCAGACCTTTCTCCAACACAGTGTTTGTCAAGGTAAGTTCTGATGCTATCTGGGATGTGACACCAAGGGTGACATCTACATGGCTGTGGGGTCTCCCTACCTGATAGCTACAGATACATTCTCCCCAGCCTGGGTATTAGTAGAGGGCAGACCTCTCTCCAACACAGTGTTTGTCAAGGTAAGTTCTGATGTCATGTGGGCTTGTGATACCAAGGGTGACATCTACATGGCTGTGGGGTCTCCCTACCTGATAGCTACAGATACATTCTCCCCAGCCTGGGTATTAGTAGAGGGCAGACCTCTCTCCAACACAGTGTTTGTCAAGGTAAGTTCTGATGCTATCTGGGATGTGACACCAAGGGTGACATCTACATGGCTGTGGGGTCTCCCTACCTGATAGCTACAGATACATTCACCCCAGCCTGGGTATTAGTGGAGGGCAGACCTCTCTCCAACACAGTGTTTGTCAAGGTAAGTTCTGATTTCATGTGGGCTTGTGATACCAAGGGTGACATCTACATGGCTGTGGGGTCTCCCTACCTGATAGCTACAGATACATTCACCCCAGCCTGGGTATTAGTGGAGGGCAGACCTCTCTCCAACACAGTGTTTGTCAAGGTAAGTTCTGATGTCATGTGGACTTGTGATACCAAGGGTGACATCTACATGGCTGTGGGGTCTCCCTACCTGATAGCTACAGATACATTCACCCCAGCCTGGGTATTAGTGGAGGGCAGACCTCTCTCCAACACAGTGTTTGTCAAGGTAAGTTCTGATGTCATGTGGGCTTGTGATACCAAGGGTGACATCTACATGGCTGTGGGGTCTCCCTACCTGATAGCTACAGATACATTCTCCCCAGCCTGGGTGTTAGTGGAGGGCAGACCTCTCTCCAACACAGCGATTGTCAAGGTAAGTTCTGATGTCATCTAGGCTTGTGACATCTACATGGTAAAATCATAAGATTCCATGAACATTAGTCTTAGTCAAACATTTTGCTCATGAAGACACTTAATACAATAGGCAGCCTTTAAGTTAAGGTTTGTTTTGATAAAATCAATGTTTTAACTGTTTATTTATTTCAGGTCTTTGTCGGTTCAGAAACACATATTGTCTGGGCAGTTGACAATAAAAGCAACATCTATGTTCGATCGGGAATATTCCATGACTTCCAACTGGGGACTGACTGGGTGTTGGTGTCCGGAGTTAAAGCTTCTCATCTTTCCATTAGGTATTGCTATTTGTGTAGAGTGCAGTACAATCCTCACTAAAGTTAACTTCACTATTGGTATTACCCTGATTTCTGATGAATTATCAATTACACCAATTTCAAACAGGGAATATCTCATCATTATTCAAGGATAACTTCATCCTCTTTATCTCCACCAAGTTAAAGATTTTTGGATCCAATTATAATTCAATCCATATAAGTTACACACTATAAAAAATTATGCATTATTAAGATACAACAAATGAAATAAAAATAATGTTGAAAAAAGTAAGAAACTTTTGATTTAAACCCCCTTGATTGTTGGGCTTGTCCCTTGTAATAAACAAGCGGGTCTTAGTAACAAAGCTACACAAGCCTTCTTACTCCATTCTACACTCATATTTGGTTCCTATCTCATGTTCCAGTGGTTCGTCAGTCTGGGCTCTATCTACCAGCGGAGGTGTGTTCTGTCGGGCTGGTATCTCTGAGAACAACTACATTGGCAATTACTGGTACCAGGTGCCGGGGGCCCTGGGTCTATTGACAGCCTCAGTCAGTGAAGGGTTGTGGGGTGTCCTAGACAAAGGTGGCAGTCTGGCCGTCTACCAGCAGCATAAGGTCTCCCTGACTGAAGAGGCCAGGTCGGCAGCAAGCACAGACAAAGACGACGACTGGGAGGTGATATAGGGGCTGCCTCTCTACACTAGTGATTGTTTGATAGCAACGAAAGTGAAACGATTGCCTGATTCTTAGAATTCGATGACCACAGACAAATACACTTGGTGCAATAGAGAGTTGACTCTCTACCCAAACTAGTGAGCTCAGTAAAATGTTGTCGTAACTGTTTAACATGGTAATTAATGGTTAGGACTATGAATCAATTTTTTTGATTTTCAAATAGTGATGTATCATTAAATTTGATTTCAGTTTATTGTTAACTTTTTGTTAAATTTATGTTAGTTTGGCATATTTTTACCAAGTTTAAACATTTTTCCCATAAACAAATCAAATAGGGAGTAATTCAAAATTTGATACCGAATATGTAATGTTACCTTAGTTTCAAATACTGTAATACTTATCTGATAAATACTTACAGTCGGGACCACGTAAGTTTGCAGTTGAGGGAGGAGCCTATTTGCCATATGGTTTTGAATGAACCAATGAGAACCGTGCGGCGGTGTTGCCAAATCTAATAATACCAGCTGATTTGAAAATATTGCTTATTATATTTTAATTAGTGTTGTCAACAGGCGATGTGGCAACGTCGCACTAGCCTTGTCTTGTGATTGGCTGCCACCAACTGCAAACTTACGTGGTCCCGACTTTACTTATTGGGATGAGATGTTTCATAACATCATGAACTAAGTTCTGAATTAATTATGGTATATACAAAGGCTGTCCAGGAAGTAGATAACGTTTAGAAATTCCTTAAGAATAAACAAAGTATAAGGCAGTTTTAATGCATACTAGCAGCATGGGTCCCTTCGTGACTTCAAAGTCGTGATATTTTTATTAATTTACAAAGTTCTACTGCTCTGAGTTAAGTTGAAAATTATCTATTTTTTACGTGATAATCATTAACTTACTGTCTTGTAATTGTTTTTAAGCAAACCCTGAACATTGCTTTGTAATTTGTTTCTCCAATCTTCTATATATATAAAATCCAATGTATGTTTGTTTGTATGTATGTTTGTATGTATGTATGTTTGTTTGTCCTTTATGGACTCGGAAACCGCTTGACAGATTGTAAAGAAACTTTCAGGCATTATTAAGCATTATTCAAGGATGGTTTGTGTGAAGTTTGGTGCAGATCCGTCAAAAGGGCTCCGCCCCAGTGGCTCTGAAGTTTCCCATGTTAATCTTATGAGTACTCATATTTAAATGTAATTTAAGAATCTTAACAGCTGGTTCAACTAATCAATTTGATTCTGTGATGTTCAATGGTAAAAGTTAATAGGTTTACCAACAGGGTGCAGGACTATTATTTTTTTTAATTTATGACAACAGTTAATTTTCAACCAAAAGGTGAGTGAGCGTATCATACGAGCTAAACTGTAGGCAAGTGAGCGCAGCGAACGAGCTTCAACCCAAAGGTGAGTGAGCGCAGCGAACGAACTTCAACCAGGACGTGATTGAGCCATGCGAACGAGTTCATCTTGAACATGAACGAGCTTTTGACATAAAACCACATTAGGACAGGACGACGTCTGTCGAGCCAGCTAGTAAATTATAAAATCATTCATAAAAAAGTGAGCACCTCTAAAATATAAAGCATCGCAAAAACTACATACTTCATTCATTAGTCCAAGTTCAAAAAGAGGGGAATTTACTGAATTGTCTATTGATAAGGGTGAAAAAGTATTGTACTGCAGGCCCTATTATTATCATTGAGAGCGCGATCTCTTCCAGGCATCTTAGAAAAAATACAAAGACTAATGAAACATACTATGAAATGAAAACACAAAATTTAACACAATTTTCTTCTTTACATTTTAAACAAATAACAATAGTTTACTTGAATTCACTAAAACATCAATTAATTAATCTTCTATATAATAAAATCCAATGTATGTTTGTTTGTTTGTCCTTTATGGACTCCGAAACCGCTCGACAGATTGTAATGAAACTTTCAGGCATTATTAAGCACTATTCAAGGATGGTTTGTGTGAAGTTTGGTGCAGATCCGCCAAAAGGGCTCCGCCCCAGTGGTTCTGGAGTTTCCCATGTTAACCTTATGAGCACTCATATTTAAATGGAATTAAAGAATCTTAACAGCTGGTTCAACTAAACAATTTGATTCTGTGATGTCCAATATAACATTAAAAAGTTAATAGGTTTACCAACAGGGTGCAGCACTATTATTTTTTCAAATTTATGACAACAGCTAATTTGCAACCAAAAGGTGAGTGAGCGTAGCGAACGAACTTCAACCTGGAGGCGAGTTAGCGTAGCGAACGAGCTAACCTGAAGGCAAGTGAGCGCAGCGAGCTCCAACCTAAATGTGAGTGAGCGTAGCGAACGAACTTCAACCAGGACGTTATTTAGCCATGCGAACAAGTTCATCTTGAAATGAACGAGCACTTGACATAAAACCACATTAGGACAGGACGACGTCTGTCGTGCCAGCTAGTATACTATGAAAATACAAAATCTAAAGCAAGTCATTTTATTATTTACCCATCGGGTGCAAAACTTGTGGTAACCAAGCTTATCAGTGACAATCACGAGTTAAACATTTGTGGAAATGTAGGTGAGGTCCTGTAATTATTATGAACTGTCGGGTTTCTTAATCAATCTCTTGCATCAACTTTTTAACCAGTTTGGCTGGTTGTCCAGTCTGCTCTTTATCGTGTAAATTCATCCGGTCATTTTAAAATCTAATCCATTGACACACTCCACCTGATGTACCAGCCAGACACTAACAGGACTGCCCTAGCCCCTGGAGAGAACTGACAAAAACTTAATTTACTTTCTGGATAGTCCTAGATGATGTCAGTAATCATTGACTTTTGGATACCTAAGTAGACATCCCATCTACATGGATCAGCTGTAGCCAATTTTTTATTCATAAGTCATAAGGATAAAGTTTAATAAGCCACTCACAGAATGTGCCACAATCTAAAATTCAATTTTCCCCCTTAGTCTATGTTACTGAGGTGGTTGATGTAACAGAAAAGATTAAAAATTAATATTACGAGTTTAGTGTATTGTACAAGAGTAAACTAAATACAGGTAGCATGCTGCATCCGATTAGATTTGTAAGGGAATGTAGTGCATAGGTTGATGTGATGCCAGATTTTTTATGTGGGACCCATATATCAGCGCCAAAAACATAATTACATCGGGGCTCCAACTCGTCCAAATCCATTGTAATGAACTCCTTGACTGGCTGGTTATAGTGCTCCCCTAACAATCAAAAGGTTGCTGGTTTGATCCTAAAATACCTCGCCAAGGTAAACTTGCAGACTAAGCGAATTTTCATTTTCCTGATTTTTCACTTAAATCTATTTAAATAACATTAGGTTTAATGAGTACCTAGGTTTGCTGCTACAGATAGGATAATGAAGTGTGTTTTATAGTAAAATATTCGCATCTGGGTCTGGTAAAGATCTCACTTGGAATTGAACCACCGACCTTCAGATTTTAATATAACTATAGATTCATAAAACAACACTAGGGATGGACGAGATTGGATTTTTAGTTCGAGACGAGACGAGACGAGATTTTTTATTTCTCATAAAATTTTGAGACGAGATCGAGACGGGATTTCCCTTCTCATACACAACGGGAAATGCACATTCAAAATTTTTACCTGATTTTGTAACATTGTTAGATGATTGTTTAAATACAAAAATAATGATAATAGGCAAGAATATTTACAATCTTTTATTAAAAACCATCAGCATAACATTTTTTTATTAATCACGCCTAACTTATTAAAAATGCCTACGATTAGGAAACATAGTGATATCAGTTAGGATAGAGTTCAACTTATCCTAAAATAAAATAAATCATAAAATAAAAGCAATATTAATTTTTATAAAATAGTTAGGTACTTGTTTTGACTTTTTATAGTAATAAAACATTCCTCACACGGCTTACACTTAACAAAACTTCTCAAATGTTATTAAAGTAATATTATTAAAATAATTAAAGTAATATTTACATTTAAAGAATTAATTAAATAAGAACGCCTCCGCAAAGGAAACGCAACTACAACACGCTCCTGTATTGCGAGTATTGCATTGACTTTCTGCAGGCGTTTTTTATTTTTTTTTTTTTTTATTCTCGTCTTGATAAAAATCTTGGTCAAAAAGAAATCTCGTCTCGTGTAACGAGATTTAAAATTTCCCAAAATTTCGAGACTTGACCATCCCTAACTATAATTAATATAACGACTTGGTTACACAGATGACCTTAACTGTAATAACCCACACACACTTTCCCAAACTTATCCCCCCCCCCCCCCACACACACACACACTTATTATGGGTTCACTTATTTCCCCAACAAACCTGCACATCATTAATTTGCCAGTGTATTATGATTATGATTGTAGGCTAAATTATATGATTCTGTTATGCCATGATAGAACTGAGACATCTCTATCCCAATTTCAATGTTTCTAGACTAATACTAAGCAAAACAAACAAACTAAACCAATTAGTTTATATTTACCTCCTTATATCTTATTTGTTAACTATTGTTTTTTAGGTTATCAGATTACTTGTCAATTATTGTCGTATGTTTAGTTAAAACTAATTGTACAAATCATTTGTTTTTATTTTTGGATCAGCAAACTGGACTGTGATATTAGATGGATAATGGGTAAGAAGCTGTACTGAAATTACTAAGTAATAAGTCCTATTCTTACTACCTAATTTTTGGCCTGGCGAGCTTTTACTTGTGTATTTTCATCGTTGTAAGGAAGCATTGTGTGTCACATACTTCGCACATTAAATATGATATTACTTTTAGAATCATATTTGTTTATGTTTAGTGATATATATTTTAGTGATGTAATTTTAGAACTTCATTTGAATCAGTTCTAACAATCAGTTCTGGTTCAGTTGAATCAGTCGGTTTTATGTCAGTGTATTAGGTTAAGTAACTTGGTAAATAATTTAGAGCCTTGCTTGTAATTAAAGCAATATTTTGACATTTTTTCAACTTTGGAAATTATTGTGTTAATTTAAGTGTACAGACATTCCACACAATGCACTTTTGATCCATGTATTGAGTTAAAACAAAATGATATCTCTTAATAAAGTTGTTAATTTTGAATGGAAAGGTTATAGCTGCTTAAATAAATCATGGGCAAGATGAAGAATTGTACTAGATTAAGTTATACTGCGCCATTCCCTAGGCCATCATCTACTATTTATTGACATATTTTGGTACAGATATATTTGTATTTTCATTCTTCGAGCTGAATGTTCTCAAAAGCTTTATTTTGACCTATAGATTTAGTTCTAGTAGTGCTACTTGTTATTGTTGATTTTGCAATTATTTTACAATAAAATCTTTAAAAATTTGCATCTCTACTTCCACTGAAAGTCCTGAATTCAAAGCAATAAATAATACGGTAATATTGAAATTATTTTTATTGTAATAGAAACAGGAGTCAACTGGAATGTGTTGAATTCATACAATGAAAATGGCAAATTATGAACACAGTTCAAAATGACAAAGGACTTATCTGAAACAAGTACATCAAGTAAATGCGAAACAATCAACGTTTCTTTACCAATATGGTAAATTATAAGATACAGTATGAATAAAAAGTTTTAAGGCACTGGATCGCTAGTCTACCTTGCCTAAGAAAATAATCAACACAATGTTTGAAAAACACTAACTGTTCACAAATTTACAAATCGAATACAACAGTTAAACTAAACCAAACACAATTGAAAGTCAGATAAAATACAATCACATTATCATACCAGGTGTGAATGCACCTGTGACTAAGTTCAACGTTGAAATAAATAAATTAATATTAACATTAAACAATGGTAAAAAGCAGTAAAACAGCGTGAACTAACAATAATAATCACTCAATGTAAGTACAAATTTTCAATAAAAACATCAAAACATTTTTTTAATTTTTACGCAATTTGGCAAACATATTAACATACAAGTTCAATAATAGAGTAAAAAATATTAATATATTATTTATAAATAGTAACTGAGAACATAGAAAGAAGAAAGATACATAAAATGTGTTCATACCGGAAACAAAATCCACATTGATACAATGTAGAAATTTATTCATTCCTCCTCTTTCGCGTAGGCTTGGGATTAATACTGACATACTCCCCTGCTTTAACAACATTACTAGCCTTGGCTGTGGCAGAATCCTTCCAACTCGCCTTTGGTGCGGTTTTAGCCTTGACTGCTCTCGAGCGTTTCTTCGGTTCTTCTGGCGTACCTTCCACCAATTCTTCGTCTTCTTCCTCGTCTTGTGATGCAGAATTGGCGTTGACTTCTACATTCTCTTTCCGTCCTCTTCTTGTAGTCACTTTTGTGGGCTTTGCCGCTGCTTTCTTTGGAGTTTTCTTTTCCGCTGTACTGAAGACAAACTTGCCGCTGACTGAAGCTCCCAGTTTTTTCAACTCGTCCTTGAATAGCTTTCGACAGTGATTGTAATCAGGGATTTGTTCTGGCTTCAGTTTGCTTACGTAGTCCAAGAAGTTGACAATAACTGAAATTTAATAACAACATTATTAATTCAGTGACAAGTGTATATTCACAACCCAATATCTTCCTGTAACACCTTCTGGTTGTTTTAGATTGTCGGGTCTTTAGATTGTTTTTGGAGGTGGTTGAATGATTCCATGCCCATTTAACTTTTGTTTAATTTCCTTAGTATAAAAAGGTTTTTACAGAGTAAACAGAATGATTGGGGTAATAAGTTATAAGTAGCACAATCAGTGACAGAGTACTACAATAAATGCTTCTATGACGACATAAACATCCAATCCAATAATCAAAATACCAAACTAATCATTGATAATCTTAAACATGTCCTTAGATGGAATTTTGAAAAGTGTACATTCTTTAAGAAAACTATTGCTAAACTATTAGTCATACAATTTAAGAAAATTGAGAGATAAAAAGGGATCTGAAAAGGTAAAAAATTCTTGAAGCAAAGCAACCTTGGGATGTCAACCTAATACATCCTTTCATAGGTTACACTACTATAATAAATGTATACCTAACCAGGTCAAGAAACTATATCCATTGCACTTTCACAGAAGGGCAAGACATTTGAATGGATAACTGAATGTCAAAGAAGTTTACAATCTGTTAAAATGGATATTTTAAAACACTAATTAACAACAATCCTTCATTGTTATTAGACTGTAGTCAATGGATGCATCACCAACTGACCTGGGAGATGTAATTTTTTCACACCGGTTAAAATATGGAACAGAAAGGCCAATTGCCTTTGCATCTACATCCCTGAACAAACGTGAGAATCATTACAGCCAAATTGACAAAGAAGCCACTGCCATTTATTTGGGTGTAAAGTTTTTTCTACACTGCTACGTAGGGATGGACGAGACTGGATTTTAAGTTTGAGACGAGATTCTATTTTCTCATCATAATTCGAGACAAGGTTTGGTTAAAGGTCTCATTATTACTATTAGGAATTATTCCGTTGCGCAATGTTTAATAAGTAATACTTTTCAATTAAATGGCGACCATAACAATCAAGTACCATTAAAGCAATAGATTAGCTGCAAACCGTGTTACCAAATACTTTGGGCTTACATCTAGTAGACGACTCAACTTTATTGATCATAACCTCACCTGGAGGCGTCGAAGGTAGAGATTTCTTCACTGATGAAGCTCCAGAACTCAATATGGACTTTTTTTTCTCTTCAACAACTTTGGGGTCTGTGATGTTTTCCCAAGGTAAAGCGGAGGTTGTCCAGTGAAGCAAATTGTATCCAAGCACCTCCAAGTCTCCTCTGCGGGTCCTCACTAGAATCACAGAAATCAATTTAAAGATGAAAGAAACTTAATTTGAACTTTGGCAGTATGTTTCATTTATATCAAAATATGAGATTTTTAAGTGATTGGCAAATCTACAAGAGTACACAGAATTTGCAAATGAGAAAACTATAATATCAATCAACAGTAATCTTTGGAACTAATTTAAATTAGCCTATAATGAAAATTCCAGGTCGTGAGCCATATAGTAATCCAACAGCACTAAGACAATCCGTGAAAAATTAACAATCTACCAGAAAAAAGTCAACAAAGGGCATTGTCATAAATGGCATCACCATTAGCGTAGCCTGTATCTTAAATGGTAATTTTACCTTTACCACGTTTGACTATTAACTGAGTATTCACCTCCAGTGTGGGCATCTCTACTAGTGTACTCTATGGTGCCGTCGTGGGCTCGCTTGGGGTCAGGTTTGAAGTCCGTAGAGAGACGAGACGCCAGACCAAAGTCTACCAGATACACCTGGTCCTGGGTGTCGAGTAGTAGGTTGGCTCCCTTCACATCACAGTGGGCGTAGCCTTTGTCATGCATGTACTCCAACACGTCTATCTGCACAAGCGATAGTCTTGTCAGCACTGAACTAATAATCATTAATGGTTGTATAATAAATATCAACTAGATATCCCGTTGTTAAAATGGTATAAAATTACATGTTTCCGTCAGTGATCCTAAATTTGTTGTATTGAGCAACCGGTTTCAAGGTTATAACCTCATCACCAGGCTCTTGTTGTCATATCACTCTTGTGAGATCATCGAGTTTTACAAACACACAAAAACACTAACATTTAAATGAATAAAACACGAGACATATTGACAGACCAAGACGAAATGCACACGACGCGGCATGGGCTTAAAATCGGGCTCATCCTGTACCGTGTCGTGTGTGGAACTAGTTCCCGAATTTATGTTAATCGTCTTCGTCTGTCAATACGTCTCGTGTTTTGTTATGAGAGTATGGAATGTGCCATGTGAGTTATGTAGGTAACATGACTTTTGTCACCCACGGTAACTGAAACATCAGATTCTCCTTTGAAGCCACACAAGGCATCACTCACCCCTCATGTTTAACATTCATATTAGGATTAAAATTTATTCCTTCCATTGAAAGGCAAAATCTAGGAGGCCCCTCTAAAGAAGCCCCCCTCCCCCCCTGTAACAACAAAGTATCAATTTAACTGTGTTTTAAACTCATTTATTCCACCTTAATGTAATCTTAAACCAGTCACTTTTCTGTGACTTCTGTTTTTCATTCTTAGTAAAATTACTGGCCAGTATATACTCTGTTTTATTAGATAGTGACCACATAACTATTCCTCTTTATAATTGACAGAAACCTTCAAAAACACTCACAACTTGTAATCCTATCTGTAAAACTGTTGAGCAAGGGAAGAGCTTCTTGTTTTCCAGGAATATAGACCATAAGTCTTGTCCATATCTGTCCATGACGATGTAACGGAAGCGTTCCTTGTTGTACTCAAACGTCCCAGAGTCCACATAGCACGGCATGCCTAGTCTCTTAAGACCTTTGGATTTCATCCAGCCTTCGACTGCAATCACAAATACCAATGGCAAATTTTAGTTCACCTAACTTAAGCCTTACACAGATTAAAGCCTGTATTGGGAGTGAATTTTACAAAGTTATTGAATTAAAATCTTTACTACAGTAGAGTCTTTTTCTGACCAAAACATTGAGAAAAACGGAAAAACAAAACGGTTGAATATAATGTTGGTTAAAAACAATCCTCACAAATAACATCAAAAATAAGAGACAAACACCAGTAGTGTAAACTGTGAGATAACACGCCTAGCCCACCTAGCCACAGGTTTCTATATGAATCAAACTCAATCTAAGTCAATTTTAATAACACGAAAAAGTAAAATAATTGAAGACACAAACACGGCAAAAAACACATTTTACATTTAACCTTCAGCTGATTTAGTCAGATGCGATCCCATCGGATGTTGAGTCTAGACTGTAGGTGGTCAGTGGTCAGTGCAGTCCCCAGTTGGTAAGTGTGTTTTGTCGTCTAAATTTATAGAACAGTCTTCAACAGCAGAAGAAGATACAACATTATCACTGTTATCTATTTCTACTCTGTTATTGTTATCACTATTACTCGTTTCTGTATTGCATAATAGTTGCTTAATGCATTTTGAAGGATTACCAAAAAAGGTGATAACATAATTTTGTAAATTGATTGGTTTGATCGACCTTTTCTATGAATATATAGACTTCCGTTCCAATCCTTATCATAAATTTTATGAGGACCAGTAATTTTAATTTTTGAAAGATTGCTGCCAATAGCCTACAGCTAAGTAGTAGCCCTGGTACCTTAAGGGGGAGGGGTATAGCGACCCCCCTGGAGCTGCTCTTGGCCAGAGGGTTGACAAATAGTTTTAAAATGGTTTAAAGAAATCATTGGACGTACAGTAAATGCTCGCTAATCCAGCATCCCATGGTTTAGCACTTCCAAATAATCCGGCGTCCGACTGAAATTTGTTGTGTGTAAGTGCCATTTAGCGCATTAGGTAGATCCACAATCATCAGGAGCAAATAGAGACGTCAGGTGCAAAGAGATGGAAGTTTTAGATTGGATAAACATAGACAACAATGAACCTGTAGTCCAAGCAATAAACTGATAGTAGAAAGTGTGATAGAGAATCAAGAAGAACGTTGACTAAAAGGCATATTCTAATCCAATGAATAAATGAATGAATGAATAAACAGTTTGTACTTGAAATGAATTCTTTACTAATGGTAGGCTAATGAGATAAAACTTACTGTCTTCTTTTTTGGCAGCTTTCATGTAGAAGTGCATTTCCACAAAAAGAGGTCCGTTTTCTTGAGGTTCCTTGAAAACAAAGTTAAGATTATTAATGATCCAGTACCTATTAAATTAGTAGGCCTAAATACTGAAAATTCTAAAAATGAGTCTGCTAGACTAGATCCAGCAACAAGGCTATCTTAAGTAAGGTCAAGTTAAGCTTGTATGAAAATTGAAAACAAATATAACAGGTAGGTAATTAAAATTTTACACTTACTATTTTCATGACGTATGTTTGGTTGACTTTGGATTTTGAGGTTGATCCTTCTTCCACAGCAGCTATAAAGACACGGAGAAGCTTTGAGTGAAATAATCATAGCTTATCACATAAGGTCATATTTTATAGATTTTAGTTACATGCTGTAGGCCCTAAGTGATTTTTATTGTAGCTGAAGTTGACAAAAACTTTAGCTACACCGCAATTAAAATACTTTAAATAAAGAGTAAGGACATATATTTTAGTCAGAAATTTAACATTAGACCTACCAACTATTAAGTTATTTTAACGAGGCTATTATTTCTTAAAACCGTAGATTATGTTGAAAAACCACAGTAACTTAAATTAAATTATCAAAACTAAAAAAAACAATAAAAAAAACTGTGGTTTACCTTCTCCTTAACCTTTTACTGTTAGTAGGCCTACAGTATAGGATAAAGATTCAAAAGATTCAAAAGCTTTATTCACCATTCAATACAAGTGATAAGGGTTTTGCAGATTATTAAAACTGTATACCGGTACAGTAGTACGCTTACTTACAGCAACAATATATCTCTCCAAATCCTCCCTTTCCTATTGAAGTACCCAGTTTCCAGGATTTGTTTTTCTCCCTGCTATTCTTAACAGAGAAACCTGCAGGTATTGGAGGAGGCATTTTGTAGCCGTTGGCCTTTCTGGGCTTCTTTGCTTTAGAGGCCATTATTTGTGACCTGTGAAAACAACACATTTAACATTTAATACCCTACTTATATTTAGATTTTTAAAATATTTACACTTTTATCAATAGGCTACATCATCAATAAAGCATATAGGCTAGGCTTAACCTTGAACTGACAAATTAATCTAGGCCTAACAAGATTCCAGCAGAAATAGGTGGGTAGCAAATATCAATTTTAATAGGTGACGATATACACAGCCATAAGGAGGGTTTTACAATATCTATTCTTAGTACATTAACTGACAATCCAAAGTTGTTTTCCCTGAATTATTATTGAGTAGTAAATTGGGGCTAAGAGTTTTACTAGAAGACCTTGACTTAGATGATGACATGCTTACTTGCCCAGAGAAATGTTCAGCAAAAGATTTTTCATCAGACATTCAGGCCAAATTGGGTTCTCTACAAGAGGCTGAGCTTGTTGGTCTAGACTAAGGAAATGAGATTATAACGCTAGAGCAGCTGGTGCCTTGGACTTGAATGGGAAAGTAGGCCTATTAGAAGGGGTTGTATCGGTTCCGGTATCTCAGTGAGCATCTTAGTAACAGCGGAAAGATGAGCAAAGGAGGAGCAGCATTAAGAAAGGTACCTTAATGCGGCTTTTATTCAACTATACACGCCTAGGTACCCTATTTGGAATGTGTAGGCCTATCTCTCAGACTCCCACAATGAAACAAAACAAATCAATAAGTTTAGCCTAGAAAAATATATCTGCATCAGCTAAGTTAGTGGCCGAGCCACAGTGGTTTCTTCACTCATAAGTTATCACCTTAAATAAGTCTTGGTATTTTTTTCTATTATAGGCCTAATCAATGTAACATAACACCCAGATCCTAAGTTATATAATAAATATTTGAACCTTTTCCATTTCCCAGGACCGAATTACCAAATAGACATGGTAGGCACATGCATAGGGACCCAACAGGCAACCACCAAATTAAATTAGGCCTACCGTACTGTAGGGACGAAAGAACATCATTACCGGTACACTACACAATATTCAACTTAGGTAGGCCTAAAGTGACCTAGGCTTCAATTAAATTATACTAACTCAAGTACTGTCTTACAGTTCGGCCAAAACTTCTGTGCGCATGGACGAGTCGCTAAGTTACTAGCTGAAGTAAAACATACGGGTACCGGCTATTGACGGTGCTGGGGGTAGGGGTGAGTGAGTAGCGAGCCACAAATGTTTTCACAAAAGTACCCCCGCCAACCCCCTCGCCTAGACCCAAACAGATCTGACCTCGCGTGCACAGAAACTTTGGCCGAACTGTACCATAAGGCCAAATTAAAGATAAGATAGGCATAGGCTATCCTAGGCCTAAGGTCAGATATATAAATAAATATAGGCCTAGACCCTAAGTTTACTTCAAGGCAACATAGTAGTTTATTCTCTGTAATACCTCTGTAAGAGAATAAACTTACTATTAAAACGGACTTAAATCTAGATTTTGTAGGACCATCTTTAAATTACAGTTGATTTGGCGCGTCTTTTACTTTATTTACTCAGGAAATTACTGGGCTACAACACTAGGCGGCCTAAAATTTATTCAGTTAGGTAGGCTAAGGTTAGAATTTCAAATGGAATTAAGTTAGGCCTACTTAACTTACCTTTTTAATTAGTTTAAAACTAGGCTAGTTGCTTGGGTCTATATAAAATTTCGGATGATTTGGTACCACCAAACACTTTTTCCTACAATTGCCTGAAATAAATTAATATTTTCTTTCACAAATAACAATCTGTAAAGATAAAGCACTAAAAATTATATTATTTACTTCACTTGAGTTTTGTTTTGAGTTTGATTGAGTGGAGTGCCGGGCTGACTGTTTGACTGACTACCGATTTCGATTTCCGAACCAGAAAAAATAGTACCAAAATTGAATTTATTTCTCTTTTTCAGTTCACCTTTGGTTGGTTCATGTTCTTTTTCTACTCACCAGGGGGCCAACCATTACGAAAAATCATCCAATCCTTGTATTTCCCGCCAAGAGTAGGAAGACTGGAAGTTTTTTTCAAATTTTCTTGTTTGCTTCTTGCATGGAAGCATTGAGTATATGGAAGCAAGCTTAAATCCAGTGCCAGTGTGATTGAAAAGTCTCAGAATGGTGTAATATATGTTTTACCATTATAGACAAAGCAATTATTATTAGCCTGGGATACAGGTTCCTTGAGGCTCCTGTTATGATCTTCAATCCCTCCTGAAGCTGCCTTCACTGGAATCCCGACGCTTCACGCTTCACCCACGACGTACCATTCCTCCAGCGTCTGGTCACCTCTGAACTTGATTGCCCAGAACTACTCCAGAAGGTCAACTTCAGGGTTCCCACTGGTACTCGCTCCACTGACCTATTCACCAGGGTAGCAGCAGCCTCCTCAAATTACGGTAGGAACAGTCCAGTGAGACTTCAAAGGCACGGGAACCTAATAACTGGAAACCTCGACATCTTCTGCTGCAGCTCATCCATCTTTAAAAGAAATCTGCTCAAGGCGCAAGTTAGTGATTGTGTTCGGTGATCGGTGGCCCTCAGTGATGTGGGATAGGTATCATCGCCCCGGGTTGATGTTCAATTATGTCTTTCTTTAATTTTTCTGTTTTATTTTCTGGATGTAATGGTTTTCTTTGTTAAATTGATCATAAATTATTAGGCATTGTTTGTTCTGTTAGTGCAATATCTGTTTCCTTGTAGCTTAAGTATTTCTAGTCAAAACTTACAATTTCTCTCCCATGTTTATACTTGTCCTATTATTACTACTATTTATTGTTTCTGCCTTGAATGGAAAAACTCACTGTTTACTGTTTGCTTAGATCTTGCTAGTGTTTGTTATCGCATTGTAAATTAATTTATTGTATTTATTGTTCTATTTTTGTTCTTGTTAAATTTTTTGCATTGTTATTGTTAAATTGTTGTTATTGATATTTCTCGTTGACTGATCTGTTATTGTTTCCTTTATTGATTGTTAAATTATTGTTCATTGCCTTGGCTTGTTAAACTTGTTGCACAGTATCATGTTATTTGAATTTTCCATGTATAAATTGGCCGTTGAAATAAATGAAATGAAATGAAATTATACTTAGTACATCAATAATAGCAATAAATGTCTACTCTTTTAAACTATTAGTAATTTTTACCACTTAAGGGGGACGGCCCATGAGGAGTCATACATAATTCTTAAATAGCACAGCAGAGCAGCATATAGGTCAAGTTTGGTATCAAAGGTCTAAGTTAGTAGAACCATAGACAAATATTTAATTCTTTTTGTCTTTGGTAATAAAATAAATTAATGTGCCAAATTTGATCAACATGTATCCAAGCAAAATTTCATGGTTTACTTAATCTTAATAAAAATAGCATAGAGATTTGGAAGGGGCCCTCTAAAAACTGGCAAAACTGCAACAACGAGTTATGTCAATGATTGTGATTGTGGCCAATGGCTCGAAATAAAAAAAACCCGCACTATTCATTGGATATACGCAAAAACAAATAAATAAAACATTAAGAAAAATAAAAAAAGAGTATTATAGTTTATTTTATTTAGGCCTATTTTATTTCCCAGTGGCATAGCCACTTTACGATAAAAAAACATTCACAACTTGAAATTACAGGAAACAAAATAGTAAAAATTGTACAAATAGTGAACAATAACAATGTAGTAACAATATCAATAGTAACAAAAATATTAACCATACAAATATTTACAATTTATAAATAGAAAGTTGGATGGCAACAAGTAGTGCATGAGTGATATCAAAGAAGAGTGTGAAGTTATTTTACAATAAATATCAACATTGACAAAAATGCAGGAACAAACATAAATATCAGTTTTACAAATTTTACATACATCAGAGACAAGATGAACAAATACTGTCCATCAATACACATCTAAAGCCATGCAATATTTTTTTGCTAAAAAATCTCTATGTTTCATGATTATTCATTTCAATCTCGGATAGTGTTTAAAAATTGTATAGTTGTATTTACAACATTTCATCGACAACTACCCGTCATTTTATGTGGGCCTCAATATAATTTATTCATGGATATACTAAAATTATACAGTACTAACTATCAAGTTAAAATGCGATTAAAGTCTCGTAGTATTTTAAACGGATGATAATTGATCATCATTCATGGTTAAGTGGATTGCAAACAGCTGTGTGAAACAGTTTGTGACAAACTTGTGTTCGGTTTTACAACTCGTGATGTTTCTTGTTACTCTCTTTTTAGTGTTGACTTTGCCTGCTGTGATCGGGAATTACGAACAAGAAGACAAGTACAAAACTGATCCAACGCCTATTGTTCTCTGGCACGGTATGTTAAGCTTTGGGGGTTTGGTGTCAAGATTAACTTACCTTATAAGACGTATAATACCTCTTGCTTATATAAAGTCTTTGAAGATCGGTTCTAGCGGATATTCAGACTATAAGAATTCATTGTTTATGGATGTGAACAGACAGGTGAAGCAAGCTTGCGACATGATCGCTGATGACCCAAATCTTCGACGGGGCTACCATGGCGTTGGAATCTCGCAAGGAGGGCAGTTTTTGAGAGCAGTAGCGCAAAGATGCCCTAACCCTCCAATGTTCAACCTGATAACTCTAGGAGCACAACACCAAGGATACTATAGTTTGGGAAAAAATTTATTTTCCTTACCGGAATTTTTTGTAGATAAGCACTCATACTGGGAATATATTCGAAAAAAGAGCATTGTCGTCAATCAACTTTGGCATGACCCTATCAACCATAACAAGTACGTTGAGGAGAACACATTCATCGCGGACATAAACAATGAAAAGACGTTGAATGTCGAGTACAGGACGAACCTACTCAAGCTTAAACACTTGGTTCTTGTCAAATTTGATCGGGATTATATGGTGGTGCCACGAGATTCTTCTTGGTTTGGATTTTACACTGAGGGACAAGATAAGGAAATAACAAACATGATCAACTCAAAACTGTACATAGAGGACAGAATCGGACTGCAAAAACTGTTTAATAATGCAAGGCTTCATACAATCGTGTGTCCAGGGCTGCATATTCAGATTGAAAATGACTGGTTTGTAGATAACATAGTGTTACCATGGTTGACTCAGACCTACTGGGACGAAACAGTACAGTTATCATAATTCTCTTGTAGAAACCATTAAATCTATATATTTTATATCGTAACAACTCAATTGACTCTATTAGTTTATTGATGAACCATCCAGTTATACTTGTCAGGATTTTAAGTATTTTGCAACTATTCTGGTAGTTTCAATATGTTTGAGGTTAGATATTGAAATTATTATATCAAAGTTTTGTTGAAATAATCTAAACTACTAAATATTATAGGTATATTCACATTGTGTAAATTCACAGTGTTCGTTACTGGAGACCATTTACCAAGAATATGCGAATTTGTTTATTACATTTTTTGTTCTGCTTGGTTACTCTAGTATACTTTTAAAACAGTTTTAGCTAAACGTATAGCATGCAAATAATATGTGTTTTTTTTATTACTACAATTAGTACACAGGGCACAAACTCTCCACTCTCCATCACGATTTAGCAATCATACAGTACATACATATACTGTACTGTACTGTTATGATTGTTAGAAATTTGTTTTATTTGTTTCCAGCACTGCACAGGACATATCTAGGTGTATTGGTGTAAAATGGTAAATACAGTAGACACCTCCATATTATTGACATTTTTTGCATTTGGTAAAAAAAAACTATATATTAATTTTTTTAGTTTGATTTTTGAATGTTTTGGCGGAATGTTTGCAGGATATCTTATTTATTTTACAACCTACGGTGTTGATATTTGGCACTCTTTTGCTTATATATAAATTGCAAAAACTGTAGCGTGTAAAAAGTCATACATTAACCCATCACTGTGCGCAAACGTTACTCGTTTTATAGTATGGATAAATAATTGATACTTAAAAATTAGATGGCCCAGTAAAAGTTTAAAAACAATACTGTACTTTCATTAGCTCATTATTTTGTTTTCTATATTTACATTTTGCTAGTCAGACCCAAAGTTTGTCACATTAAAGATTGCAAGGCTAACAAGGTTTCTGCAGGAATAAACCGAACCGCGCCGTGTTGTACCTGGTTAATGTTCTGGAAACGAGATTAGTTTTGTTTATTTTGTGTTTATATCACATTTCCTGCGTTGTGCATTCGTTCTAAAGAAAATTTGACATTTCCTCTCTTTCAGAAAGTATGTTGATTGAAGTAGCTTCCAATTACCACGTAAATTTCATTTATATAAACACATATAAGTGAGTAAAAATAAAAAGGCTGTTAAATAAATAAAAAAAAAAAACAGACGTGGACCTTAAATAGCCTCAACTTTTATTCATGCATAAATTGTGAGGAGCAAGTTTTGTAAGCTTGGCAAATAATCAACGATTAATACGTAGCTGTTAATTGAAACTGTTCGTTTTAATAAGCAGTAATCACTTTAGGTAGGCCTATACATGCTATAAACACATGTATTACAATTACAAACCAAAATCGTTATTAAACTTTATATTTTTTCAAAATAAAATACATGTCTTCCTACGGACCTTTGACGCAAACACAGGCAAACAAATAAATTTATTCATTCTTCTGGGACTCGGTCTACCCCCGCTTCGGGAAAGAACAAACTTACCACGAAGATAGCGTACATTCCAGACATAAATAAAAGACCGACTGTGGAAGGGAGGGAAAACAATCTTGAATGATGGTATCTAAAATACCAGAAGCCAATCTGTAAAACGCCACCAAATGAAATAAGAATGGCTGTAGAAGAATGTCTGTTTACTATCTGGAGAATTCTTCTAGCAGTAGCAGCCACTCTCATGAAGATATGTACAGAGCTGCGTATAAATCCTCTTGATCTAACCTCTTGAAAGCTGTGGTGTGGCTGAGGAAATATGGAATTCCTTGAGAACTGCTGCGTGTGTATACATTCACACCGCGTTGTAGTTGAGCTAACCAAGCGTCGCATGTAATCAGAGTTGAAATCGAAAGCTAGACGTTGATGAGGTACAAAAGGAGCAGGCCTTGCTGTTGACTCCTGGTGTGATCCTCTTGATCGTAGTCCTGGACGACTCAGCTCTCTTGATCGTCCCCCGAGAAAGTAAGCTACTCTTGGTCGTCGTTGAATGTTGGGTTGTTGACGAATCATACAGAGTAACACACAGCCATGAAAGATTCCATATGCTCTAAGAGGCAATCTATCATTTTCAAGAATCTTACCGTTGAAGATAAGTATTACTATTCTTCCCTGTGACAACTCAGAGTGGAAATTCCGCCTCCTGAACTCTCCAACCTCCTCGTCAAGATCAATCCCAACGGTTTTCATCAAATCGTTTTGGAACTTCAGTTTTATATGTAAACGCATGTCACATCCTGACAACGAACTGCTCGAGTGTTGATCCTTTGTATTGTTCTGTGAAGATGGATTGACGCTGATATTGGAATCTTCTGTATTCCCTGATGAGGTAGTTTCGGGTTCTCCCAAAGTTTCAGTAGCAGCATTTCGGGTGTTCGCAACATTGGTTAGACGATGCTCCTGATTCCTCCTTAATCTTCTTTCTTGCGTTCTGAGATTGCTCAACTGTCTTACTTTGGTCAAATTCCAGGCTGCGATGACTATCAAAGCTAGCGTGGAAAACGCAATAAATTGTAAAACCTCGTCTCCTACACCCTCAATCACAGGCATATTTAAATAAATAAAATCGCAGAAATTATAGAGTAAATTAATATAATGGAAGTTTGTTTAGTTACATTAACATATGTTGGACGAAAAATATTTTGTTGTCGTAAACACATGTTTACTAGAGAAATTGTTGGTTGGTGAAATAGACCAGTAGAAATGTTTGACATATAACTTTGTTCACTGAAAAGTTTATTCTGTGTGTATGCATATATATACACACACATGACACACACATCATGTAATTGGAAAATTACGTCACTCATATATTGTTTTTTTACCAGAATGTCACAAGGAATTATTGAAATAAAAAATAATTGCATTTTACAACTGAAAAACACTAACAGATGAACTGCAATTATGCTAAGCAATTGCTTAAACGGGACACAGTTGTGCTTTAATGCATCTAAGGTAGCAATACCTTATTCTTACTCCTGCCTGTATACAGTGTCTGTTTTGTCTCCTCGTTTGCAAGGAAATTCACAACACCCGAGCTACCAAGAAAGAAGTCGACTCAGAATACTAATCGTTGTTTACCTCAGCAAATAGTAATATTTTTGCAGATTTAAGCACTACAGTATTCAAAGTTCCACTTAAAAATAGAAAAATATGTATAAAGGTTAGTGCCAGCAAAATTAGGTTTACACTCAAGTTTTATGTATTTTAGCTGGAAACATTATTTAAACATGCATATTAATATGTTAATTAGTGGAGTTGCACTAAAAACACATTGACAAAATGTAGTGTGGGTCCATATATTCATATTTTATACAAATTTATATTCATGTGTTTATTAATATTGTATACTATTCTATAACTAAATGAGTTTCGTCAAGAGGACCTGACAACGTAATATTCGCACATGTCCCTGCTGATGTGATGTACGCAATTCTTGCCGTCCATCTGCTATGATAACAAATATGAGGAGACATCATTATAAATTTGTATTGATTCTTATTGTATACTGGCAGATTATACCCGTCCTTCGTACGGGGTTGGCATATAAGTATAAAATACTTACTGCAGTTATACTCAAGCTTTGCGTTTGCAATGGGGGAGGACACATTTTGATAACATTTGCTTTGTTAAATTTACGGTATACTTTAGTATTACACATCTATCATAGCCATAACTTTACTTTAATGTTCTACCACTTCACCTAAACAACAGAGACAACAAATTATTAAAAAATTTCAAAATATCACAAACTATTCATGATATTATAAACACAAACATAACTGTAAAGAGTCTAACTTTGACAGTTTTCATTGCATATCACAGTTATTTGTTGCTGCTTAGTTCAAAAAATAGACAATGGCTCAAATTAGCTGTTTTCATAAATGCAGAAAAACCTTTAGTGCTGCACCCTGTTGGTATAACTGTTAATGCTTTTGCATATCATAGAACCAATTTTTTAATTGAAACAGCTGACTAAATTCTTTAATTCCCTTTAAATATGAATACTCAAAAGGTTAACACGAGGAATTACAGAGCCACTGGGGCGGAGCCCAAAAGGATCTTTGAGGTAAGAATATGCCTAAATGTTAATCGGGAATGTGAGCTATCATCATGCCAAATTTCAGCCCAATCCGTCCAGTAGTTTATGCGCGATTGAGCAACCCACACATAAACTCACAAACTTTCAGATTTATAATATTAGTGAGATTACCACTCATCTTAGTTTGGAACAAAACTGCAGTCTCATTTATCCAGCGTCCATAAATCTAATCCATTCAATATGCTTATTATGTTTTGTGCAGGCAGTTTTAAAATAAGAATTCACATATTCATTTGCTGTCATGATTATGTATAGCTTTAATACTATTAAATTGTATGGGACTAATTCCATCGTATTTTGGAAACCTATTTTATCTATATAGACTTGCTGTAGGCACTTTTTATTGAGCTATAACTTAAATTTTCGCCATGCTGCAGAAACAGCCGTTTTTGGTACACGCGTTGTGGGTCTAGAGCACGTCTTTGTCTCCCTCGGGAGTAAAAGTCATCTGTTGTTAACTCAGTTGTAAATTTCGATTGCAATCACATGTTTTAACAGAATGTATACGAAGGTTAATTAATTTCCATGGCTTTTTCCGGCTTGAAATGAGATACTTAGAGTGAAAATTGAACGTCTAAGTTTGAGTCAATCATGCCACGGCGTTTCAAAGTTAATTTCCGCTCTATGACCCAGTTAGATGATGAGCTAATTAGAGTTCAGCTGACTCTATGACCAAACTGTTAATGTTATTTTAGCTACACTACTGTGAAATGGTGTCAAATATTTAATGACTCACTCTTGTCATAAAAAAGTATATACCATGAAATATACAATTTCCTACAAATAGCTGACCAAGTGGGATCCCTTGCACTGATTATATCACGCAAAGTAGCTAATTGCTGTATTTACTTACTTTTGCCGCTATATTTTTGCCACATTCCAGTATTTCAACCGAACTGCACAAACAATATTGTGCTTTTATTAGGCACGTAATAAAACGCTTGAAAATAAGTTAGCAACACCCAAAGATTCTATGACTACGATCAGCTGGTGGAAGATCATCTTATTGAGTGAAAAGCTATAAATTTATAAAGGCCTCTCAATGATTAAATTATTCATTGATTAAACCAGTGAATGATTTAATTTGGAAAAAATGTCACTCATACATAGGTTTTGTATAACAGTTTCACGAGGGATAAAACATCAAAAATCAAGTAAAAATTTAAAAATTATAATTATGGACTGGCTAAAAATGTGATTACGCTGTGTGATATATTTCAAACGGAAAAATAGTCACCTCGAAACAAATTTAAAGTAAGCAATACTGTTATTCTTATTCCCACCTGAGTAAACTGTCTGTTTAGTCATCTTGTTTGCAAGAGAAATTCACAACACCTGAGCTGAAGTTGGTGCAGAATACTAAGCGTTTTTAATACTTGTAAATCTCGATGGATTAAAAATTTGTTTCAAAGCGACAATTTCTAAAAATATCTATTACATACAACTTGGAACACAGACTGGTAACAAAATAATCAACTCTATAACACTCATAAACTTTTAAACTATGTTTCTACAATTCGGTACATTATTTACAAACACATTTATAAATTTTATAATGTTACTAGTGTACATGTTGCTCGAAATCGAGCAATCGCAAAGAAGTAAATGAGTTATTTGAAAACAAATAACTTGTTTAAGAACAAATATAAGTAATAAATTCCGATGAGTATAAAAGAGTCAACTCAAAGATTACGTAACTAATGATAATACTCACAATGTACTTAACATTTCAATATAATCAACATTTCTTGTAAACATTTGATCATTTTTCTAAAGCTGATCTGGCTTTTAGTGTATTGTAGAAATGTTTCCCACTAATAGCCGCAATAGGTTGTCCATGTTGGTCTTTGTCAATGATAATGTAGGTATATGATAATGTAATGACATGGTATCACCCATTGTCGCCAGTACATTAACAAATTTCAGTCTTTATTTTAATAGCACCAAATAACCATTAACTACCTGATTTCCTGCATAACCTCTCTGTCACAAGTTTACAATTAACATATGTTCTTCTCCCTTTTAATTTCTGACAACAGCTGGAGTTGTATAACAATGTTTGTTTCCCATGTTAATCTTATGGAGAAATACGAAACTTTGAAGGGCCCCAGGGCCTCACTCTCTAATTATTTCCCCAAAAAGAAAGTATCCTGCACAACTTCACGTTACGCTCTTTCCAATGACACCAAAAACATGTCAATCGGTTCAGTAGTTTCGGAGGAGTAATCGTCACAAAAAACCTGCTTGCGTATTAAATAAGTACTAGTTGCTCTGCCCGTGCTTCGCTACGGGGTGAGAATGCAGAAAAGAATAATTCGGTTTTACTTGAAGATGCTAACTGTTATTTTATATCATACAAAATAGCCTACCATAAAACTTATATAAACACGAAATTAGCTGTTTAAAAAAGCTAACAAAACATATGCCAAATATAAAATAAAAATATGTTTAAAAAGATTGAGCACTACATTCAACAACACTGGGTGAACTGGGTGACTATATGGGAATATTATATAGGCTACTATGAGAAACAGTTACAACACACTTACCAGGAAACATCTATCTATCTATCTATCTATATATTAATAGGCAAGCATGTTTCTTTAAAACCTTTTTTCTCAGCTCGTGTGCATCGCAGGGAAAATCTACGCATACTGTTGGAAAGATATTTTCCTGTAGATGTGCAGAATGCCTTTAAAAGTTAAAATAGGCTAACAAATAAGCACAAAAAATTAATTTGAAAACTTCAAAAAATTAACATGGACCATATGGGTTGCCATGATGGTGACGAAATAACAACAAAATGTAAACAGAAAATCAAAACAAATGGAAGAAATTCCAATCACATGTTTTATTTACAGTGTGGGGAGAAAATAGAGAAGTCTGTACATTAATTATTTTTGGTCGAGTTTCGACCACAGGACGATCACTAGTACTTATTTAATATGCAAGCAGGTTTTTTGTGACAATTACTCCTCCGAAACTACTGAACCGATTGACATGTTTTTGGTGTCATTGGAAAGAGCGTAACGTGAAGTTGTGCAGGACACTTTCTTTTTAGGGAAATAATTAGAGAGTGAGGCCCTGGGGCCCTTTAAAGTTTCGTATTTCTCCATAAGATTAACATGGGGAAAAAAATTGTTTTGAAACTCCAGCTGTTGTCAGAAATTAAATATTGATAATTGGTCTCCATGGAAACATGAGAAAACTCACAATGTTTACTTTTGCTTTGACATTTAAATGTAAACAACCAGAACTGTCAAATGCCTATTTCACAATTTTAGACAGCTGATAAAAGAAAAAAAAACAACTATGTGGTAGGTTTATTTAATCTTAAACTATATGATAGATTATTATAAATCTATTTCAATAATTATGAAACAAATTTTTCCCGTTGCGAAGCAAAAATTAATAGTAAGAAGAAAAAGATATGTTGTAAACAGTCAATGTGTAAATTATCGAAGTTGTATTAAAAATGTGTATAGTTTTGGATGTTGGTTTGTGTTTAATGATATAAGTTAGTTATTAAGTTTTTATTTTAAGTTTTAAGGATTTGGCATATGACTAAGCCTATGATAAATAACACCATTTCAGATTTCTGCCAGTTATTGCCTAACTCTGTCCTGTAGAGTTTAAAGTAGCCTACACCTTATTGTCTACAAATTGGCTAGATAACTTAGGTACGGTACTTAATAAAAGCTGACAGCCTTTTTACGTTGACCTTAAATTGTAAGCTTACCTTTTCCCAAAAATTCACCCTTCAAAATGGAAAAGGACTGTTACGTAAATTGTAAGTATTTCCATTGGTTGATAATCTTTTTGTTGGCTCTTTTAAAATCATTGGAAATTATGGCTGTTATAAGTTTTCAACCAAGTAATTTGTTTGTAAATAACTCCTGTACTTCTTTGCAATTGCTCGATTTCGAGCAACATGTACACTAGTTTAGGCAAAAGCTCAATCCTGCTTAATGATTATTTAAATTAAGATCTCTTAATTACAGTACTATCATTTTATTTAGTGTATAGCACTTAAAATATATGCAAAAGTATAATTCATTGACCACATGGTACCAAGAAACAATTCTCCTTGTAAACAAATTAAATTAAATAGCAGAACAGCATTTCTGACAACAGCTGTAGTTTCATAACAATATTTGTTTCCCATGTTAATCTTATGGAGAAATACGAAACTTCAAAGGGCCCCCAGGCCTTACTCTCTAATTATTTCCCAAAAAAGAAAGTTTCCTGCACAACTTCACGTTACGCTCTTTCCAATGACACCAAAAACATGTCAATCGGTTCAGTAGTTTCGGAGGAGTAATTGTCACAAAAATCCTGCTTGCGTATTAAATAAGTACTAGTGTACCGGTTGCTCAAATTCGAGCAATTGCTAAGTATTACAGGCGTTATTTTCAAACGAATAACAGTCATGATTTCTGATGACTTTAAAAGATTCGACTCAAAGATTATGGAAATACTCAAGATGTACATAACAGTTCGATACAAAAGCTGATATTGTTTTTAGTGTTTTAGTTTTTATATGTCAGTAAATGTTTGTAGCACACTGTTAAATTAGCAAACTTATTGACTGTTTACAATTAACATATGTTCTTCTTCTCACGTTTAATTTCTGACAACAGCTGGAGTTTCATTACAATGTTTGTTTGCCATGTTAATCTTATGGAGAAATAAGAAACTTTAAAGGGCCCCAGGGCCTCACTCTCTAATTATTTCCCTAAAAAGAAAGTTTCCTGCACAACTTCACGTTAAGCTCTTTCCAATGACACCAAAAACATGTCAATCGGTTCAGTAGTTTCGGAGGAGTAATTGTCACAAAAAACCTGCTTGCGTATTAAATAAGTAAAAATAGATATAGATAGATTAAGTTGAAATATGGGAAAAATAAAGTGGGGTACTATTTACAGAGTTATTAACACGCCAGTTTCATAAAGAGGGCCTAAAGGAGGGTTTAAAAATAAAAACCACGTTTTCATGATGTTCGCCGGTTTAGAATGAGATACTTAATGTGAAAGTTCAACGCCAAGCAGTTGAGTAGATCATGTCACTCTTAGCAGGGAGTTTCAATGTTAATTTCCGTTCTAATCCCAGCCTGAAGATGAGCTACTTAAATAAACAGCTGACTCTAACAGACCTGTTTTTGGCCAAATTATGCAATTTATAATATTAAACCACAATTTAAGACGTTTCTTTGATGTAACAGAGCATTATTTTTACGTTTTCTTAAAAATATTATAAATTTTATTATTTTTGTTTTTTCCCAGGTACCAGTGCATTTTATGAGCTACCTGGCAATGCTATTTAATATTAAATCTAAAAAAAAACTTAATTTGCACTGTAACTCGAAATAAAATAAAAGAGCTTTCGACATGCTCATTCATTACTGTTCTAAATATTCATCGTGGTTAGAGTATCTGAAATCATTTACCAATTTCAACAAATTTGAGTTCGTAGACTTAGTCCAGTCATTGAGTAGTGGAGGTTCAACAAAATTGATTCAAAAGGGTTTTCAACGGATTTCATTAGTTTTATACCTCCAGACAACACAAAAAAAAGTCTACCAAAATCTGACTTGGGGAAGTACCCGAATTATGGTATTTAAATTAAAATAATAATTGCTCCGTAAAAAAAAACAGATAAAAATATTATTGCTATATATAGGTTGTAGTATATCGTTTTTAATGTTTTGAAGGGTGGGGAAACTAAATATGCAACTTAAAATGCGATTTGACGTCATTTGACACCACAAAATGGCCGCCAAAATAGATTCATGGGGAAAAAACTAAAATAAAACTTACTTCTAGATAATAGTGTGCAGTATATCGAATTCAATGTTTACAAGGGTGGCAAAACCAAAAATACATCTTAAAAACTCATTAATTATAAACTTACTCAATTTATAATGACAAAACTACCACAAGAACGCACTCCATTGAGACATAAAATCAAACAAATTAAATATGATGTGACATCGTTCGGTGATTGAGCTGCTCTCACATCTCAGTTAGTGCTGTTATCAAACAGCAAACGCTAGAACTAGTTGATACTGGTGGAGAAGACGCCTGTGTATAAGCAATAACTACTAAAACCTAGAGGTTGTAGTAGAAATTGGTACAATGATCAGCAATTTTGAGTGATTTAGTTAGCTTGTGCCAATATTGTTATCGGGAGTGCTTTTAATTATCTTTGAACTTTCTTTCTTATTGCACTATGTTTAGTAAACTTTCAACATTCTATTTAAAATGCTCTTTGTTCTATGCTCTTTGCTCTATATGCTCTTTGTTTTGGTCTACTTACAATACTTTTCCTAGCAACATGTGCTATAATCCTATTAATTTATTTTATTGTTAAACATATGTTGCATTTAAAATGTAAATAAATCAGTTTCTTGTTCTCTCGTAACTAAGAAGTGTGTTCATTTTTTCTCTCACATATATTCTGTCCAGTTAAATGTTCAATTTCTTCTTAACATTAATCTCTCTTCCTTAAAACTATTTCTCATTATTCTTTCTGACTTAACTCTCTTTTATTCCATCAATTACCTTCATTTTCTTTAAATGCGAGTAATATTTGATTCCCTTCTATACATTCATCAATCGGTATCTATACTCCTACTTTGAGTCATTCACACTATGTAGCTGATTATAGGTAAGTCTGACTCATATTTAACTTTAAAGTACTTGTAGTATTTTACTATAATAGTATAGATTTTAGTGCTTAGTTTGAATACATAAGCTACGCACTAATAAAACTCATAACGAACAGTGTTAACCTTAAAACGCGTCGGTGGAGTAAGACGGGGTCTGTGGGGCAAGATGGACTACTATCCCATCTTACCTCCCAGTGTTTTAACCCGTTCTTTTTACTTTCTAGATTGATGAAGAAATGGATACTTGTGTGCTGTGCTTGGAGGTTATTGACCTGGACAACGCTAACGATTATTCAAAATTAACTGAAAAGGGTTGTATTGGCATTAATAATGCAAATAGACTGCGCAACCTATATGTGCCAGACATCATATACGATGAGAACTGTTACCTTTTTGTACACAAGGAGTGTAGAAAGAAACATATCAACCCTAAAGCATTGAAGGGTCAACAGAAACGACGTAGTGATTCAAGTGACACAACTGAGAAAACACTTCGATCACAGAGAACACCATTCAGTTTTAAAACTGACTGTTTTCTATGTGGTGTGTCTGTTGATCAACATGGCGGACATAAATATCCTGAAAGAAATATACTTCAATGGAGCCATGTGATGACGCTTGATTTTCAGAAGAACATTGAAGCGCAATGTGAGAAGAGGAAAGACGACTGGGCAAAGACAGTACAGGCACGTCTTTTGGCTATACATGACCTCCCTGCTGAAAAAGCTATATATCACCGAGATTGTGCTTCACATTTTCGGTCAGGAATAAATATACCAGCGGCATACAGCAAACCAGGTCAACTGAAGAAACAGAAACTCGGTCGACCAAAGAATATGTCAAAGTTAACAGCATTTGAGGCAGCCATTTCATACCTAGAGGAGAATGATGATGATACTATAACGTTAAATGATTTACATTCAGTTATGAAATTGAGGAGTGGACTAAGTGATGATGAACTGTACACTACAGCTCAGTTGAAACGTGAGCTGTTGAAGCATTATGGGAATAAAGTGTCTATTACTACAGCTAGGCAACAACCTAACATTGTCACTCTTACAAAGAATGTGAACAATATAATACACGAGGCACATGTAAATACTGCTAATGCAGATATAACCAACATGGATTGCTTGATCAAAACCGTGGGCCAATACATTCGATCAGAGATAAAAAATATGGACAAACATGACATGGAATACCCAGACAGTGATCAGATGTCATCAATACATAGAAATCTTGAATATCTTCCATCTTCGCTGCGCATACTCCTGGAAACTATTATTAAGAGTCGAAACTCTAAGCTTCATATTGCCTCATTTGGCCAGGCAATAATGCAATCAACATGCCCACGTTCGTTTCTTCCCCCTCTTCAAGTAGGACTCAGTGTTACCCTAGAACACAAATATGGGCATCGTGATCTGGTTGACATGGTAAATAAACTTGGATTCTGCTCGTCATACACAGAAGCTACTAAGTATAGGCAAAATGCAGCTACTTCTCAGGGTGTTGACTTAACTGAAGATATTGCAAACACGTTTGTGCAATACCAGGCTGATAATGTAGACCATGCCAGTAAAACTCTAGATGGTTATGGTACAATCCATGTCATGGGCCAGATGGGAACATGTACGCCAGCCTTGAAAGTAACACGGAAGGTACCCCGATTGAAGGTAACAATGGATGATCTAAAGAAGATCTGCCAAGTTAAACTGGTACCACAATTAAACCCTAAGAGAATTCAGGACAAAATGATTTATACAAAACTTCGTGCGGTCAGTCATGACGATAACAATAGCAAACTTGACATTCTATGGCGAGTATCATTGCACTTCCCTAAGCCTCGACCGTTGTGGTCTGGATGCATGAAGATGCTACATTCACACATGCCACACCCTGGCAAGAGCTCAGAGTTCTTTCTACCCCTCATTAATTTAACACCAAGTGACCCAACATGTGTCAGATCGACCCTAGAGTACCTGTCTGATCATGCCAAACGAAATGGAGTAACACCAATCATTACATTCGACCAGCAGCTATGGTGGATTGCAAACATGATAATCGAATCGCAACCAACTGACAGCCCTCTTCGTCAGATAATTTTAGTTTTGGGAGGTTTTCATACTGAGATGAGTTTCCTGGGTGCAATTGGGAGCTTGATGGATGGATCTGGATTGGCTGAGATCATCTCTCAAGTCTATGCCGAGGGAAGTGTAGAGCAGATTATGTCTGGCAAAGCAGTTGCACGAGCTGTACGTGCTCATTTTCTGGTTGACAGTGCTCTCAATACCATAGCTACATCGCAAATGTACAACATTCCTGTACCTAAAATGTGTGAGGATAAGCCTGTGGAGTCACTCTCATCTTTGAGTGAACATTTCAGTTTATTAGCTGAAGATGTCGAAGCCCAGTTCAGTACTGAAGGAGATGCAACTGATAGTGTACTCATTATGAATACAGTTCTGGATGAATTGGATGAAATTGCTACGGAGGAAGTAAGTGTGGAAGGCGTTTCCCTTCTTGAGAGTGCTGGTGAGCTGATGTCAAAGGTTAATACAGGACAATTGTGTCTATATGAGGCCCTCAATTCCGATATAATTTCACAGCTACTTTTAACTGCAGAAAAATGGTCAAATTCTATGGCACCATACCGCACAGCCAAGCTCTGGATCATGTACATGCGTATGGTGAGCATACTCCGTTCACTCATCCGATCTGCTCGTACTGGTAATTGGAAGCTTTATCTTCAATCGCTTCATGACATGCTACCATATCTAGCTGCATCAGGTCACAACAACTACGTGAAGTCACTTGTTTTGTACCTGGAAAAGATGGACAATCTGGAGGTAACACATCCAGCTGTTTATAACTCATTTTTGGAAGGACTGTTTGTCGTGCGCCGCAGTGATAGTTACTGGTCAGGTATATTTAGTGACCTTTTCATTGAACAGGTCTTGATGGGAAGTGTGAAATCGGCTGGTGGTCTGACTAGAGGACGTGGGTTCGAAGAATCAACCAGTCTGACCTGGCTACTATCTGCGCCTGCATGTGCTGAAGTAAATAAAGCCATGCAGGAGGTTACATGTGCCTCAAGGTCAGAGGAGTCACACATTCACAAAGATCTTACGCAGGCCAGGCTTAACCGTGATTCCAAAGACCTGCAGTCCATCATTGATTATCTAGAAGAAAGAAAACCATTCTCCAAGAATTCTGAGCAGCTTCGAAGCCTGTCGCATGGGGTGATAGCAGAAAGGACCGTAGACGTTGACTCTGCTGAGGTAATTGGTGATTCTATCCTTGAATCTATGGTGGGAATGTCAGTTACAAAACATACATTCAAGAAAAGACAGCAGGTTAGTAACTTAGCCTCCTCCATTTATGTATGTGTTGATGGTGAAAAGCTTCAGATTGATCCGGCACAGCTATATCAGCGGCTTCTTATTGCAGGGGTTGGCACCATAGATCTTCAGACACTGTTCCAATATGAGTTATGTTCGTATCCTTCATCCCTTTTTGACAACAAACTCTTTATGCGCCTTGCCACCAAGTCTGAGTTACTAAACGGCCTAGTAAAGATGGTGCCAGCGTGTGATTTAAAGGAACTGCCTATCAATGTAGTTATGTATATCATCGATGGAGGTGCTCTCTTACAGCGCTTACCATGGCCAAAGTCGACATCATATGCAAATATTTGCCAGCTATATATTACGTTTGTTAAAAAACATTATCATACTTCTCTTATTGTGTTTGACGGCTATAGCGATGGACCTTCTACTAAGGATGAAACTCATCAAAGGAGGAGTGGTAGTGAGGTGGGTGTGAATGTGGATTTCACTCCAGATATGTTGCTAAAAATGAAGAAGAAGTCATTTCTGGCCAACACAAACAACAAGCAGAAATTCCTTCATCTCCTGGGATCAGAGATGACAAAGCAAGAAGGGATTCAAGTCACTCACTCATCTGGTGATGCTGATTATGATATAGCAATGACTGCTTGCACAACTGCTTTGTCACAGCCTGTAGTAGTTGTAGGAGATGATACAGACCTCCTCATTCTGTTACAACACCACTTATCAGTCATTAATCATGAGACTATCTATCTCCAAACTAGCACGAAGCTGATAGATGTATCCAAAATGAAAAGAGAACTTGATCCTAACCTGAGTCGCTCCCTACTCTTTATTCACGCTCTTTCCGGATGTGATACCACATCGAGACCCTGGGGAATTGGAAAACTTTCAGCCATGAACAAATACCACAATCTGAAGGAAATCGCTGAATTGTTCATGGTTGAAAATGTCAAGCGTAAGGAAATTGAGCTGGCTGGTAATAAGGCCATTGCAACCATATATGGTTGCAAGAATGGTTCTGATTTGAACTCTGAACGTGCTTTGAAGTTCACGGAAAAGGTAGCCTCAAGTTCCAGTTATATGCCCCCTGAACGCCTACCACCAACAACAGATGCGGCCAGATTTCATTGCCAGCGGGTTTACCATCAAGTTCAGGCATGGCTAGGCATCAAGATTGATGCGACACAGTGGGGCTGGGTTCTATGTAACACAGCTAACAAGTCCATATTGAAGCCACACCGAATGGAACAGCCTGCAGCACCAGAGGCTCTACTAAAGATAATTAAGTGCAACTGTAGTGGGATGTGTTCCAAAAATACATGTTCTTGCAGGAAAAATGGTCTTCAATGCAACTTGGCATGTGGTCAGTGTAAAGGGATCACATGCACAAATGGGCAAACCCTTGATTTGAGTGAAAATATTGAAGTAACATAGTAATTTATTTCAGAGTAACAGTTTCTAAAAAGGTGACAAATGATAGATATGTGGGACTATTTTTTAACACTTCAGTCAATTTTAACAGTATATTATTAGCAGTATGAATTGTCGGCTGTATTTGTATTAAAAAGTGTGTTCATTGAAATCGATTTATTTCTTCACTATTATACCATTATTTTAATACAGTATCCTATGTAAAAATAATCCATGTGCCCCGGTACCCCGTCTTACTGTCTCATAATGTGAAATCTCATTTTAAGTTGCATGTTAGTTTACTGGTATTTTATAAAAGCTAAGATCGAAAACTAAAACCTAGTTCTAAAGATAGGCTATTTCTAAAGACGTTTCTTTTATTTACTTTTTTTAAATTTAATAATACGTACTATGCTGATCAAGAAGTTATTTATTTCTAAAGGTAAGTTTTTCAACTTTCCTCCATGGAGCGTATTTTGGTGACTTCCATCTTATGCTTTTAAATTAGATACAATCATATTTTAAGTTGTATATTTGGTTTTGCCACCCTTGTGAACATTGAATTCGATATACTGCACACTATTATCTAGAAGTAAGTTTTATTTTAGTTTTTTCCTCATGAATCGATTTTGGCGGCCATTTTGCGGTGTAAAATGACGTCAAATCACATTTTAAGTTGCATATTTAGTTTCCCCACCCTTCAAAACATTAAAAACGATATACTAAAACCTATATATAGCAATAATATTTTTATCTGTTTTTTTTACGGAGCGATTATTATTTTAATTTAAATACCATTATTCAGGTACTTCCCCAAGTCAGATTTTGGTAGACTTTTTTTTGTGTTGTGAGGAGGTATAAAACTAATGAAATCCGTTGAAAAACCTTTTGAATTAATTTTGTTGAACCTCCGCTATATATTTCTCTTTAATTACCGGACTAACTAGACGTATTTAAAGGCGAAGGTCCCTTAAAAAAACACATGGGTAAAAAAAAAACAAACAAAAGGCTGGATTACTAAAACCAATGCTTGCAACAATGAATAAAGTCGAGATGTATATTACAAAATATATTTTTGCCTTCGTTGATTGTGTAAAGTAAGAAAGCTCTCCTAACATTTTTGAATGGATTTCCTCAAACATATCCCCCCCACTGACCCCCCCTAACTAACCCTTCACTAAACTGCCCAGCTTATAACTTAATTCCCTATGTTCGCGACTATCTAGAAGGCTAAAACAATTCGGTATACTAATTATCATCTAAAAAAGGAAAGTTAAGTAGTTTTCATACGTCATTGTTTTATAGGTACTCGTTAAACCCAAAGCTGTTGAAATTGAAAATAAAATCAATCAAATTGAAATTCACTTAGTCTGTAGGTTTGCTGCGGTGGGGGCAATTTTCAAATACAGTCTACAATTTAAATATTGTATCAAATGGTACTCATGTTAAACCTTATCTTAAGTTATATGTTTCAGAGTGCCACAGACCCGAGCTTAGTGGAGTGAGTATTAGTTACTCCACATTAAACTATCCAAATTGCTATGTCCATAATAATGCATTTAAATATGTGACACTGACTACCATAACACCCTGCATAGATTGTATAGTAATGTATTTCGGTGGCCTTATAAATCCTATTCATACTTCATTTTAATCTGTAGAAATTTCCTATATAGAACTTCTTGGTTATGTAAACTGTAATGAAAAAATTGTGTTGTTTCATATTGACACATAATTATTGTAAATCATCTACTGTTACTTAATGGTTATGTATGTTTCAAATAAACAAATTTTTATGTGTTCAAATAATATATCTTGATTCAAATCAGCTTAGTTTTTCCCAAATAATTTCCTAAAGTAATTAATTTTACTAATATGTAAAACAAGTATAAATAAACACTACTAAGGGGCATCTAAGGGTAAATATTTTAAAAAACTTTTATATTAAAGAAGTTTCAAAACCAATCGTTCAATCTTGTAGTAAACTTTGTACGGAGAGTTTTATTTGAGTTGCCAGATCCTTTGATTTTCTTAAAGTAGCTCCCAGAAACTTTTGAAATTTTACTGACGAAATGCTTGTAGCATATTCTTGGTAAAAAGTTCATCGAAAATGGTTAATATCCTTATAATTTCTTATTATAAGTTTCTTGAGTGGAACGGTAAATATGTAGTGGTTATATCTATGAGTGAATTGGATTTAAAAGAAAGGGTTTCAAGAGTCCTTATATTATTCTATATATTATTTTAACAAAGTATTTAAATTAACGTAAATACACTTGAATATGCACTTTGACATTGATAGTAGCAGGTAAAACCTTATACAGGATCTGTGCATCTATTCATTATACTTATAATGTTACGATGCTTATAACGCCATATTAACCCTGAATTAATACAAACAACAAATAACATGGGGCATTACAACGATACAGGGATAACCCGTAGAACGAATCCAAAAGTTTTATAGGTGCGTTTTTATACCTTCTTTAGAGGTTATTTATTATTTACATAGAATATAACGGAATATATTTATTAGTTGGACGGAGGTTCCACTTGCTGATCTCCAGGCTGACCTCCATCTCCTAGATCTTCAAGTCAGACGTGAAGTGGCAGATGTAGTATTTCTCGCCAAGCTGATCAATGGCCTGCTGGACTGCCCAATGCTTCTCACTCAGGTGGACTTCCGCACTCCATCAGTGACCCGATCTCTGGATCTGTTCGGCAGGAGGTATCATGCACGTGGTTACGACTTTCACAGCCCACTTGCAAGAATGATGAGGCTTGGGAATCGATTCTGCCACACAGTCGACTTTTTCCACGAGAATACTTCCTCTGTTCGTAGAAGAGTTCTCGAAGCCCTTCACACCATTGAACATATATGAAAAGTCTTATTGTTGCTGTTGTTGTTAATGTCATTTGTTGTTATTTGTTATTTGTTATATTTATATATATTGTTTGTTATATTTATTTATACTATCTAATAAGGAACTTCCATGTGTGCCTGATAGCTTTCTAGAAATTCTTCTTTGTGGTATGTCAATAGTTTATTAATTAGCCACAGTGTTGTTGTTGTTGTTGTTGTTGCATCGTTTGTTATTACTACTATTTATTTGCTTGTTATGTTATGTATTTGTTAGCACTCAGTATCCATTATTTTTTTTAGTATGTAAATAGTACCTAGCCATCTTTCTTGTATTGAAATGTATAATGGTTTTGCCGTTGGAATGAAATAAAATAATACCCCCGCCGCAGCAAACCTGACGCCTAAGCGAATTTCCATTTGGCTGAATTGATTTTCAATTGATCTATTTAAATAAAATTAGGTTTAACGAGTACCTAGGTTTGCTGCTACAAGGAAACTAATAAAGTGAGTGTTTTAAGTAAAATAATTATTGCTTAGTATAAAATGAATATATTTGCCAAGTTTGATCAAAAGATATCCATAAACAAGCAAACTACAACATTTTACAATATTCTCCATAAGAATAACATGGGAATTTTAAATTTACCATTTTTTTAGTTTTCTCCGTAACCAATAACCGTACAAAAACACTTTGATATACTGAATTGTTTGTTTTTTTAAGCTCTTTAAGAAGGATTTGAGAAAAATTGGGAAATTTTGTGTTTTGAGGGTCAAAAGTGAGAAAAACCAATTTTTACCCCATAAAACCCCCCATAAAACCCTGTTCCCATGGTCCGATCATGCTGGATCGCGAACTCATTCAAGTTTATCCCGTCTTACACCTTCAAACCAAATTTCATCAAAATCGGATAAAAATTACTCAAGTTATTGTGTTCACGGACATATATATATATATATATATATATATATATATACATATATAAAAATTTGAACGAGTGGTGTTTTTGGCCTCTGGGGACATCAAAATGAAAAAGTAAATCGGTCCCGGGCCTAAGTCTTACCATGAGACCTACGGTAATAGCTACTTCCCTATAGGGAAATTCGCTAAAAATAAAATAAATAAATAAATATATAAGGGCACAGAGTGAATAAGTTACCATCTAAAATGACACTCCCTAGAATATTACTTAAATTGAAACATTACTTGAGATGAACTACTTTAAATTACGATTATTCACTGCACTCATTACACTTTGTGTTGATTAAAAATTGCAATTAGTTTTATAGCTGCGAGGGCTTCTACGGACAACCATTAAATGTAATGGTAACTGAGATTTTTTTAAGCTTATAACTTAACTTAAACTTACACTTAAAGTTAACTAAACTTCTTTAACTTACAAATATAATCTCACAGACTTTAGTTAGGAATTCGTACATCACGTCCTAATCTTTCCATAAGGTAGGTTATATGTTACCCTGCGTTATTTGTGTTATTGTTTTTTATGATGGATAGAGGGTGTAATAAAGTAGAAGAAGAACTTAAGTTGTCAGTGTTAAGGAAAGATAATAGAACTGGTCTGTGAGAAATGAGCAGCTAAACCCAAACCTAGACACCAGGACGGACGACAGTTCGAGTTCTGGTTCGAGGTTCGAGGTTCTTTTGAGGTCCTTCGAGGTTCTTCAGTTCGAGGTTCTAAACAACCCAGGTTAGTAAAGACGTGCCTGACCAATTCCATTATAGGTGTAATAGTTTGATTACGGTATATTTCTTATCGTTTCAGTTGCGTGATTATAATAGTTCATCTAGTAGGTTTCATCTTTCTCTACTTCACGGGATTTGGAGTAGAGACGGGTTGTTCTTAGTCCATTAATGGTTGGATTTAATGGCGACCAATCCCATATAATTAACCATAACAAAGTGCAGTGGTCTGGCAACGAACTGCGCAGTTATCGATTTTACACAAAGGTTAACGATTTTCGTAATTTATAGGTTGTCAATTAATTACTGGTTAAGAGGTTAAGGTTTGTGTGTTGATGGTTTGTTTATTGGTGGGGTTGGGATGGTTGGGAAATGAATTTGACAAATTTATGAGTAAGAATTATAAAAAATAACATGGTTTGAGGTGAGATATAATAAATCAATAAATGGTTGTAGACTTCGCTCACAATCTTTGGCTATTCAATATCAAGTGCTGGTCAGGCACGATGTTATACACACAAAATGTTGACCTAGATATCAATTTCAACGTTTTCGGGTCCTAATAAGTGAGCAAAGGCCACAAAGTGAAACAGGTGTATTTAATTAGTAAAATAAAATCAAGTTATATAATTATAATAAATTTTGTGAGCGATTAAATAATATATATGCATACCTTGTAATTTAAATCACTTCCGACAAAAAAAGGTTAACTATTACAAACTAAATGTACAAGCTGTGACAAAAAATAGTACAAAATAAAATCTCCAATATATTTCATTCAATATTTATTTTGTTTGATATGTAATCAATAAATTTATCAAAGGTTTTAATGTGCACCACAAGGTTTTTGTCTATCCACAGAACAAATTCTATTTGTTACTCCAAAAACGTCAAAGTTTAGGTCTGATTCATTTAAATGAAAATGCAGAATATTTATGTTAAAAATGTATATAATTTACTAGAAATATTTACAAGTAGTTTGATATAAAAAAATATTTAGCATGCTGTATTAGAAAAAGCTAAAAATGATTTAAAAAAATAAAAATGCTAAAAATAAAAATGCTAGTATAATTTTGCCCTCAATCTACTGATGGCGAAGTACACCACTTTGTTCACCCTATGAGGGGTCCATCGATCGCTTCCTTCAGTTCCTCAGGAGTGTAGCCCGTGTAGAGATGTTTCACTCTCTCTTGCAGCTGGTCAAATGTTATGTCCGGTTCCGCCTTCTGTATCCTCATAATCTCGTGCAGTAAAGGTTCGTTGATTTCTGGAGTGTCGTGTTGCCAAGTGTACCGTAGACTGTCAGGTGTTCGCCATTCCTTTACCTGAATAAAACATTATGAATCAGCTGATCTTGATCAGTGACAATCTTGTCACGAGCTTGTATCTGCGTCTTTTTAGAAGCAGCACGAAAACTAGCGCATTGTACTTGCCGCATTCGATAGATATTTCCTTTTAAAAACAGCTATGGAATGAGCTGAATCTTTTGGGAAATCTGCTTGCTTATCACCGGCTTTTGAACGAACTACATCGTAAAACCGCAGATTAAATAGTGACTATTACTCATGTCTTAAAGTATTGTGTAAAGTGTACTTAAAATTGAAGATGCACAAGCGATAAATTGGTATATACTTGGAATGCTGGAGGATATAGTTAACGGGACCTGCATGTCGTACTCGCCAAGTCTGTTGTTTTACTCGCTCCTAGTAGCTTACCCTGTAAATGATCCATTAAACATGCCTTCTTTAAACTATAAACATAAAACAAAAACACGTCTTTAGAGACTGCACTCATTATCACTACACAATTGTATAGAAAATGAGTACACGGAGTTTTCTTTTTTGACTTTTATTGCGCTTAAATATGTACATTTCACGTGGAAAACCATATGTGATAATAGACATAAAAGGACTATAAAGGATAATAAAATAATTATTGGGAGAAACGAACAAATATTCCAGTATAAATGGGTTAACGCTTTTCAAAATATAAACAAGTAACTCTGACGATGTGTGGCTAGTCATATACACCATGTGGTAACTGATTCACTATCAGCCTTTATTTTGGTAATTTTTTACCAGTCACTTAATGATGGTTTGGAAAAATTTACCAAAGGAATGACAAACGAAGAAAGTGATTTATTACCTTGTAAGGCCGACGTAGCCACTTTACAATGAAAAAACATTCACAACTTGAAATTACAGGAAAAAAATAGTAAAAATTGTACAAATAGTGAACAATAACAATGTAGTAACAATATCAATAGTAACAAAAATATTAACATATTTACAAATATTTAAATATTTACAATTTATAAATAGAAAGTTGGATGGCAACAAGTAGTGCATGAGTTATATCAAAGAAGAGTGTGAAGTTATTTTACAATAAATATCAACATTGACAAAAATGCAGAAACAAACATAAATATTAGTTTTACAAATTTTACATACATCAGAGACAAGATGAACAAATGCTGTCTATCAATACACATCTAAAGCCATGCAATATTTTTTTGCTAAAAAATCTCTATGTTTCATGATTGTTCATTACAATCTCGGATAGTGTTTAAAAATTATATAGTTGTATTTACAACATTTCATCGATAACTACCCGATATTTTATGTGGGCCTCAATATAATTTATTCATGGATATACTAAACTTATACAGTACTAGATATCAAGTTAAAATGCGATTAGTAGTCTCGTAGTATTTCAAACGGATGATAATTATTGATCATCACTCATGGTTAAGTGGATTGCAAACAGCTGTGTGAAACAGTTTGTGACAAACTTTAACTGTGTTCGGTTTTACAACTCGTGATGTTTCTTGTTACTCTCTTTTTAGTGTTGACTTTGCCTGCTGTGATCGGGAATTACGAACAAGAAGACAAGTACATAACTGATCCAACGCCTATTGTTCTCTGGCACGGTATGTTAAGCTTTGGGGGTTTGGTGTCAAGATTAACTTACCTTATAAGACGTATAATACCTCTTGCTTATATAAAGTCTTTGAAGATCGGTTCCAGCGGTTATTCAGACTATAAGAATTCATTGTTTATGGATGTGAACAAACAGGTTGAGCAAGCTTGCGACATGATCGCTGATGACCTGAATCTTCGACGGGGCTACCATGGCGTTGGGATCTCGCAAGGAGGGCAGTTTTTGAGAGCAGTAGCGCAAAGGTGCCCAAACCCTCCAATGTTCAACCTGATAACTCTAGGAGCACAACACCAAGGATACTATAGTTTGGGAAAAAATTTATTTTCCTTACCGGAAATTTTTGTAGATAAGCACTCATACTGGGAATATATTCGAACAAAGAGCATTGTCGTCAATCAACTTTGGCATGACCCTATCAACCATAACAAGTACGTTGAGGAGAACACATTCATCGCGGACATAAACAATGAAAAGACGTTGAATGTCGAGTACAGGACGAACCTACTCAAGCTTAAACACTTGGTTCTTGTCAAATTTGATCGTGATTATATGGTGGTGCCACGAGAGTCTTCTTGGTTTGGATTTTACACTGAGGGACAAGATAAGGAAATGACAAACATGATCAACTCAAAACTGTACATAGAGGACAGAATCGGACTGCAAGAACTGTTTAATAGTGCAAGGCTTCATACAATCGTGTGTCCAGGGCTGCATATTCAGATTGAAAATGATTGGTTTGTAGATAACATAGTGTTACCATGGTTGACTCAGATCTACTGGGACGAAACAGCACAATTATCATAGTTCTCTTGTAGAAACCATTAAATCTATATATTTTATATCGTAACAAATCAATTGACTCTATTAGTTTATTGATGAACCATCCAGTTATACTTGTCAGGATTTTAAGCATTTTGCAACTATTCTGGTTATTTGAATATGTTTGAGGTTATATATTGAAATTATTATATCAAAGTTTTGTTGAAATAATCTAAACTACTAAATATTATAGGTATATTCACATTGTGTAAATTCACAGTGTACGTTACTGGAGACCATTTACCAAGAATATGCGAATTTGTTTATTACATTTTTTGTTCTGCTTGGTTACTCTAGTATACTTTTAAAACAGTTTTAGCTAAACATATACCATGCAAATAATATGTGTTTTTTTTATTACTACAATTAGTACACAGGGCACAAACTCTCCACTCTCCATCACGATTTAGCAATCATACAGTACATACATATACTGTACTGTACTGTTATGATTGTTAGAAATTTGTTTTATTTGTTTCTAGCACTGCACAGGACATATCTAATTGTATTTGGTGTAAAAGGGTAAATACAGTAGACACCTCCATATTATTGACTTTTTATGCATTTGGTAAAAAAAAACTATATATTATTTTTTTTAGTTTGATTTTTGAATGTTTTGACGGAATGTTTGCAGGATATCTTATTTATTTCACAACCTACGGTGTTGATATTTGGCACTCTTTTGCTTAGATATATATTGCAAAAACTGTAGCATGTAAAAAGTCATACATTAACCCATCATTGTGCGCAAACGTTACTCGTTTTACAGTATATAATGGATAAATAATTGATACCTAAAAATTAGATGGCCCAGTAACAGTTTTAACAACAATACTGTACTTTCATTAGCTCATTATTTTGTTTTCTACATTTACATTTTGCTAGTCAGACCCAAAGTTTGTCACATTAAAGATTGCAAGGCTAACAAGGTTTCTGCAGGAATAAACCGAACCGCACCGTGTTGTACCTGGTTAATGTTCTGGAAACGAGATTAGTTTTGTTTATTTTGAGTTTATATCACATTTCCTGCGTTGTGCATTCGTTCTAAAGAAAATTTGACATTTCCTCTTATTCAGAAAGTATGTTGATTGAAGTAGCCAATTATTTATCCAATTACCACTTAAATTTCATTTATATGAAAACTTATATGTGAGTAAAAATAAAAGCCTGTAAAAAAAAAGAAAAACAGACGTGGACCTTAAAAAATAGCCTCAACTTTTATTCATGCATAAATTGTGAGGAGCAAGTTTAGTAAGCTTGGCAAATAATCAATGATTAATTGTAGCTGTTACTTGAAACTGTTCGTTTTAATAAGCAGTAATCACTTTAGGTATACATGCTATAAACACATGTATTACAATTACAAACCCAAATCCTTATTAAACTTTATATTTTTTCAAAATAAAATACATGTTTTCCTACGGACCTTCAACACAAACACAGGCAAACAAATAAATTTATTCATTCTTCTGGGACTCGGTTTACCCCCGCTTCGGGAAAGAACAAACTTACCACGAAGATAGCGTACATTCCAGACATAAATAAAAGACCGACTGTGGAAGGGAGGGAAAACAATCTTGAATGATGGTACCTAAAATACCAGAAGCCAATCTGTAAAAGGCCACCAAATGAAATAAGAATGGCTGTAGAAGAATGTCTGTTTACTATCTGGAGAATTCTTCTAGCAGTAGCAGCCACTCTCGTCAAGATATGTACAGAGCTGCGTATAAATCCTCTTGATCTCACCTCTTGAAAGCTGTGGTGTGGCTGAGGAAATATGGAATTCCTTGAGAACTGCTGCGTGTGTATACATTCACACCGCGTTGTAGTTGAGCTCATGGTTGATCTAACCAAGCGTCGCATGTAATCAGAGTTGAAATCGAAAGCTAGACGTTGATGAGGTACAAAAGGAGCAGGCCTTGCTGTTGACTCCTGGTGTGATCCTCTTGATCGTAGTCCTGGACGACTCAGCTCTCTTGATCGTCCCCCGAGAAAGTAAGCTACTCTTGGTCGTCGTTGAATGTTGGGTTGTTGACGAATCATACAGAGTAACACACAGCCATGAAAGATTCCATATGCTCTAAGAGGCAATCTATCATTTTCAAGAATCTTACCGTTGAAGATAAGTATTACTATTCTTCCCTGTGACAACTCAGAGTCGAAATTCCGCCTCCTGAACTCTCCAACCTCCTCGTCAAGATCAATCCCAACGGTTTTCATCAAATCGTTTTGGAACTTCAGTTTTATATGTAAACGCATGTCACATCCTGACAACGAACTGCTCGAGTGTTGATCCTTAGTATTGTTCTGTAAAGATGGATTGACGCTGATATTGGAATCTTCTGTATTCCCTGATGAGGTAGTTTCGGGCTCTCCCAAAGTTCCAGTAGCAGCATTTCGGGTGTTCGCAACATTGGTTAGACGATGCTCCTGATTCCTCCTTAATCTTCTTTCTTGCGTTCTGAAATTGCTCAACTGTCTTACTTTGGTCAAATTCCAGGCTGCGATGACTATCAAAGCTAGCGTGGAAAACGCAATAAATTGTAAAACTTCGTCTCCTACACCCTCAATCACAGGCATATTTAAATAAATAAAATCGCAGAAATTGTAGAGTGAATTGTTATAACGGAAGTTTGTTTAGTTACATTAACATATGTTGGACGAAAAATATTTTGTTGTCGTAAACACATGTTTACTAGAGAAATTGTTGGTTGGTGAAATAGACCAGTAGAAATGTTTGACATATAACTTTGTTCACTGAAAAGTTTATTCTGTGTGTATGCATATATATACACACACAACACTCACACATAATGATTTATTTGGAAAACTACGACACTAATATATTGTTTTTTGACCACAATTTCACAAAAGATTATTGAAATAAAAAATAATTGCATGTCACAACTGAAGAACACTTACAGATGAAATACAATTATGCTAAGCGATTGCTTTTAAACGGGACACTGTTGTGCTTTAATACATCTAAGGTAGCAATACCTTATTCTTACTCCTGCCTGTATACAGTGTCTGTTTTGTCTCATCGTTTGCAAGGAAATTCACAACACCTGAGCTACCAAGATAGAAGTCAACTCAGAATACTAATCGTTGTTTACCTCAGCAAATAGTAATATTTTTGCAGATTTAAACAATATAGTATTCAAAGTTCCAGTTAAAAATGGAAAAATGGTTATGAAGGTTAGTGCCAGCAAAATTAGGTTTACACTCAAGTTTTATATGAATAGCTGGACACATGATTTAAACACACATATTTACATGTTAATTAATGGAGTTGTACTAAAACATATTGAAAAAAAATGTAGTGTGGGTCCATACATTCATATTTTATACAAATTTATATTCACATGTTCATTAATATTGTATACTAGCCTATAACTAAATGAGTTTAGTCAAGAGGACCTGACAACGTAATATTCGCACATGTCCATGCTGATGTGATGTACGCACTTCTTGCCGTCCATCTACTATGATAGCAATATGAGGAGACATATTATTCATGTATATTGATTCTTATATTTATTGTATATACCACGGATACTAGAAAAATACCGTATATACTCATCTTAACCAGGAACAAAACTGCAGTCTTATTTATCCAGCGTTCACTTAATTTAGTCCATATGTTTATTACTTTCTATTCTGTGCTCTCTGGTTTATTATGTCTTGTGCAGACAGTTTTAAAATAATAATTTACATATTTATTTGCTGTCATGATTATGTATAGCTTTAATACTATTAAATTGTTTGGGACTAATACCATCGTCTTTTGGAAACCTATTTTATCTGTATAGACTAGCTGTATGCACTTTTTATTGAACTATAACTTAAATTTCGTCATGCTGCAGAAACAGCCGTTTTTAGTACATGCGTTGCGGGTCTTAAGCACGTCTTTGTCTCCCTCGGGAGTAAAAGTCAATTGTTGTTAACTCAGTTTTAAATATCGATTGCAATCACATGTTTTAACAGAATGTATACGAAGGTTAATTAATTTCCATGGCTTTTTCCGGCTTGAAATGAGATACTTAGAGTGAAAATTGAACGCCTTAAGTTTGAGTCAATCATGCCACTCTCCACCAGAGCGTTTCAAAGTTAATTTCCGCTCTATGACCCAGTTAGATGATGAGCTAATTAGAGTTCAGCTGACTCTATGACCTAACTGTTAATGTTATTTTCGCTGCACTACTGTGAAATGGTCTCAAATATTTAATGACTCACTCTTGTCATGAAAAGTATATATCATGAAATATACAATTTCCTACAAATAGCTGACCCAATGGGATCCCTTGCACTGATTATAGCACGCAAAGTAGCTAATTGCTGCATTTACTTACTTTTGCCGCTATATTTTTTGCCACATTCCAGTATTTCAACCAAACGGCACAAACAATTGTGCTTTTATCACTGAGCTAAAATTATAACTGGAGGTAGCACTGCCATGGCAGAAGTCTGTGAAGAGCGTGTCGCTGATTTTGTTAGGTTGGTATAGCAGTGAGTTTTTTTAACCAATAACATGGCTTCTATAACTAGGTTGGTATAGCAGTGAGCTTTCTTAACCAATAACATGGCTTCTTATAACTCACACCTCACGCAAACATGGCGTCTGGCGACACGCATCTTTGACATTCAGTGCTACCTCCAGTTAGATTATAATTATAGCTCAGTGGCTGTTATTAGGCACGTAATAAAACGATTGAAAATAAGTTGGCAACACTTAAAGATTCTATGACTACGATCAGCTGGTGGAATCGTCTTATTGAGTGAAAAGCTATAAATTTATAAAGGCCTCTCAATGATTAAAATTATTCATTGATTAAACCAGTGGATGATTTAATTTGGAAAAAATGTCACTCATACATAGGTTTTGTAAACAGTTCACGAGGGATAAAACATCAAAAATCAAGTAAAAATTTAAAAATTATAATTATGGACTGGCTGAAAATGTGATTACGCTGTGCGATATATTTCAAAAGGAAAATAGTCACCTCGAAACAAATTTAAAGTATGCAATAATGTTATTCTTATTCTCACCTGAGTAAACTGTCTGTTTAGTCATCTTGTTTGCAAGAGAAATTCACAACACCTGAGCTGAAGTTGGTGCAGAATACTAAACGTTTTTAATATTTTAAAATCTCGATGGATTAAAATTTTTTTCAAAGTGACAATTTCTAAAAATATCTATTACATACAACTTGGTAAACAGGTCGGTAACAAAATAATAAACTCTATAACACTCATTAACTTTTGAACTATGTTTCTACAATTCGGTACATTATTTACAAACACATTTATAAATTTAATAATGTTACTAGTGTACATGTTGCTCGAAATCGAGCAATCGCAAAGAAGTAAATGAGTTATTTGAAAACAAATAACTTGTTTAAGAACAAATATAAGTAATAAATTCCGATGAGTATAAAAGAGTCAACTCAAAGATTACGTAACTAATGATAATACTCACAATGTACTTAACATTTCAATATAATCAACATTTCTTGTAAACATTTTATCATTTTTCAAAAGATGATCTGGCTTTTAGTGTATTGTAGAAATGTTTCCCACTAATAGCCGCAATAGGTTGTCCATGTTGGTCTTTGTCAATGATAATGTAGGTATATGATAATGTAATGACATGGTATCACCCATTGTCGCCAGTACATTAACAAATTTCAGTCTTTATTTTAATAGCACCAAATAACCATTAACTACCTGATTTTCTGCATAACCTCTCTGTCACAAGTTTACAATTAACATATGTTCTTCTCCCTTTTAATTTCTGACAACAGCTGGAGTTGTATAACAATGTTTGTTTCCCATGTTAATCTTATGGAGAAATACGAAACTTTGAAGGGCCCCAGGGCCTCACTCTCTAATTATTTCCCCAAAAAGAAAGTATCCTGCACAACTTCACGTTACGCTCTTTCCAATGACACCAAAAACATGTCAATCGGTTCAGTAGTTTCGGAGGAGTAATTGTCACAAAAATCCTGCTTGCGTATTAAATAAGTATATAGATAGATTAAGTTGAAATATGGGAAAAATAAAGTGGGGTAGTATTTACAGAGTTATTAACACGCCAGTTTCATAAAGAGGGCCTAAAGGAGGGTTTAAAAATAAAAACCATGTTTTCACGATGTTCGCCGGTTTAGAATGAGATACTTGTGAAAGTTCAACGCCAAGCAGTTGAGTAGATCATGTCACTCTTAGCAGGGAGTTTCAATGTTAATTTCCGCTCTAATCCCAGCCTGAAGATGAGCTACTTAAATAAACAGCTGACTCTAACAGACCTGTTTTGGCAAAATTATGCAATTTATAATATTAAACCACAAACTAAGACGTTTCTTTGATGTAACAGTGCATTATTTTTATGTTTATCTAAAAGATATTATAAAGGTTATTATTTTTGTTTTGTTTCCAGAAACCAGTGCATTTTATGAGCTACCTGTCACCGCTATTTAATATTAAATCTAAAAAAAAAACTTAATTTGCGCTGTAAGTCGAAATAAAATTAAAGAGCTTTCGACATGCTTATTCGTTACTGTGCTGTATATTCATCGTGGTTAGAGTATCTGCAATCATTTACCAATTTTAATAAATTTGAGTTCGCAGACTAGACATATTTAAAGGCGAAGGTATCTAAAGAAAAACACGAGGGTTAAAAAACAAAAGGCTGGATGACTAAAACCAATGCTTGCAAAAATGAATAAAGGCGACATGAAAAAAGCAGGCTAGTCACATAATTCATTTTTGCATGGATATTACAAAATATAATTTTGCCTTCGTTTTTGTAGTATCCATAAGGGTTTTTGGATTACGAGCTAGAAGACTTAAATTCGGTATACTAATTATTATGTAAAAAAAAGAATGTTAAGTAGTTTTCATACGTTATTGGTTTTGATAGGTACTCGTTAAAACCAAAGCTGTTGAAATTGAAAATAAAATCAATCAAATGGAAATTCACTTAGTCTGCAGGTTTGCTGCGGCGGGGGTATTTTTCAAATACAGTCTATAATTAAAATATTGTAATTAATGTCACTCATGTTAAACCTTATCTAAATTTATTTTGTTTCAGAGTGCCTCAGACCTGAGCGAGCCCACTGGGTGGCGTTCGTTGAGGCGTCTACAAAATGTAGCGAAGTTGCATTAAGTTATATTCATGCATATATTATATTATATTATATGCATAAAATATATGACTTCGGATTTGTTGTATGTGCAATTTAATACGGAGACAAAATTTGTGGAGGTGTAAGCTATTAAAGCGATTAAAATAGTCGGCTGTGGTATGTTACAAAGAAAACCATGATTTTTTTAAGTATATAGATAGATAAATAATACAAACTAAGTATAAACAGTATGAATAAACATTATTTATGGAGTTGTAGATAGCTGAAATAACTATTACTGAATAAAGACTTTTTAGCAATAAGATATTTGATGATATGAATTACATTCTGGCAAAAACGGATTTGTTAAAATTTATTAAAATTTGTTAAAACATAGCCGCAGCTGAAAGAGATACCTCTTTTGTTAGCATTGCTTAAGACATGAACATTGAACAATTTATAAGTACTTTCTTAAAATATTCTGCTAAACCAGATCACGAGCTTAGTGAAGAAAGTATTAGTTAGTCCACATTAAACTATCCAAATTGCTATGTCCATAATAATGCATTTAAATATGTGACACTGACTACCATAACACCGTGCATAGATTTTATAGTAATGTATTTCGGTGGCCTTATAAATCCTATTCATACTTCATTTTAATTTGTAGAAATTTCCTATATGGTAATGTAAACTGTAATGAAAAAAATTGTGTTGTTTCATATAGACACATAATTATTGTAAATCATCTACTGTTACTTAATGGCTATGTATGCTTCAAATAAACAAATTTTAATGTGTTCAAATAATATATGTTGATTCAAATCAGCTTAGTTTTTCCCAAATAATTTCCTAAAGTAATTCATTTTACTAATATGTAAAACAAGTATAAATAAACAACTCTACTAAGGGGCATCTAGGGGTAAATATTTTTAAAAACTTTTATATTAAAGAAGTTTCAAAACCAATCGTTCAATCTTGTAGTAAACTTTGTACGGAGAGTTTTATTTGAGTTGCCAGATCCTTTGATTTTCTTAAAGTAGCTCCCAGAAACTTTTGAAATTTTACTGACAAAATGCTTGTAACATATTCTTGGTAAAAAGTTCATCGAAAATGGTTAATATCCTTATAATTTCTTATTATAAGTTTCTTGAGTGGAACGGTAAATATGTAGTGGTTATATCTATGAGCGAATTGGATTAAAAAGAAACGGTTTCAATAGTCATTATATTAATCTATATATTATTTTAACAAAGTATTTAAATTAACTTAAATGAAAGCCTATCAACTTTGACATTGATTGTAGCAGGTAAAACCTTATACAGGATCTGTGCATCTATTCATTATACTTATAATGTTACGATGCTTATAAGGCAAAATTAACGCTGAATTAATACAAACATAAAATAACATGGGCAATTACAACGATGCAGGGATAACCCGTAGAAAGAATCCAAAAGTTTTATAGGTACGTTTTTATTCCTTCTTTAGCGGTTATTTATTGTTTACATAGAATATGTAAGGGTACATGGTGAATAAGTTACAATCTAGAATGACACTCCCTAGAATATTACTTAAATTGAAACATTACTTGAGATGAACTACTTTAAAATACGATTATTCACCGCACTCATTACACTTTGTGTTGATTAAAAATTGCAATTAGTTTAATTGCTGCGAGGGCTTCTACGGACAACCATTAAATGTAATGGTAACTGAGATTTTGTTTAAACTTATAACTTAACTTAAACTTACACTTAAAGTTAACTAAACTTCTTTAACTTACAAATATAATCTCACAGACTTTAGTTAGGAATTCGTACATCACGTCCTAATCCTTCCATAAGGTAGATTATATGTTACCCTGCGTTTTTTTGTGTTATTGTTTTTTATGATGGATAGAGGGTGTAATAAAGTAGAAGAAGAACTTAAGTTGTCAGTGTTAAGGAAAGAAAATAGAACTGGTCTTTGAGAAATGAGCAGCTAAACCCAAACAATGTTGCTCCTAGACACCAGGACGGACGACAGTTCGAGTTCAGACCTAGGTTAGTAAAGACGTGCCTGACCAATTCCATTACAGGTGTAATAGTTTGATTACGGTATATTTCTATTATCGTTCAAGTTGCGTGATTATAATAGTTCATCTAGTAGGTTTCATCTTTCTCTACTTCACGGGTTTTGGAGTAGGGAAGGTTGTTCTTGGTTAGTTAATGTTTGAATTTATTGGTGGCCAATCCCATATAATTAACCATAACAAAGTGTAGTGGTCTGACAACGAACTGCACTGTTAGCAATGTTAAACAAAGTTTAACGGGTCTCGTAAGTTATAGGTTGTCAATTAATTACTGGTTACGAGGTTAAGGTTTGTGTGTTGATGGTTTGTTTATTGGTGGGGTTGGGAAACGAATTTGACAAATTTATGAGTAAGAATTATTGAAAATAACATGGTTTGAGGTGAGATATAATAAATCAATAAATGGTTGTAGACTTCGCTCACAATCTTTGGCTATTCAATATCAAGTGCTGGTCAGGCACGATGTTATACACACAAAATGTTGACCTAGATATCAATTTCAACGTTTTCGGGTCCTAATAAGTGAGCAAAGGCCACAAAGTGAAACAGGTGTATTTGATTAGTAAAATAAAATCAAGTTATATAATTATAATAAATTTTGTGAGCGATTAAATAATATAAATGCATACCTTGTAATTTAAATCACTTCCGAGTAAAAAAAGGTTAACTATTACAAACTAAATGTGACAAAAAATAGTACAAAATAAAATCTCCAATGTATTTCATTCAATATTTATTTTGTTTGATATGTAATCAATAAATTTATCAAAGGTTTTAATGTGCACCACAAGGTTTTTGTCTATCCACAGAACAAATTCTATTTGTTACTCCAAAAACGTCCAAGTTTAGGTCTGATTCATTTAAATGAAAATGCAGAATATTTATGTTAAAAATGTATATAATTTACTAGAAATATTTACAAGTAGTTTGATATAAAAAATATTTAGCATGCTGTATTAGAAAAAGCTAAAAATGATTTAAAAAAATAAAAATGCTAAAAATAAAAATGCTAGTATAATTTTGCCCTCTATCTGCTGATGGCAAAGTACACCACTTTGTATCACCCTATGAGGGGTCCATCGATCGCTTCCTTCAGTTCCTCAGGTGTATAGCCTGTGTAGAGATGTTTCACTCTCTCTTGCAGCTGGTCAAATGTTATGTCCGGTTCCGCCTTCTGTATCCTCATAATCTCGTGCAGTAAAGGTTCGTTGATCTCTGGAGTGTCGTGTTGCCAAGTGTACCGTAGACTGTCAGGTGTTCGCCATTCCTTCACCTGAATAAACAATTATTAATCAGCTGATCTTGATCAGTGACAAAAATACAATCTCGCTACGAGCTAGTATCTGAGTCTTTTTAGAAGCAGCACGAAAACTATCGCATTGTACTTGCCGCATTCGTTAGATATTTCCTTTTAAAAACAGCTATGGAATGAGCTGAATCTTTTGGGAAATCTGCATGCCACTCACCGGCTTTTGAACGAACTACATCGTAAAACCGCAGATTAAATAGTGACTATTACTCATGTCATAAAGTATTGTGTAAAGTGTACTTTAAATTGAAGATGCACAAGTGATAAATTGGCATATACTTGGAATGCTGGAGGATATAGTTAACGGGACCTGCATGTCGTACTCGCAAAGTCTGATGTTTTACTCGCTCCTAGTAGCTAACCATGTAATCGATCAATTAAACACGTCTTCCTTAAACTATAAACATAAAATAAATCACGTCTTTAGAGACTGCACTCATTATCACTACTCATTTGTATAGAAGATGAGTGCACGGAGTTTTCTTTTTTGACTTTTATTGCGCTTAAATATGTACATATCACGTGGAAAACCATATGTGATAATATACATAAAAGGACTATAAAGGATAATAAAATAATTATTGGGAGAAACGAACAAAAATTCCAGTGTAAATGGGTTAACACTTTTCAAAATATAAACAAGTAACTCTGACGATGTGTGACTAGTCGTATACACCATGCTGTAACTGGTCCACTACCAGTCTTTTGGTAATTCTTTACTAGTCACTTAATGATGTTTTGGCAAAGTAAAATTTACCAAAGAAATTAAAAACAAAGAAAGTGATTTATTACCTTGTAAGGCCGTCGGATATGGTTGTTGACCACTCCGTAATATATGATGTCCAGACCTAGCTTCATGATATCATAGGTAAACAGGTAGACTGTAAAATGAATAAATTAAAACAGTGAATATATTTTTTAATTGTCAACATTAACAGTATCACTCCACCTAATCCATATAACACTTATTTTTCTTAATCCAGTGATTTGCATGATTTATTGTTTTGAAGACAGCCTATCATGCCGAGTTGTATCTGCATCTATTAAAACCTCCAACCTTTATTTGCTACAACAAGAGTGATTGAAAAGCACGCATTTTCAATTTAAGTTCCATGTTGAGTGGCATGTTTGTTAGCTATTTGGATCTTTTTCTCTCCTTACCAATAAGAACCATTGATGTTACGATGTTCTTCGTACAACTTCATGTATATATACGTGTAATTTTGTTGCGGAAGCTAAATCGATTATTTTACTTGCACAACAACTTGGCTTGATATCACAACATTTTATGAGCGTGGATACCTAAAAACTACATAGGTCCATAAAAAGATGGATGTAATGGTAGCTACGATGAACTACCACTACGGGAGCTTGTAAATGGTCATAGCATTCATCTGGTAATCAGAAGTCCACTAGTTCGATCCTGAGAGACGTTATAGTATATTACGTTACTTGTCCGGAAAATAGGTATTTACCGTACGAGTGTAGTCGTTCTCGCGTGAGACGAACACATTTTGGACTAGTTACGATATTTGTCGTCATATGATTTCGTTTATAACCACTCATTGTCAATTATAACCAGCTGGTGTCCGGTAGAAACTCATTACTGTACAGTACGTAATAAAACACCATTTGATTAGGCAGGCGGCATACAGCTGTTTTCTGGGTTAAATTCATGCTTGGAAAGTATGTTAAAACAGAGTAGTGTGGCAAAAAAAACAAACTTTTCGGTGAATCTAAACTGGACCCAGCTGTTTTTGATTTGCCATAAATACCAACTCACTGAAGATCTAGCGAATCTTATTTACAATGCTTTAATCTCATTGATTGAACAATAATCAATCACTAATCTTCACCTTGTAATACGCACTCTAGTGTATTGGCATCGTACAATTATAATATAATCGAAAATATTTGAATGGTCTTACACTTTTTACTGCCGAGATAGCCGATGTCAATCCTCTTCGTCATGTTTGGAAATCTCTTTGATATAGGAGGTTTGTTCACCCACCCTCTACCCTCGTACACGTAGCCATCTTCTCCAATCAGGAAACTGAAAAATAAGCATGGCCAAGTATTATTTCTGCCAATCTAAATTACAATAAATAATTGATAATTGATACTCGTTGTCAACACGGTGGAAGGAAAAAACATAGGTGTGCTATTACCGTCATATGCTGACGTCATTCAGATTGCAAACACCACTTTACCATTTAGAAAAATTTATAAAAACAATAGCAATCAAATCAAAACAAATGTATATTCTTATATGGCACTTATAACTTATATGGCAATACAATCAGGTGATTTTTTGATTGCAATCTGGGTGACTTCGGCATATGACGGGAATAGCACACCTATGTTTTTTCCTTCCACCATGCGTCGTCTGAATATCGAGTATGTAGATAGTAGGAGAATCGATTTAGAGCGTGCCTGAGGTAACGGAATCAATCCTGAGAAAAATAACTTTGCTTTTTGTTGACTTAGCTGTTTATGATATTTTAGCTTGTTTTGGATAAGGAAACAGCAAATATGACATCAAAGCAGTTCAAGGCATCTTCATCCTAAATTTATATTCTTCTCATCTTCAGGTTAAAATACGTAGCATTTTATATGTGCCTCATTATAATGACAATGTATATTAGAACTGAATTAATATACCCGCCCTTGCCTTTAAAGTACTAATTTAACGTACGCCTTTAAACGTACATGATTAAACGAAACTTGGCAATTACAAGTAAGCTCATAAAGCCATGATACAATACTTAATTTTGAGAACACATAAATAACTTTTACGCACGTTTATCCAGTTCCCTGCCTCATTGGTGTTGCTATGGTGACAGAACAATCCATTATACAAGATTGCACTTACTTACCTAATGGACAAGGCTAATGTTCTCCCTCTCTCGCCTTTTACAAGATTTAAATGCCGTACTCGTTTCTCGGATCTGCACCGCCATAATTTCCTTTTAAATGTTTTAATCTTCAGTTGTTCTATACGAGTGAAAAGTGTAAAGGTAATTACGATTACTATTAGGCTAGTTAATCAGGGTCATACTGTTTAAACTACCAAAACTAATAAATCTTAAACAACGAATAGGCACTAGTAATCTAGATATTGCATGACGACGAATATTCTTATTAACTCTAATTGCAATCTATGATTACTCTCCTCACTTGTACTTGATGTCCGAAAGACCCTCGGCGAATGCTCTCTCCTGTAGCCCCTTGACGACGGCCATGCATTGCTCTGGGTATCGGCATTCTTCACTCTCAGTGTTGTATGTGATGAAGATGTGTTTGACCATACCCGGTAGAGGTCTGCCTCCTCTAGGCTCCTCCGCCCCCCACACATTGCGAGCTACAAACTCTAGCGGCTTCTCTGGGAATTCTGAAAACAATATAGACGTGACATTATGACAAATCATTGTTGACATAAAGTTTAATCAGAACCTCCATTGTCTGTGAGTTGAAGCCAGAATTCATCAGTGAGTGTGTGAGTGTCAGTTCCTCAAATAAGCTTTTCTGACGATTCTATCTGTCAAGTCAAACTGCCAATACAAATTGAACATGGGCTTTATGTGAGGGGGAGAGGGGGTTCATTGCAACAGAAATTCTGGAAACTATAAACATTGATTTGTACAATCGATGCTAGAAGACCAAACAAAGAAATTATTAAAGTTATGTTATAAATCTGGATCAACTCACTCGTCACACATAATTTACAAAATTTTATAGGATTTAGGCTACTATTAGGTTATATTAGTTGCAATTAGAGCAATATTTTATGGGGTTCTATTAGGACACTATTAAGTTACTCTAAAGCACTTAATTGAATTTAATAATTGTGATTATAAACTAAGCTACTTTTCCAGTTTTATAGGTAGTTTTAATAATAATCTGTACTGTTATTGTTAACTCTTTATGACAGTTTTTCTAAGTAATTTCCAAACACTAAAAATCTCAGGTTTTCACAGTTCTATAGCAACTTTTTACTGGATAGTACAATAATAGAAGAATATTTTCAGTTTGGACTACCGAAAACTTCTATGCTTTATAGCGGAGAATAGGTTTGCCAAGGAGCAAAATGAAGAAAAAAAAGAGCAAACTAAATGTAGGTTCAATACATTTAGTTTAAATGCACTGAGTCGTTGGCAGGTTTCAGTATCAATCATAAACATGAATACATCCACATGAATAAATAATAATCAACATACATAAACATAATACATAATAAACATGAACATTCATTTACACATACTGTGATCAAAAAACGTAAAGTAAAAACTTAAATGTAAGCCTAATCTTAGTATAATAGTTCAACACTTTTCAGACGAGTTGATTGAATAGTTTCAATAATGTAGCTTCTAAGGTAATAAAAGTTGCTTTAGATATAAACTATGTAATAATTATATTTGGCAAATATTTAGAAGTCCCTTTCCTTAAATTCTTAAAACTGTACTAACCAAAACTGCAGTATAGTTTAGTTTTCGATAGATTAAAGGACCAGATCAAAATGTAGGAGCTAACCAAGAGTAACATGTAATCAGAGGTAAATATATTCACAAACATGTATATTTTTTATACTACTAAACTAATTGCGATTTTTCTAATCCACAGTAACGGTTGCTATTCAGTAAGTTAAACTGAAATAAGTTAAAATTTGTCATGTTCAAACAAGAACTAGAATACATCCACTTACCAGGCGACCATAAATACCAGTCCATAAAGTCAGTGTTTTGTAAGTCAGTTATCAATATCAATGAGTAATTCTCTTATCAAAGAATTACCATTAATCAGCCATATCACTTACTGCTGTTCTGGTGCATTTATTTACTTTTTCTCAAAACACCAATGTTCATATTCATAAAATACTTACAATAATAGTTTTTTGAACTGACGAAGGGTTAAATAAACTTAGTGCGAATAGTTTGTATGTTGATTTAGTTAAGCTTTTAAATCTAAAGAGTGAAAACAAATTTTTTAATAAGTAAATCCACCCGAGCAAAATATGGGTGGGTATAAAACGCAAGGGGTGTGTGTTTTCTGAAGAGTATGGAGCTTGTTGAATACAAATGACTCTAAACATATGAGTGGAGCTGAGGCATAAAAAAGATCGTAATGTGTATATACAGATTGAATTGCACTAGTGCTATTTACTCTTTAAAAAGTGGCTTTAAAAATTTTATTCAAAAGCCATTTTATACATTTTGTAAGACACAAAGAAAACTCGTAATACAGACACGTACAGAAACAATTATATTGCAATGCATTGTTATTGTAATTAGTATGTTGTTTATACAATTGTCAATATTTGTTTTGGTTCAAATAGTATTTTAGATTTAGTTAAATCGAAACTAAGTATTAACTTGTCAATTTATAAGATGTCTTTAGGCCTTTAAAACAGTAACACAGTAACAAATTTACATGTATCATTAACACAAAAACTGAGATAAGATGGCTTAATATATTTTTAAACTTTAGTTCAATTAATAACCAAAGTATGACATCAGTCAGTCATCTTTTTTCCCGTCATATATACTGATTGACATGATGCACTTTGCACATCTTTATAGGTTAGTATCATAATGTATCTGGATACTACAATTAATCCTAATTCGTAGGGGTAGGGTAAAAAGAATGTAAGACAGTTTGTAAACACAAAAAGGTCAAGCAAAGGAAACTTTTATTTTTTGCAGTTCAAAAGAAAAGACTCTGAGGACAGATCGGTACTTTCCTGTTAAAGGGAACATTCATTATTATCGATGATTTTTTTCTCGATATATCGATATTTAGAAATTGAAACATGTCAGCTGACAACTACGATAAATATTGTTCAGTATCAAAAAACAATAATGAAATGAAACTGTTCTAAAAAAATAACCTAACATAACTAACCAAACTTGCTGAGTAACGTTCCATGTTTAACTTGCCTTTTCTGTTATCAAAAGGAATTTTTAAATAGTACAGCAAGTTTGGTTGGTTATGTTAGGTTAGCTTAGAACAGTTTCATTTCTTAATCCATATAATAGACTATTTTAGCCTAAACAAGATCAGTTGTCAATATGTAATGAATCGGTAAACAAAAATATCGATATATCGAGAGAAAAATCATCGATAATAATGAATGTTCCCTTTAACAGGAAAGTACCGAGAGATCTAACGAAGAGCTTACCAGACTTTATTGACAGACTTCGCGACTTGTTCTGTGGAGAAATTACATTGGATTTACTGGATAACATCATCTCAACCTCCTGTAATTGAATCACATTTTCGTGGTTTAACAATTTAACAGTTGACATTACATTTATCTCTGATATAATACTTATAAGTTGACATTTTCCCACGAAGAGGGTTTAGTTGTCAAAGCAACATTATATGTGGAAATAAACGGTATTAATCATTAGTGTATATAATTCTTAGACATAATTAATCAAGTTTAATCCTACTATTGAACCATTTTAAGATTAGCCATAAAAGCGAATAGCCAAAAAATATAATTGAACTTAGTTAATTCAATTCATCAATTGATAATACATAGTCCTGCCAATGTTTAGTTATTCAAAGGCCATGTTTAAAACCATTGGGACAGGTTATAATATCATTATATTAATATTGTTCACCTACAATGTTATATAGCGTAAACAATTTTACCTACGACCGTTTTTTAAAGTAGCCGTTTCAGTACAGTTCTTAGAATTGAAAAGTATCTCATAACAGCATAGTTTTACTCATAACAACACGGGTAACGGACCAATGAGGTTCAAGGATTAAGAGAGGAGAAGCAAAATTGTAATGATTCGAAATTCAACTAATCAGCTGTTCAGGCCAATTTAATTGTTGATTGGTGCAATTAGTATTTATTACTATGTTTCGTTGCATCAATGTCAATGGTAATTAGAGGTTATAAACAAAAACATAACCTCTCTTAGAAGTTATGAGTAGTGATTTTTAGTAATTAAAACACTGTCGTAGGTAAAGTAGTGTACGCAACTCGCGTAAATAGTGTTAACGTTAACGACACTCGTAGAAGTTTTTAAGGCACGAGCCTTAAATTTTCTACTCGTGTCGTTAACACTATCATAGATAAAAACACTATCTTTACGCAATCGTTGCGTAAACTACTATTAATGTACAGAATAGGTATCGGATTGTAAGAAGTAATTATGGTTAAAATGTTAAATTATTTTTGAATTTTATACTTTTTTAATATCTATCATTAAAATTTTAAATAATACTTGTTTGAATTTAGAATTTCTTTTGATACAATTTGGAGTTTTAATTGTAAAAGATTTTAATTTCATTTTTTAAAGGCTAACATTTTTTTACAACTTACTTTGTCTGTCGCACTTGAAAGATTGTTTTACACCTATTTTTTATTAGCCTATATTTTAATCTAACTGAATTCGTTATATTTTTTATTTATTTTGTGTTTCATACAGACACTATTTATGTATAACCCTTAAATATATAGCCATTTGAATACTTAATAGTTATACATTTTGAGCATGTCATACTGAAGTCCACGTGTTAGGTAAGTCGAGTTGACTTAGATCGAAGGTACTTTAGCAAGCTTGCTGTGAACGAATTTTTATTGAGATTAAAACACCGTTTACGCAATGAAGTATGCAAATTGAAAAGATAGTGTCAAAGCATGTAAAAAGTCTTCGTAGATTCATTTAAATTATTTTCAAATCTTAGATAACTTTTATTATTCATAAAAATAGACCCGTTTATTCAATCTATTTTATTATATTCATTTTTGAAACTGATTAATTTTAACCCTCACGAATTGTTAGTACTGTCTAATGACTTAACCATAACTATGTTCTGTATTTTTTTGACTTCATTAATTTTACTATAAACTATACAGTCACAACGTCCATCAAGTACAATGGAATGTGCAGAAGCTAACGTGAGGGGAACACTAATGTAAATGAGTATTATATACACTGAAGTTAGTCTTCACACCCCTCACTACTCTACAGGTTTGGAAAATCCATTATGTAGATGAAAATGTCCCAACAATTTAGATTATGCAAATTTTGGGTCCTTTTGGCACAACACAATACAATGTATGATTACATACTGTGTACTAACAAGCTGATTTTAGTATTATAGGAATTGCTGAACAGGACTTATTAATATTTAGTTAAACTTTGAAAATTCTAAATATTATCATCAAAATATTTGTTACAGCTCAACTAATAAGGTAAGCCAACTAAAAACCACAACACATTATTCTCACTTATTAGCTTTTTCTGTAACTAGTGCGTGAAGTGGCACTTTGCTGCACATGAGAAAAAGTTAACGCAAGAGTGCAGCAAATTCACTTTGCGCTCGCGTTACACATTATATTTTCCCTGCGTTACACATTATATTTTCCCTAAAGTTACAATAAAGCATATAAATAATTAGTTTTTCAAACACTGTACAGCACGTTTTTAGGTTAAAAGGCTAATAAGAAAAAATCGAACGAAATGAGAAACACTGCAACAGCTGATCGTACTCGTAATATCTCTAAGTGTTGCCAACTTATTAGTGTATACGTTACGTTCGTAATAAAATTACACTGTTTTGTGTTGTTTGGTTGGAATACTGGAGTGTGGCAAAGCAAAATGAGAGTAAGCAAGTAAATGCAGCAATTAAATACTTTGCATGTTATAATCAATGTAAAAAAGCCTACTTTGTCAGGTAACTGTAGGAAAAATATAATTTCAATGCCATGGAGTAAGATGGTGTGAATAAAAAAGTGTTTGTATGTGTAAAAACAACCTTGTCATACATGGGCTTTGTAGTAGTTATACAAATTTCAACCCAGGCCACTGGAATATTTGTTGTAATATAAAAGCTTTTGGGATTTGCTTCTGAATAATTGGCAATTTAATTCGGGCGATATTTCTGCAGATGTTCCTAATCGGGTAGACTAAGCGGACACTGGTTGCCCATTTTACTGTTTAAAGTAAACTTACCAAATAGCTTTCTAATCCCTTAAAAATCACTGTTGTTCTATAGCAGGGATTATTAGCGTTTCACCCATTGTAAACAGTGTTATGGATTTGTGATGAGTTACTGAGCCACAACCTGTAATAAACTGTTAAAACCCGACGTTTGACTGCTATATCGAGAGTTAGCTGCAAGTAAATCTAATTTTGAACTTAAAAGGATGTTTTAGAAAAGGATTTTAATTACTGCGGGAAGACCTCTAAGTATACATGTAACCATAATCTCGGGGATAAGGTATTTTTAAGAAATCTGGAAAGTTTTCTTTGGGTGGGTTGACTTTCTTTGAAAAGCTTACTGATTAAAAACTCATCTAATCGATCATGTATTTCTCAAATGATGTTGGGGAAGTATTTTGGGATAGAGCTTAATGTAAATACACCATGTAAAATTTAAATCGATAATTTCAAAGAAAAAAATCATACAATTTTAAAAGGTGAACATGATGAGATTTATTTTTCATCACAGCTTACAAAACGATCTACAAATGTTCTTGTTGTTCAATTTCTCCCCTCCCCCCTCTTAAAGGAACGAATGTGAAGATTAATTTAATTCAAAGCCTAAATTCTTTAATCAAAATCCACTCTTATGGGTTTTATAATTTTTTAGATAACACTAGTTAGGTTTACGGTATGAAAAAAACAACATTTGATTTGTTATATATGGATTTAAAGAAACTTATTCGTTGATTTTATTTGAGTCAAATAGTTTTAAGTCTCTTTAGTCACAGTAAGTTAACAACATAATTGTTAATCAAATTTGTAGCAGTTAACACTCTTTTAGTCGAAATCCACATAACTTAACATTATTGTAATTAGTTAAAAAATAAATATGTCCACTGAGAAATTTTTCTGATGTCACACAATGCTATTTAATACCAGGTTAAAATTTGATATTTCTGTGATTCACATTTCCGTGTGAGACGGAATGCTAGTCTGTAGTTCTTGTTACGCTTCTGGGGTTGACATTTGAATATGTAAACCTACATACAGTACATTAGAGGCTGTGTGATCTTTAGACGAATCCCTCACATTGTTGAACGTTTGTATAGCTTATTTTTTGACTGACAAAAATATATACAAATTAATTATAATAAATAATAATAATAATAATGTTATGCTACAAATATTAAAAATAGATTAATTTCGGCCTAGTATACGCATTTGAAATAAAACAGTATTTTTAGCCTTGATCTAATAAGTTATCTCAGTGTGTCCTTAGGAAAGGAAATGTGTGATTTAAAGCTGTATATTTTTTAATACTAGTGTTTGACTACAATTATACATCTTTTTCTTATTAATTCACATGCAGTATTCCTCAATATTCTTTAAAACCTTAAGAGCTTGAAAACTGGTACTGTATACCATAACAAATCTCAAAGACAGTTCTAAATAGTCTTAAACTTAAAAGCTCTTTGTTTCAATAATATTGGCTAGTACAAAAAAACTACCTATTACCATTTTATGGATGAAATGACTTCAAAAGTATGAAGTTTTCTATACACGTTTAGTTCTGAAGACTGGTCAAATTACCACTGCGCAGGAAGCAGATTTTTGTAGTCTACTAGTTGTATAGTATTTAGAACACGATAATATTAACTATGTACTTAACATCATCGTCATCGTTCCAAGAAACATTAACTTTAAGCACTTTCATATTTGTAGGTCCAACGTTTGAGCTAGCATCAGTGATGAATTTGAATTAAGGTCTTAACTAAATTCAATTAAAACTGAATTGATGTTTAGTAAAGGTTTTTGGAGGAAACATCAAGCCCTAGAGAGTGCAGGAGACAATGTTAGATTTGTGTCATTTGTCTTGGAGCTAAGAAGGTCGGACACAACCTTGCGCTGTACAACTTCTTGTAATACACTTCTTCTAACTATAACTATAACTTGAACTTCTTATAACTAATTTAAAGCGATGGCATTGCCTCTTTCTCAACAATTTATTGTATAGCTTAAATCCTTCATTTCCTGGTGTGGATTAACGTCCGCACTAGTACTAGTAGGCACTAGTACTACGATGATCCGCAGTGCTATCATAGACCAATTAGTTAATTACAAGGCAAAAAAGTGTTTCGGATTCCACTATAAATTGTCGGTCCTTTAGTTACCATTAGACACTTTGGGATGTATGGACTATTAATTAACAACTGTGTCTAAGGAACATGTCCGTCATAGTCCCTAACAAGACTACAAGATAACGCCACTCATCCTACTCTTATCTCAATTCATAATTGGCTGAAAACTGAAAATACTTAAACAAAAATGTATAGCAATCATCTCCTAAAACCGGTTATTTTTTTGGGCTCAGCGAAATGTGTACACTGCCCTGCGTGTTTGTAGGAGAATAATCGTTTGTGACTAAAAGTAATTCTTATAATTAATTGTTGTCTATTTAAAGCGTATTAAAACTTTTTATATGCTATTTCTAACATTCTAAAAACTTATTAATTGTGCAAAAAGGTATTCAGTAATATGTCTAAGCAATAACTGTTTCGTTCAGCAACTAATTTGTCTATGAAATTTACCAAAATTCTCGCCTAGATTTAAATAATTAATTGCAGCAATTATCCTGACCAGAAAATCTTGCTTCATAGCTACTACGAAAACGCTTTGAGTTTTATCTCTTCGTAAAAAAAAACAAAACAAAAGGAGACCCTAATCAACTAATGCTGACTTATAAATTATAATTGCATAATTGAATTGTAATATGTAAAAATTGCTATAAATTTTAGCGAATTTCCTATATAGGGAATGTAGTAACAGTATTCTTTCAGGCACTAAAAGTATTCTTTGTTTATGAACATATTTTAACCAATTTGGAGAATGTATTAGTTTAATAAAAAACTAATTTCACACACAAATCACTTTTTTACCCTCCATGCTACAGCAAACCGAAATACTCGTTAAACCAATGCTATTTAAATAGGGAATAAAAATGTGATACTTTTAAGGAGATATTTGAGAGTAAATCCAATCAGGCAAATGGAAATTCGCTTAGTGTGCAGATTTGCTAGGGTGGGGTATTTTTTTTTTTTTTAAGGAATGAGCATGTTAAGTTACTTATAACATAAACAGAGAATTTATAAGTTGTACAATTTGCGGTGATCATGTTCATGACTGTACAAGTATTGACATTGCTATACTGTACACTTACTATACTGAATTTTGAATCTGGAAGTTTATAATCAGTGGTATTGGGTTTCCTTGAATGCGAATTGCTTTAAACTTAGGGGTCGTGGGAGTCGTAAACTTGTCCTGTTGACTTTGCAGTTTTCTAGCTCTACCAACCCAGCCTCTTTTGTTATATTTTAAAAGAACTGCAATGAAATAAGTACCCAATTGTACTCTGGTATCCCAAACTTCAGCTCTGTAATGCTACATACGTATTTGGTTGAAGGTTAGAAAAATATGCATGTTTCAATTAGTTAATACATTGTTATCAACATCTCTGAGTTTATACCGTAGCTAACACGTTTAATTGATTAAAGTATGACATTCTAATATTTTTCATGAAGTCACGAATATAACATTCTAAAATTATGTTAGTTGCTTGTTAAAATAATTTTAATCTTAAATTAATAGTGTATAAAAGTGGTTCCAAGTACTGTGGTAAAACCTCAATGTATACATGTACCTTTAATCTTGAAGAAAAGGTTCATAAGAGTCCTTGGAGGCTAGCGGCCATCTTGGATAATTTCAAACAACTGCTAAAGTATTAATAATTATCATTCAAAAATACATTTTTCGAACACCAAAGTAACTATAACGCTAATAATAATAATGCTAATGCTAATAATATTATTATTAATAATAATAATAATAATAATAATAATAATAATAATAATAATAATAATAATAATAATAATGATAATAATAATAATAATAATAATAATAATAATAATAATAATAATTCAATTTGTTTTTAATTTCAATTTGTTTATTTTCTCGCATGCGAAAATTTGTTGTACACTGCGCCTTGTATACCTCTCTAGCTGCAAGCTATTTGAGTGGAAAACTCATATCTATTACCTTATTATACTATCTTTTACAGGTACATCGTATAAATCCACTTATTTTATTTTAAAATTAAATAATCTATATATATATATAAAAGGCAAAGCCCTCACTGACTCACTCACTCACTCATCACTAATTCTCTTACTTCCCATTTACCTAGGAGGCTGAAATTTTGTACACTGATTCTTTAGGCATTAAATAGGAAAATTAAGTTGTTTATATTCTGATCGGACTCTCAGGCTCTGCTCCAGTGGCTCTGGAGTTTCCCATGTTAACCTTATGAGTACTCATATTTAAATGGAATTAATGAATCTTAACAGCTGTTTCAATTAAACAAGTTGGTTCTGTTCTATGATGTTCAATAGCATTAAAGTTACAAGGATTACCAACAGGGTGCAGCACTATTATTTGTTTTTAAATTTATGACAACAGCTAATTTGCAACCAAAAGGTGAGTGAGCGTAGCGAACGAGCTCCAACGTAAAGGTGAGTGAGCGTAGCGAACGAACTTCAACCTGGACGTGCGAACGAGCTCACTTATGAAGTTAAACGGGGCAAAGCCCGTGGGTACAGCTAGTATTTAATAAAAGACCATAATTTTAACAAAAACATTTTTTCCTTTTTTTTCTTTTTATGTTTTTTTTTATTATATTGACTATGAGTTCGTATGTTTTTTTTATATACGTGTGTGTGTGCATCATAATAGTATTATGGAAATAGTTAATTATGGGCCGGGCTGGTAGCCCCGTGTTAAGATATTAATAACATTGTTGAGATGTTATAATAATAATAATAATGATAATAATAATAATAATTATAATGCTAACATCTAACATAATATGAGATTAGAAATGTTGTTTGTTCTTATGAATGCATTTCCAAGGGAGTCCAAGGAAGCCAAAGGCCATCTTGGATTTGCCCGCCATAAGAGCAATATTAATTTCGTTATTTTCAAACAGAAGCTGAAGCGTTATTTACCACCTCAAAATATGTTTCAAATACCAAAGTGAATGTAATATAAATATCTAGTATACTATAAGATTGGAAATTTGCTTTATAGTTTTTTTAATTGTTTTATGAGTTAGAACGTCTAGGCTCCAAAAGACTCAACAAAACTGAGAAGGGGGAGAGAAGTTAATTTACTAAAAAAATATTGCCTTTACAAACTTTTTGATTCATTTTGTAATCAAAATATGAAAGTTCAAATTAAGTGCAAATTCACCGAGTAGGATTCTCTGTGGATTATCTGAAATAAAAAAAACACATTTAATAAAAAAAAAAACAATATTTCAAGTTTCTTTTATAATTATAATGGTCAAACACTTGATGTGATCCTGATCAACGGTGTTTTTATTCGTGACAAATGGTATATTACGTGAACTATTCTTGGGTTAAGAACCAAAACTATTTTAAAATTGTCTTACCGCCCAAAAATCCTACTCACACCCGCAAAGTAGTATGGGAAGAAGTTATAAACAATCATTTAGGCATAAATTCTCCTTCAATCCAGTCATACGATAACCCAATTGACATGGAAGTTGAAACGTAAAGGTTTATTTGCATTGCAATATAAATCTATAAATTGATGAAGCATGCATGTACGGTGCTGGGTAACACTATTGTACTTATAAAGGTGTATTTAAATGCTTTATTTGAATCGTCTAAAATATGTTCCATTGATTACATAATTATTATTTTTAAATTTAGCTAATTAACTTCGCTCGGTCTCCCAACAAATATTTGGTAGCCAAAGCATATTGTGCGCTTTATCAACATGTTTTAGTCTTTGTATGTTTTACCAACATGACGAAAACGCCCCTAGCTATCAATAATGGATCCGTGCAAAAATATAATAACAAAGTGAAATAAATTCTAGAATGATAGTTTTCTTTTGAATTACAAATATTTGTAATAAATACCTGGAATGTTGTATCTTACGCAGTGTATCTACATTTACAAGGTAAAATGTAATGTAAATACAATGTCAGAACAATACAAACAGTAATGTCCTTTATACTGGGAATCATATTTGGACGCCGGGAGCCACACTGTTTGCTTATTTACTGTTTGTGTTGGAAATGTACTGCGTATCAGTGGTAAAAATTTATTAATTAAAAACAAAATCATATACAGTATATTTTTTAAAGAATAGAGGACAATCCATAAGCCATGTATGTTTTGTAAATAATACTGTATAACAAAACGAAAATGTCTTCAAAGTCTAAAGTAATTTTAAGGTATTACTATAACACGGTCTATAATCCAGAACACCTAGTTTACACGTTTAAAGACCAAATTTCTGGTGGTTTTATTGTGAAAAATAATCTTGTAAAGAAATTTCACGTGGCCAAATATTTTTTCATCCGATTATAGGCCTATATGATTTGCATTTCAAATCCGATAGTTTCACAATTAAACAGCAATTTTGTCGATGTGAAAAGCCTTGATTGAAGTATATATTTTTAGGTCTAAATAAAAAATACCGAAAATAAGTTTGGTTATAATAACATTATTAAAAAATCGACTTGTCACCGGTAGAAGAATTGGACTGAATGGATGAATTTGACAAAATTGGAGAAAATGGACGAATTTGGAAAAATTAGACAAAATAGATGAATACTACGGAATTTGCGAAAAAATGACAAAATGAACAAATTTTCCAAAATTTGACAAAATTGTCGAATTTTACAAAATCGGACATTATAGTTTAATTTGACAAAATTGGGTGAAAGGGTTGAATTTAAAAAAATTGGACAATATAGATAAATATGACAGAATTTGCTAAAATTGGAAGAAATGGACGAATTGACAAAAAATGGAAAATATAATCAAATTTAACAAAATTGGACAAAATGGTTGAATTTGAAAAAAAAAACTGGACATCATAAACGATATCAACAAAATATAGGAGTTTGGATGAATTTGGAAAAATGGACGAAATGGTTGAATTAAACAAAATTGGACAAAATAGACAAATTTGGACAAAATTAACGAACTTGACAGATTTTGCAAATATTTTACAAACAGGTAGATGAATTTGACAAAATTGCACAAAGTAGACGAATTTTCTAAAATTAGAAAAAATTTACGAATTTGCAAAAATTAAACATAATAGACAAACTTGATAGCCAATCCAATATCTGTTGATTTTGTTTATCGTCTCTGGTTTTATAAAAAAACACTTACTTTATATGGTTGCAAGTAGTAGGAAAGATTTTGAGGAGAAATGTAACTAGAAGTAAAAGAACAAGATAAACTATATTTTTGGTGAACAAATGTTATGAATTAAGAAAATTACTAAAGAGGTATAACTAAAAAACTGGTTCATTGAAATTTATGGTAGTTTTTGTTGTAAAAATTTTAAAATTCTACTTAGAAAATATTTTCGTGAGAGATTGAATAGTAATTAGGTTAAAACTTAAAGTGATGAGAACAAAGCAGACGCCTCAGTCGCGGGCTTATTTTATTTAAAACCCAAGAGATTGGTGTATCTCTAGTTGTCATCATTATGTTTTTGAAAGGACTCTTTTCTTCAAACATTTTTAATTTCTGAATTGGTTAGTAATATCAATTAGTTGTTTGAATAATTCATTACATACTTGATCCTTTTTTTAGGAAGTTTTATATCTCATCACGTAATATTAGAGGATGTTATCTTCTATTTCATCATGTAAATAGTTTGCGTAGATTACACCAAGATGCGTAAATTTAATTTCATAATGTTATAATATGGTACTTTAGATTATTTAATTTGATTTATAAAGTGGATAGTTTATTTAAGTTTTAGAGGTTAAGTTGTAGAGAGGACTTGCTAGTCATAACTTCGCCTCTTAAATAGAGACATTTTTCATTTCATTTCATTAAATTTCAAACAATTTTCAAAAAGGGTAAAATAAACATCGACTATTGGGATCGGCTTGATATTTATTCCAACTAGATATGCGGTATTAGGATTTTTAATGTTTAACTAAACAAAAATAACTATAACATAACAACTTTTAATAATCAATACTTCATCGTACGAGTACCTTAGTGTCCATTTACTGTTTTTGTTTATGCTTGTAACTCTCCCTATTAAAAATGAACCAATTAACAAGCCCTCGATAGTTCTGACTTCGACAATGCTAGAGAAGGTAAGCCGATGGACAATTTTGATTTTTCCAGGTCCACCACAGCTTGATATTTAGTGAATCTTTGGCTGAGATGTTCTGAAATCGCACAGGCAAGATGAAAAATACTGAATTTAATTATTATTATAATCTAAGGCTTACCTTACGATCCAATTAATTTATTGTGGAGACCTAGGTTTCTACGCCGGAGCGTTATCGTCAGTCCTAGGCTAAGCTAAACTTTTTGTGTTTCATCTCTTACTTGAGATATTGTCGGTTGAATAGAATATTTACAAATACAAACACTGATTATACATAAATATTTACAAAGACACAGTGGAGAAGTTAGATGCATGGCCATGATCTTGTCAGTCCTAACCTCCAAAGTTGAGATTTGATAAGGATGATTTTGGTGACTTCAAATTTTTTGCATGGTTGTTATCACTCCATAGAGTAATGTATTTTTGCGATTAGGTGTTTGATGATATTTCATTGAACTTTTTTTTTTATCCATCCACCCAAAACTTAAGTTCACCCTAGAAATAGAATCTGAAAAATCCCTTAACTACCTAGACTTAACTATCACCAGAACAAAAAACAATTTCAGCTTCAACATATATAGAAAACCAACTACCACTGACCACGTAATTCACGCCCAATCAAACCACCCAACACAACATAAACTGGCAGCATTTTATAGTATGGTATATAGGCTCATAACTGTCCCACTTACCGAAGAGAATTACAAAAAGGAAATAAACATCATTAAGCAAATAGCAGTTAATAATGGATATCACCCGTCCCTTATCACAAAGATAATAATAAAACAAACAAGAAACCAAAGGAACAAAGAGCCCAAAACTAACAAAGAATTTGTGACCACAACCTACCATGGAAAGATTAACAACTCCTTCCATAAAATCCTAGAAGAACAAGGACTCAAAGTTGCTTACAGATCAACAAACAACCTCGGAAGCTTGTTAAACAAAAAGGAACCCACGACTACAGACAACTTTGAGGGTACGGGAGTCTACATATTAACTTGTGGCTCTTGCCCTAAATTTTATATTGGGCAAACGGGCAGAAGTTTCTACCAACGCTTCAAAGAACATCTTCCCAAAAAAGAATCCAACCAGCTCATCAACATATTCCGAACATTTAATCTCAGAAAACCACTCTTATACCTCAATAGATGTTAACTTAGAGATCCTACACAAAGCCCCAAAAAGCAACAAATTAAATACAATAGAGCATTTTCATATATATAACGCTACCAAAACGGACCCATCCCTCATACTAAACGACCAAAGAAACTTTGCCGCAAACATCATGTTTGATTCACTAACTGAAAAAAAAAAATAAATAAATAAAAAGTTCAATGAAATATCATCAAACACCTAATCGCAAAAATACATTACTCTATGGAGTGATAACAACCATGCAAAAAATTTGAAGTCACCAAAATCATCCTTATCAAATCTCAACTTTGGAGGTTAGGACTGACAAGATCATGGCCATGCATCTAACTTCTCCACTGTGTCTTTGTAAATATTTATGTATAATCAGTGTTTGTATTTGTAAATATTCTATTCAACCGACAATATCTCAAGTAAGAGATGAAACACAAAAAGTTTAGCTTAGCCTAGGACTAACGATAACGCTCCGGCGTAGAAACCTAGGTCTCCACAATAAATTAATTGGATCGTAAGGTAAGCCTTAGATTATAATAATGATTAATAACGATCCAGAGGCTATTTCTCCAAATGAATTTAATTGAACAAATTTAACTAATCATTATTGTAACAACTATCGAAGTACCTATAGGCTTATAGGTACAAATATAACATGTTGTATTATACATATAGAGGTGATGTTGTATTATATATAGATTATATAGAGACCCTTGACCTTTCCTTCCCGAGCCAGCAGGAATCTTTGTCCCCACCGGATAAAACAGATTAATTGCATTTCATCTAATTAATTTTGTTCAGTATATGATAGGTGCACAAAATAAAAAGTCTTTTCCATAAACTAATATTTTTGAAGCAACAGTTTATTATAATTTCATTATGATTTGGTTTACTAAATTATTTAATAGCAATCCAGCATACGCACAGGGCCGCACTATGTCTGCTGAAATCAAAAAATCAAAAAGGTAATACAGAAAAGGTTCCGTTTTAGTTTTAGCTGATATTTTGTAATTGTTTGTGTATTAAAAGTATGTATTTTATCCGTTCTGTACATTATGTGGAAAATAAACGCATTATTTCATTCATTCATCATACGTACCCTTGTTCTTTAATTTAAAGATAAATAAGTATAGATGAGTCTGTTATTTGGCATACAGTATATGTATTCATATAAAAGGTATACATAATGTTGATATTGTAGCACAACGGATTGAGTTATCAAATAATTAAATAACTTACGTCATCAATCCATAAATTTCTGTGGAGTACGCGTTTCAACCATCAGGTCATCCTCAGCTCCACTGTCACTAGGTTGAATCTGTTTCTATGTTGCATTGATTTTGTAGCAACAACGTCGATATATTAAATAAATAGGACAAACACATTTTACGTTCATTACACATACACGACACGTACGAAACATTTAAAAGACGATAAAACTACGATTATAACACCGTGCGCACGGCTGGACGGGCTTAGGTATGCGGCTACACAACAAATCCTATTTATTTAATATATCGACGTTGTTGCTACAAAATCAATGCAACATAGAAACAGATTCAACCTAGTGACAGTGGAGCTGAGGATGACCTGATGGTTGAAACGCGTACTCCACAGAAATTTATGGATTGATGACGTAAGTTATTTAATTAAAAGGTATACGTTTGTCTGTTTAGCTGAGTGGCCGGCCAAACATATTTGTAAGTCTCTGATAGTAACCTGTGTGACTGGTTAGAACTGATAGCTAATGTAATTTAGAATTATATCTACTGTAATGAAAACATGTTGAAATGTAAGGGTAAATATGTCAGTTTACGCTGTAAGACGTTTTCTTACTATAATCCAAATATCTTTTACCATGCAACAATATCAAACTTGAGAGCTACGATAATTTCATCCAAATACACTTCCTATGAAATTGAACTGTAACAAACAAAAGATACCTGATTTTTATACCTGTTTGTAGATTTTAACATATCTTTAAAACTACTGAGTACTTATTAGTTAAAATATCAAAACTAAATCATGGGATATAATTTTGTGTAATAATTGGCGATCTAATTCCGAAAGTAAATTGCTGCAGATGTTCCTAATAGTGTAATTACTGGACGAAGCGAACATTTGTTGCCCATTTAACACAAAAGCTTTTGTTGAATTAAAATTTACACGGTCCAAATAGCTTTTTAACCCCTTGAAATTATTACGGCTATTCTAAAATGGGGCTCATTCATATTTACACAATGAAAGTTAAATGGCTTAGTGAAGAATAAGTGCCATTGATGATCTAGAAGCAGTAATAAAGTGCTAAATTGACTACGTAAGCTTTATTCAATGTTTAACTGTTATAGTGAATGTTGGTCGAATAAAATAAATTTATTTCAAAAATAAATCATTACATGGATTATGTACAACAAACGAGTTGAATGTAACATAGTTTTCATCTTAAACGGATATTGTATAAAACATGTTTCAATATCTGTGGTATAACGACAAAGACTACTTTACCATTAATCTTTAGGAACATATTTTCACTAACGGAGCTTTTTAGAATGAGGGAAGTGTATTTATTTAAAAAAGCTAATTTATAATAATTTAAAACTTTTTGATTAATTTCGGAATCTTTTAAAGCTGTAATGTGGAATCTTGAATTTATTTATACAGAGAGTTATTTGCTATAGATTCTCATAAGGGGTTGATTATCAAATCAACTTACAACGTAATTTAAAATTAAATGTGAAGCAGTTCAAAAGCTTTTTGTCAGACAAATAGCTTTTGTGATAAGTGACTCAGTAGGTCTACTTTTAAACCATTATAAGTAAACACTTTAAGAAACAAAAGGTCACTATTTCCAACAAAAAAGAAAGACCAATAAGAAATTCCTATAGATATTGTACTGAGTTTAGATGTTACTCTCTTTGGCCCTTCACATAAGACGGAATGCTAAGCTGTGGTTCTTGTTACTCTCTTTGTTGTTGACATTTGAATAGGTTGATCCACACGTTAGAGGTTTTGCTAACTTTTTTAGACAACTCACTTAATAAGTTGATACTTTATGATACTTTCTTTCTTGACTAAAAAAAATAAATATGAACTATATTGTACAAATATTGGAAAGCACCATGGTAGGATGACCACATAACTATTGCATTCCCTTGTATATTTGGTTACTCTCTTTAGCTTTTGTTGAAGGAAGCAACGTGATTACTTACTGGTATAAAGATATTTTCTATTTAAGTTTGGACATATATGATTCAAATAGCATTACAATGTACTTAAAAAATAATTTATTTTTTTATTTTTAATACATGTTTTTTATTTTATTTTAAATTTAAGGATCTCTATGGTGTTTGTGGCAGAAGTATACGTACTGTATACCCTATAAAAGTTATCTTAAAGGATTTTTAAAGTTTTAAATGTATAGGACTTTCTTCAAACACAGTAACTATATCGCTCTGAAAAACATTAACTTAAAAAGCTGTCATATTATGGAGTTACGGGTCTAACGTTTAGGTATAGAATCTGTGGTGAATTTAAGTTTAAGTCTAAACTTAAACTTAGACAACTAAGTTAAAGTAAGGTTTTTGTATAGAATATCTAAGACACAAACCCTAGAGAGTGTAGGAGACAAGTTAGATGCCTATAATTTGTCTTGGAGCTAAGTTAGTCGGACAAAAGAGTTTTCGTTGTGTAACCTCTTGAAGAACAGCTAATTACAACTTATAACTAAACTAAAGTTATCTGTTTCACTGTGTATTTTTGTTATTTTACTGAATTGCTAATTTCACCAATGAAATATCATTAATATTATTACTGAATTATTAACTCAAGAAGGATAATACTGTACGATACAATAAACATGATCGCAGATGAAAAAGATTTCAGAAACAAGAAAATAAATCCCTTAAACTTGACCAAACATATTTTAAACCGAATAACGTTCACTAAAATGTAGATTACATTCGGATAAAACCCAAATACCGTCAATGCTTAGTCAACCAAACACGGTACCTTAGGGTCCGACTACAGAATTTATCTGAATATTTTTCATAAAAACCAGGCGAATTTACCTGTGAGGAAATAATTTAAATGTCTTATGTTTAGGTTTAGGTTTGATTTAAAAACTCGTTTTATAATTAAACAACTAATGAGTTTTGAATCCAATTTGCAACCAAATTTTTTGTTTTGAAACTATTTTAAAACCAGTCACCTTATTAAATACAGCGAAAGGCCCTCTACGAGAAGTATTCAAGATCAGCTTGGTCAGCAGATAGAGAAAACCGCACAGATTGTGTTTTAGATTTACATTTTGTTTAAATTTTAGAAACACCAGGCTTGTCTTACCGGTAATAGAACATTCATGGTATTTTAAAGCTAAATACATAGGACTAAATAATAACAAAATAAACTCTAACACTGAAATTAAAGTGCAGTAAAGCCTTGGAATTATTGTATTTGTTTGTGCCATCGTGAAATATTTTTTGTGGAGAATAATTAATAATTTTAATGCGTATAACATTATCTGCCAAAACAAAAGGCAGCTAAATCAGCTGTAGGTTGATACATCTACGTTTACAGAATCTATATAGTAAAAATTTAGTTTTTAATTTTTAGAGTCGGTTTGGCTCATCAGCCAAACTGATCAGCATTAATTTCGTCCTAAATTAAAGGTATGCAGGCACAGATTTGCCACAAAGCATCGGAATTTATTTATTTGGCATATATTTCGGGACATGCACAAAAGCAATTTCCTCCCTGTACATTTCTTATGGGAGTTAAGTTTGGTTTTTCTATTCTGAGTTCGTTTGGTTCTTCTAACCGACTGATTCTCATTATTTTTATCCTAAAATTATAGATATGCACGCACAGATTTGCTATCAAGCAGTGATGATTTTATTTATATACTGTTTACCTCAACCATAAAACATCAAATTGAATTTTTTGAAAAAACGTGTTATGAAAACATTCATAGGCTAGTTGTATGAGTTTAATATTTGCTTAGAAATACTTAATAAAAATATTTAAAATTTTACACCAATAGTTTTTTAGTATCAATTGAATCGTTCCAAACAGTTTTGTAAAATCGGAGAAGTTATGCCGTTGTTATAGCGTCGATAAACAACCTAAACCGATCAAGTATTAGAGGGATTTTCGAAAAAAGTTATGATTATTTTAAAATAATTATACAAATATCATCATAAAATTATTTATGAAATAATAAAAAAATGAATTAAGCATAGTTTACAACCTTGTACTTGGACAGCAAACGACACATCACCAATTAGCGATAGAATTTTTGGTTGATTTAGGGGCTTCAGTCGAAAGTAAAACCCTACTTACTGTAACGAAACATCCCTTGTTAAGGCCTACAACTCATTTGGGAAATCTGGGAAGGTGGAGAACTCTAAACTGATGCGACTTTCATGTGTTTGTTTTTGTAATGGATTGTAATGCAATGTACTAACACTATTTATTTTTTTTATAAACCTTCATTGTTTGTTATTATTAACTTATAATTATATACCTCAGGGTGAAATATATGCTAAGAAATGTTAAATATATTAATAAAAGACGTCTAAATAAATACAATACTTTGGTATAGCAAACGTATAATATAACACACTGAATCCCAATGTTTTGTGTTTGGTTAAATTGGAAGCCAGTCAGTAACTTAAAGCATTTTTTGAAAAAAAAAATAATGAATCATAATTATATAAAACATAAAATAAATATAACGAAAGCAAACCTGCAGACTAAGAAAATTTAATTGTTCTGATTGGATTATTACTAAAATACTTACTTAAACAAAACATATTTATTCCAATTATATTAAATTTACTTTAAAGAGTACTTAGGTCTGCTACTAAGGGGATGGTAAAAAGTGGTTTTTCGATATAATCGTAACATGATAGGATGAAATAAATAAATTTGCCTAATTTGATCTGCTTCTGTGAACAGAGCAAGATACAACAGTTTTATTTTTCTCTATAAAATAACATGGGGATTTTAAATGTATTGTTATTTTGAGTGTTCTTTGTAACCTTAAATGGTAGACGTTGTACTACGTTTCAAATACGCTGTACTCTTCTAACACAAATCTAACAATGATAGAGTGCGTGCATACAAACATACATAGGTGAGAAGTTAATCCCAGTTCAATGCATGCCTCTCTTTGAGGAGTTATGTTTGAGTGAAATCCCTACATCAAAGAGACCATGGGGACTGATATCACGGAAAGTTCAGCAGGGTGACAATTTGTGTATTGATTAGGAAATGTGTCAGTGAGTAGTAAAGTCTTTTAGAATCACAAGGCTCTTTTTACGTGATGAGGACTTACTGATTCAGCAAAGAAAAATCCGTCGAGGTTTCCCACACCAGGTCTTAAGCTGAGTCAGAGTATTCCGGATGAACACGGATCTGCTTAGCTGGACTTTCATTTCAGTTACCCAGTCTTCTAAAGTGCATCGTCAGGTATGATTATTTATAAAATGATTTCAGACATAAATGGACAACATTTCGTCCGTTTGATAAAATGTATAGGTAAGTAATAAGTTTACGCATTTTTTAAATACATAAATAACTAATTGTAAGACATTTTACATATCAATCCTGCAATTTTAAGTCACAACATTAATTATTAAGGTATGAATATTTTTTTGAATAAAAATCGGTTGGTTTATTTTTTAACTAACAGTCTAATAAGTAAATATCCCCGTCGAAGCAAACTTGCGGTCCAAGCGAATTTCCATCACCATGGTTGCATTCTCACATATCTCCTTTAAAATGTAAGATATATTCGCTATTTAAATATGATTAGTTTAGTGAGTAACTATTATTGCTGCTACAGGTAAGGTAATGTAATGTGCTAATATGATAAAAAAAAACATCCATAAGAAGCAAACTACAACAGTTTACTAATTCTCCGTAAGAATAACGTGGGCACTAATTTACAGTCTCTTGGAATTTTCTCCTTAACCATTAAGGACACAGCAAAATTTCAATATGATAGATTATTTGTTTTTAAGCTCTATAATATGGCTAAGAGAGAAATTGCAAAATTTTATGTTTTCATTGTGTAAATTGAGAAGCCCAATCATTACCCCATAAAACACTCCATAACCCCCGTTCCCATAGTCTGATTATGCCGGCTCGAAAATGAAATAGGTCCCGGGAACAGGTTGCACCATACGGTAAAAACGTATTCCCTATGGGAAGTTTGCTAAAAAGCTCTTTTATTAGATCATGTTTTCAACCTATACGAGACTGATTCTATATAAAGACAAACAAAGAGATAAATGATAGCAAACACTGAGACCTGGAACATCAAATAACATAAACGTAACGGAAGATCGTTTCGGTTTGCTTTTGCTGTAAACATTGTATTTCCACTTAACATTTACCTGGAAGAGGTTTATACACTGGAACATATATGCTCCATTACTTAAAATAATATTCAATATAACAAAAACGTTCACCCACTTTATTTCCTTATATACTCGACGCACTCTATGATAGGTACCTTTAATATTTAATTTGATTCAAAAATGGTGACTAAGGTGAAATAAAACAGAATGAAATAACCTTTAACGTACAAACAGAGCATTATGTACCTGTGTACATACAACTTTTACATTACTGCATAGAACTAGGTATACTCATAACTATTTATATTAATAAATGTTGTTATTGTTAGCTGCAAATACTAAATTAATATACGATTTTTAGTATTTAGCCAAACAGTGTATTTGAGTTGTAAATCTGTCCTTGTTCATTTATATGAAAATAATTCCTCGTCATTTTATTCTTAAAGTGATATTGAAAGAGTTAGTGTGTTTTTAGTTCTTACAAAAATGCTACTAAAACAAGAGAATATATTGATTAAATTCCTGAAACTCTCTGTTCTTATGTATAAATAAAAATAAATTTGTAACATATTATAATCTAAGTAGGTGGAGAAAGCTCCTGGCGTGTCACCTTATAAGTAATTTAGGCTAAGCATTTTTATATTTTCATTAGAGTTTGGCATTTTTTAAGTTTTGGCCAGTTGTAAACAAAAAATACCTCCACCAAAGCAAACTTGCAGACTATTTCCAATTACCTGGCTGGATTTTCACTAAACTAAATTTATTTTCAAATTAACATATGTTATAAATTGACATTTTCTTTATCTACTTTAAAGATGAAAGGGTTGGATGGCTAAGTTTTTAGCAAATATCGTTATTGTGCGAGTTTAACACTGAGATTTCCTTCTTGATTTTATGAAGCATTATTGTTGTCCCATGACATTAAATGTTTATGCTAAAGCATATTATTTTTTAAAGACATGTTTTTGGTAAACAAAATCTTCATGCGTAGAGGATGAAAATGAAAAAAAATCAAAGTGATATTACATTAAAGAAGGGAAGCAGGTGGATATTTATTGGCAGTCCTCCATGCTTAATAACAGTCAGCCACACAACCCTAGTGTTACAAACGACAACCATCGATCAAAGAGAGGAGATGAGTGGGAAAATAACTTTAGCGTTATACTTCCATATGTTGTCGTATTTACTAGGTGAGAATACGCTATCGTAGAAGTCGATCTTAGAGAATAACTATGTATTTTTGTACGTTTCGAAGTTTAGAGCTCGTATATGCTTTATAAAAACAGTAGTTGTTCTGTACGTGCTTCGCAACAGGGCATGAGAGGTTAAAAGAACAATGTAGGTCTCTATATCATGTATAACAATCAGACACTAACATTTACCATGAAAATTATCATTTTATCATAATTATTTACCATAGGCAAATCTCAATCGAACTTATTGTTTATTTTTATGAAAATCTCTTGTATATTTACATTTAACTGTGTGGCAGAATCAAAACTAATCACTTATCTGCAACAGATTAACTCCGGGGAAAAGTAAATAAACACACAAACTTTTACATTTATAATTGTATCAAGGTGTGAACAGTCAGTACCGGGGATATAAAAGATAGCACCGAAGACCGAGCCTTGCTTGGTTAATGGGTCTATTGGTTGATTGGGTTTATTCGTAAAAAAATATCGTAAACAGAACATTTTATAATTTACGAAAACTATTTTATTACAAACCATATACAAATGGTTGATGAAATAATAACAACTATGTAATGTAAAAAATGCAGTTTTAATCAAAAATAAGATAACATTTTAAAATCTTGACCAAGTTTAAGTGCTATTTGCACAGAATGTTTCTCCCCTTTATTCATTGGAACCCGTTGTTCAACTTTTACGCTCACCGATGACAGGAGATAAAAATATGATGTAAACAGAATCATTTTAGTTTCAAATGCTTTTGACAAGGAATTTTTGCTTTAGTGCTACTACTTCTCTTTTTTCATTGGGATTTTGCATCCGGTAATAGGTTTATGCACATCAAAAACCCCCTGAAATTTTCTGTTCTTACACCCCATAAGTCTAGTGCTAAGACTTTGTTATCAAATTAGGGTTTTCAACAAAATTCACAGTTCCCAGCGAGAGGCCTACTTGTCCAAATTTTTAGCCCCAAAATGATCTAATCCTAAAATTACAACCACATTCTTCCCTAGCTCGTAAATAAATGTTGTTAGAACATCCACCTACAATCAAATCCTTAGTTTATTTTATCTTTAGTTAGTCTTTTCTAAGCTGATGGAACAGAGATTTAAATGATGGGTTAAAAATAAGTCATGGGCGGGATATAAAACATTAACAAATTTTTTTTAACCTGGTAAAGTATATGCTAAAAAAGTATATTATGCTAAAATGTTAAGTTGAAAAGAGAGATGCTATATTGAATTACACAGAACCATCGAGTATATTTTAGTTCGTAGCTCAGAAGATTACTGAAGGGGTATATTTATAAAAGAGTAAAATAATTACAATATCTGCGAAACTCATTTCGTTCGTGTTGCAGGAATATGTGAATGATGAAAATTGCAATAAGGAAACTCTACAATAGCTGAAATGTTATTTGAAGTGCAACAGGTTCGAGTTGTTCAAGATAAGTTCTCCAAAAGAGTGTCTCTTACTTAAAACTACCACTTAATTCAAACTGTATATAATAATCTTCTAAGCTTTAGTGACCCCTTGTTTGTGGTGTTTAAAATTCATTTCGAAGTCCACCGTTGAATTGAGGAATAACGTTAAATACACTTTTTCATAAACGAGTTGTAGTTTAAATATCAATAACCTTGTTTACCATAAATATTGCTTCACTTAAACAAATTAAAAGCAGTATTTATTGTTCTTTGTGAGGGGTTTAAAAACCGTCGATTAAATGCTCAATTTATCGCACTAAATTAATAGCCAACAAACATAGTTTTGATCAAACACATTATAAAAGGTTCAATCTAAACGAATCAACATATCGACGTACAATGTGTATCATGGGGGTTTAAAACAGTTCTTCCTTTTGAAGAGTTTGAATGGATTTGAAATGTTTATAAATTATTAGAAACGATATTTCGCATAGTGCCTTACACGAGCGAGTATTGAGCAATTAATACAACTTAAAATCAACTGATTACTGTGAAAACTCATTTGTGTACAGTACAACCCTGATTGGAAAAACGTCCATACCCCATGTTACTTCATAAGAAGCTCTACATTTAAAAAACTTGGATTAGTTGAAATATTCGTATAACCATTTTTAATAATCATGCATCTGAAGTATTTTTACAACGTTATGTAAAATTCCCTATGTAACTTTAGTGCCACTCTACACCACAAGATTCATTACACAGCACAATTTTCTATTACCCAATAAAAGGTTGGTGTCAAACTACAGGGTAATGGCCTTCTTGTTATGTTGTAATCGGAAATTGTTGGAATATGAATGTATTCCTTTAACAAACATGTTTTTTCTAGACATTGGTTTGACATTGGTTTTTTTGTCGTGCTTAATTAAAAAGAAGTACGACAAGGAAAAAACTCCTTGACTAACGTGTTCTCTCGTGTGAGGCCCCGCCGCTTCGTGCAGCCCCAACCCCTCGGACGACCTTACTTTCATTACAAAATTGACCATAAATACAGATTAGCTCTTCTCTTATTTCCGGAACGGTAATAGGTCAACTGGCTACCCCCATTCCAGAGTGTCGTCAGCTGGGCAAGCCACGAAACAATTTCTATTTCATCAATGCTTGTCCCCATGAATTTTATTAAAATGTATCAACTCATTAAGAATTCCATTTAGTCTGCATTTTCTAAATTATGTCCTACAGATTCTGTTACTTAGCGGAGTGATTATTGGTCTCTTAAACTATAAACAGTAAAAGCGACATCATGGGAGTAAGTCAGATAGGTCTAGAGGCATGCTTCTCATCAAAAATCTTATTTTAGTGATTAGTTTAAATTAAATTCTGTTTTAAACTTATCTAGTTTGTCGTTCAGCTGTGCTTGTTTGTCTCATTAACCAAAAATAGGAGAATCCTTAAGTAATGAAACAGGTAAGCACTTTTTAGATAAAAAAATGGCTCATATATCAACCTTGATTATACTAGAGTAGACAACCCCCCAAAAGATACGATTTTTTAATCCGTTGCAAGAATTTAAAATCAACTAGAGTTTTTCGTGTGTTTAGAATTAGAAACACGTACGTATCATATAACGGAAAGAAAATTAAGAAGCTGTTTGGTAAATGCAAGTCTATGTGATAAGAATAGTGTCAGGAGGATTGTATTAACCTATTGAGTCAAAAACTTTCCTTCCAGATTAGATAAGTTTGGGTCTCGAACTTTCACTTGGTAACCAGCCAATCGGTATCCAAGTTTTCTAATTTGAAGTTGACGTGACCCAAAGAGTTCCCTTTTTCAGATTGATGAACTGAGGTTTTGCAAGTGGCATAACGATTAAAAAAGGAACTTGTTTAAATCTGAACTATACCCTTTTTAGCAACATTACACAAATACGATAATCTGTTTAACAATGTTTGTTATGAGAATACAAATCAAGTTTAAAAGTTAATTCAAAAACACTTTTTACATTCGAGTAAAAACTTTTATTATGTTGTACATTAAAAGCATAACTAAACAAGCTACAAGTCAAAAAGAGCAACAGCAGTGAATCATGATAACCAAATGAGGCTGTAGACTATTTTCTACAGTATTTAAAATTTGAAATATTATGTTTTACTCAAACTATTGTTATACTCCATTATAATTTATAAGTGGTCTGTTATTTACAATGCAAAACGTGGCTGTATAATATTGAATAAAATAACTTTTCATAATGGTACAGTTATTTTGGCAGATGGTTCTAATAGTGTAGTTAAAAAGAATAAGCGGACATTAATTGGCCATTTAACCCTTAGAGCTTTGGTTTCAATGCCCAATTACACCAGTTAAATACATTTTAAAGCTGTCTGAGATATCTCAGTCATTAAAATAACTTTTCTGGTAAAATATTATTTTGATAATTATAAACATCGGTTAAAATCTAACTAAATTGGTTTGGGTTGAACAAAAAGTTTCACTTAAAATGCGAAGAGAATAGATAAAGTAATCTTTTAGTTCTACTCTAGCAAATAAAAGAGAATATCATGTATATCGGCGTTTTGTGTACTGTAATTATGAATAACCATTGATAAATCGTTGTAAACAGCATTTTATTAAGTAGCATTTTAAACAAAATTTATCATCCTAATAGCTTATTTTATTTTATAGAAATCTCACAAACAATTGTTAATAGAAAGATAATGTTTACGTTACGTGTTTGGAATTTCGTAGTACTAAACATCTGCTATATTGTAGATTTGATTTGAAAATGTAGATTACACGTGATGCACCAATATGTTTTATCAAACGTTTGATAGTTCAACAGTATATATTTTGGCTAACAAATTCGCAATTATATTTCGATTGTGAGTGGCCTACAAGTTAACAATTTAAAAATAAACTAACAGTTAAATCACATTTCAAAATAAACAAGGTATATTTTCAAAAGGATAAAAGGACGAATATTATTTTAAAAGTATAGTAAAATATCCATTTTTATGGAGCTAGGTTTTGCTGATTTCATACATCATACCGCTTTATTGGTTGAACTAATCACGGTAAATTTGCATTGAGTGCAATAAAACAGAATCCAATCACAAGATTGTGAGGGTAGACATTTGGCAGCGTAAAAGACGAAGTCGAAGTATCCTACTCTCTTGTCACAAACTCACATCTATCGCTCGACGTAATACTGGAACCATAGCTTTAGAGACTTAGTGTTTTTCTCAGATGGAATAATAGTTATTCTGGTGCTTCAGGGTTTAATTGAAAAGATAAATATACATAAGTCGGAATAAAAGACTCTAAATGAAAATAATAAATGCAATGAAATCGTATTATAATTTTCTAAATAATCTACAGTTACTCAAAACTTTTCACACAGATTTAAAATTTGGCAAGAAAAATATTGTTTAAACAGGTGGGGGCTTGGTGTATGTATGCTGTAGATGTGAATATTATCCCTATATAAAAAGTATGATTTAATAAGTGTAAAAGTACGATTAATAACCATGAACAAGGATTTACAATACTAACTATAAGTATGAATACAAATTTCAAACAAAAATATCCCTTTATGATTACGACTCGACTGACTATATATACTCAAATTAATTTAATTCTTCAGGCATTACACTGTATACCTGATTCACACGAAGAGTATATTTTTAATTACCAGTACCTTATGAAAATATAAAACATGCAATATTACTAGTCACAATACTATTTTTGGTCTTGTACTTGCATGCCTCGAAAACGTCTTATAAACTGTATAATTGTAAATCTTTTCGTATATAGTTAAAAATTGATTATTACGAAGTGTGGCAAATTGCGTGTAAATATTTAGATATATTTATTTAGAACAGACTCCACAATCCAGTGGTAATACTGCACTACCCCCCCCCCATCTTCCAATTACCACTACTCACCCGACAATGGAGCCATTTATGAAACAGTCGTAGTGCAATATCCATTGCGAGGACGGTAAGAAATGAACACATCTTATTGGTTAACAATCGAAATGGCAGAAATGGTGGAACGAATTAAACTATATTTTTAAACTAAAAACATAATTTTACTGCATAGCCTTAGAAATCAGATATAATGCTGGATTACAATAGTGACGAAAAATAAAATTCATAGAGACAGTACTTAAGGCTGGGTTTGGTCTCATCATTATTATATTTGTAACGATCTTAATCCCACATTTCCCCAGGAACGTGATTTATCTTAAATGTTCCAAATTCATATTTGAATAACAAATAACTACCGTATTTTATGACGATGTACATTTTGTAATTTACAAAAACTGATGGAATTAGATTTAAATAATGAAAACCTTTTTTTGTTCCCTTAATTAAGTTATAATCAATTTTAATCAAACCGTTAGGACATTATTTAATTATATTAAATATATAATTGGTGATCGGATGCGTAGCAGCTTCGAAACAATTATTACAAAATTCATGTTGGCTTATTAAATATATAGATGGCACCATAAAAACATGAAAAAATCCTCAAAGTAGTAAAACAGAAGAATAAACTTTCGGAGCAAAACTTTTACACAGTTATGTGGTTCATTGATACTAAACTTTGCACTTAAAAGATGACATAATTGATTCACCTTTCAATCTGTACACTGTTTGATAAGGAAATAATGATCTGCTTCATTAGAGTGTTTATTTTATTATATTTATATAAACCCTTTATATTCATATTTGATATTAAGGCTTTTATAGGGACAACTAATTTCAAATTAACATCGGTGAATAATATTAAACATCTTCAATCACAGGATATTATACCACTTTTTTCTTACAATAAAATTCTAAAAAAAGTCTAAGATAAAAAAGTGCACATTTATACTATTGATCCTACTATTGTAAGGGTACAACTAAAGATAACACAAGTAACAATTGAATACGTATTCTATTCACATGCAACCGAAGCATGGTGTTATTGTCCAATATAACCATTGAAAACGAGATGCGAAGTACAAGCTTTTTGTTTTACTGCCCATTGTGTACCTATGTTTTACTCGTGTACCCATTTAAAATACGTTACACTTTTATTATACCTGTGTTCGTTAATAAATATACAACTTGCTGTCTATCTCATTTCGAATATTTATTCCCAATCGTTCATAGCTTCATTACGTAGCTTTAACTAATGATTCAGAATCGTTCGTAATATTAATATGCAAAAACATGATGGTGGTATACAATAGTTATTTGTGTCCAACGATCCAAACATCCTACGAAATCCAAACATTGAACGAAATGGGAAACGATGCACCAGCTGATCGTAGTCGTAATATTTCTAAGTGTTGTCAATTTATTTTGCAAGCGTACACGGATTACGTGCATAATAAAAAACGTTGTTTAAAGTTGTTTGGTTGGAATACTGGTGTGCACCAAAGTAAAAACTGAGCACCAAAGTAAAAACTGTGTGCCAAAAAAGGCTTTCTGTACTATAATCTGTGCAAGGAAGGCCACTTTGTGGAGTGACTGTAGGATAAGTTATTTGTTGTTTAGGGAATGCAGTAAATGTAACCTTAAAAACGTGACATATATAATTTGTAATGTTTAGTAAAAACCTCTTCTGCTTTCAAAGTGTTCAACGGCAATGCCTCTTCCTATTAAGCCTCAAGCCTCAGCAGTTCTTTTTGTTAACGAATCTAATCATTCAGAGATCTTTACAGAAAGTGTATTATAATATATTTAAAGAGTCTTTGTACATAGCTCTATTTTTCAAAAATAAAAATGTATAGAAAGGAAGATTTAATTTTATAATTTATGATAGATAAAAAAAATTTAAATTTTCTATTTACAATTTTTCTATAAACAATATTCTACAATACAACATGAAACTTGTCACGGTTCATAATTTTGATATATTTACTTAGTAATAAATCTTAACATAATATACTTTCTTAATTTTAAATATGGGTTAATAGTAGTAACAATAGTTAATAATAATGATAATAATAAGTAGGATTTAAGTATTCAATAGTGTTATGTGGTGATGTTTAATCAGGAGAAAATAGGATCAAATCAAAACAATGGACTTGTGAAGTAATATACCTAGACGATTCATTAAAATAAATAAGTTCTCAGTTAAAAAAGAGAAATATGTGTAATTTTAATTAGTAAACATCAAATAGCTTCATTAGAAATAATACCTTATGTTGAATGTAATAATTTTCTATGATCCAATTTAGAGATTACAATGCTTAAGATAAGATTGCTTAGAATCCAGAGTCAATACGTGCTTTCATGAATAATACATTGGAAGCACATTTTGCTTTGTAAAGCAAATAGTGAAAAGTGACATAATAGGATAAGCAAATAGAAGAAGCATAGGTGAAAGGTGAAGAAATCAATTATTTATCACTATGAACATTTGTAAGATCATGAAATACTTCTAACCTTATTACTTTTGGTACTTAATTGGATTAAACAGGATACAATGGATTGAGGTGCTTAATACTTTGTAATAGCAAAAATATGATGTTTGTGTCACCTCGTCGAGCCTTTCCTAATGAAAAAGTCAACTAAACCTTACGCCTACGTCTTGCTAGTGATTATTTAAGCTTACATGATCCAGGGAGCAGCATATATATGCAATTCAAATGTTAACATCAAGAGAGAAGAACAAGAACCACAGCTCAGCGTTCCTCCTCACATGTAGATGTAAATGAGACGTTCCGTAAACTTTAATGGAGAGTTGGTCTAGAGTCAAACATTGTTTTGGAAGCCGAAGTAATTAAATCCACTTTCAAACGACCGAAAAGAAATTACCATATCCCTAAATCATTAAGTAAGGAAGGATTATAACGCATTAAATTGTAAAGTGCCAGAGGACCGAGCATTGCTCGTCGTCTTTAATTTGTAGGAGACGTTAAAAAATGTGTAATAAAACAAAATATACAGGGTGTCTTGCAACCATATGAAAACATTTTCACGTTATTCAGCATGTCAAAAGAAACAAAAAATGTAACATTAAATGTGTACTCTCTCATTCCGTTTTCGGTCTATCTACGTGTATGTGAATTTTACAAAAAACATTTATAATCCCCTAACAGTTTAAGCTAGGGCATTTGGACTCTGCAAACACGTTTAACTTATTGACTGCAATATTTGAGCAAAATATGAATAAATTGAACATTTTAGAAATGGTGGCTTTTTAATATTGGTTGCTAAATTCCAGGAAAACCATTAGTTTCACAAAATATTTGCAAGACATGTAAAGTTTACTAAATTTATGCAGATTACAATTATATATTATAAGCTCATTTTGGGCAATGAGCAACGGAGAAATTGATTTCTTCTTGCTATGCTTTCAGTTTCTCCGATTTAACAATGTTAATTTGATAAAATTCCTTTAGGAAATATTTGAGAGTAAATCCAATCAGGCAAATGGAAATTCGCTTTGTCTGTAGGTTTGCTGTGGTGGGAGTGTTTAACGTTTTTTAAATTGATAAAATGTAGGTATAGCAATGAAAATATTGGTTTCTAACTTATTCTTCGTCTAAACTAAGCTCATAAGAAATAGTTGTAATCTACGTAAAATTGACCAGGTAAATTTATATGACTTATTCAATTATTTTGTAAAATTAATGGTCCTCGTGGAATTTGGCACCAAATATTTAAAAACAGATGCCATTTTCAAACACTTCAAGAAGTTTTATTAATATTTTCTACAAGCATTGCGGCCAGTAAGATAAATATCTGTGCAGAAATTCAACGCTGTAGCTCAAACCGTTAAGGAGTTATGAATGTTTTTGTAAAAAACCCAATGATTCAACATAAAACTTTGATATTTTTAAGCTCTACGCGATGGCTGTAATCAAAACTGGTCATTTCCATGCAAAGGAAAATATTTTAATAAAACCAGTTATACAAATTTCAAACCCATAATACCTGGTTTCCATGACCAACAGTTACCATGAATTAATTTTCATGACCATTTCCCTCTCTCTGTTCGCTGCTGGTTCGCTCATTTTGGTATCCCTCTCGGCACATTCATGCCAAACTCTGTCTGTGAAAATGGACCAAAATTACTAGAGTTGTGTTGACATACACTACTCAAATTTGAATTTATGGGTGGAAATGAACCTTGTGTTGTACGGGGATTGGTCGAAACATTCAGCAAAGATCTCCACAATTACAAATAATGGAACATTTAAACTGTAGTTGTTTGAATATTTATTAACTTCATACTAGTTATGTTTTTATATCATAGTTATTTGCTTATTTCCAATTTATGAATAATGTAGCCAATTTCATACAAGCAGACTATTATTTCCATAATGACCATGCTAAAATTGTTGAAAATATATTTCTGGTACAAGATTGAATATGCAGATACAAAACGTAATCCAATCATGGCTAATTGTGTTCTATAATTAATTAGTGTAACAATCTAAATTGCGTCCAAGAGGATTACTAGCGGACATAACGTTACATGATATTGAACGCGATTGTTCAACTGACTATAATAATGCTGTAATGGTTGACAGAAGATGCATGTTTAAAGCTGATCTTAGCCTAAGGTTTGCACTACAAAGGTTAGCATTACCAACATTAATAATCAACATAACAGCCACGGAGACCAATCAATATTTACTTTTAAAATCCTCATCTCTGTAATTTAAAAGCCAAAGCTCTCGGTTAGTATCGGACCGTCGACGGTTTTAAACGGATCCTTGGTATAGTAGTTATATTTTTGGAAAATTTAAGCCTAGTCGGATCAGTAGTTTTTTGTGATTAAGTAACAAATTTACAGACGCATACCATTCATTTTCATATTTTCATATAGTAGTATAATAGATATGAGGTATTCTCTGAACAATTGGTTGGTATTTTTATAAATGACGTATGTAGTAGACATGAGGAAAAATGTATCCAGTATCGCACAAACTGGAGATTTTATTGTTATTTTTTTATTCAGAAAATTGCTAGGCCAAGGTTTAGTAGCCAAAGATACTTGTCCTCATTCAGGGTTACCAAGTAACTATGGTTGGTTGAACAAAATAACAAGGAAAAAGTAAACAAAATAGTTGTCAGATGTGTTTATAACAAACCTTCCACAGTATACTAGCAAATTACAAAACACAGTACAAAGGGGGAAAACATCAGTAGCTATTGAACAAAGATTACACTGAAGATTACTCGATATAGGGGGAAACAGTTTTTTACAAATACTGATTATTTTACTTTGCCCTATCCCACCAAAACTTAATCTCCAAAGTACTGAGTCATTCCGAGTTATAACTAATTACATCTGAGGGTTTTAATTAGCATCTAACTATTAAATAAAACATATTATTATTGTACGTTACGATTTAAAACAAAAAATAACAAATATTACATGTTAAATATTAGTACATCTTTTGTCATATAATAATAAACTATTGACCTTCTGCAATTTAAATAAGATAATGCTGGAATTTATAATAAAAAAAAAAATATTTTGCAGTGGTTCCACCATAAACGTAAAGATCATTGAATGGCTTTGGTTTGACAGAATATGCACCCCATCCAGCGGATAGCTTTGCAGAAACTAACCTCTCACATTGGTGGTTTCCGCACCTTATTATGATAAGAGCTTCGCGTTCATCGAAGAACAAGTTTGAATAAACAACACAAAAAAGAATAAAGATGTAGGATCACTAACACGAGCTGTTTGAACTAACTGAAACCTCACATGGGTACTCATCACGGAATGGCATTAAAATATCATTTTTAGCGAATTTCCCATATAAAGAATAAGCTATTACCGTAGGTCTCATGGTAAGACCTAGACCCGCGACCGATTTACTTTTTCGTTTTGAGGTCCCCAGAGGCCAAAAACACCATCCGTTCAAATTCATATATATATATATATATATATATACTGTATATATATACAGGGTGAGTTTCTACTGACCGTGTTAACTTCGCCAGTGGGTTCTACTCACTAAAAGGAACAAAAAAGTTCCTATAAACCCATGTCCGATTTTCGACCGTTTGGCTGTTTTGGGGGATTTTGTGTTTTTCTTATTTTATTAGACTTTGCTCCACAATTTATGTAATAAGAACTTAACCAATTACTTTAGAGAGTTATAGTTAAAATCATTGGAAAGAACATTAAATTTGCTATAAATCAAAGGTTTCATTCAACAATTATACCATTACATAGTCCACGTTATAACCAAAATAAAGTAAAAAGTCATTAAATTAATTAATTACGATAATTTTCATGGGCCTCCTTTGATACATAAACCTGCATTTATGCAATGTTGAAATACATAAAAAACTTGGCATTTTAATTATCTTTCAAATGATATGCTATTCAATACTATTATTGATATAAACCAGTGAGAAATTACTAATAAACTACAATAAAACACGGTTTACAGATTTTGTTTTTGCACAGTTTTACTGTTAATAATAATCACTGTATTTATCATGTTGGCATAATCTTGATTGGTAAAAGGCTCCATGTTTTAATAAATGTTGAAAAACTCTTAATTGACTTGGAAATATAAAGTTAAAACAGCAAATTACTCAACAAGGTATGTTCAAGCAGCTGAGTTATCTAGCTATAGATGACAAATCAATAAAAGCTGACTTAATCAAGCACAAGGTAAAACTAATTACACAGCATTTAAGAATCAAACACACTACATCTTTGAAAATGTGAAAAACCTTGAGTTTATACATTTTATTAATTCAGATAATTTTAATAAATATTTAAAAGTTAAAATAATGTACAAATTTTATGAGATAGTTCAATAAAATACATCATCGAGTATACAGTAATTATTATTAACAGTAAAACTGTGCAAAAACAAAATCTGTAAACCGTGTTTTATTGTATTTTATTAGTAATTTCTCACTGGTTTATATCAATAATAGTATTGAATAGCATATCATTTGAAAGATTATTAAAATGCCAAGTTTTTTATGCATTTCAACATTGCATAAATGCAGGTTTATGTATCAAAGGAGGCCCATGAAAATTATCGTAATTAATTAATTTAATGACATTTTTACTTTATTTTGGTTATAACGTGGACTATGTAATGGTATAATTGTTGAATGAAACCTTTGATTTATAGCAAATTTAATGTTCTTTCCAATGATTTTAACTATAACTCTCTAAAGTAATTGGTTAAGTTTATATTACATAAATTGTGGAGCAAAGTCTAATAAAATAAGAAAAACACAAAATCCCCCAAAACAGCCAAACGGTCGAAAATCGGACATGGGTTTATAGGAACTTTTTTGTTCCTTTTAGTGAGTAGAACCCACTGGCGAAGTTAACACGGTCAGTAGAAACTCACCCTGTATACAGGGTGTTTCACGGGAACCCTGACAAACTTCAGGAAATGATTCCTGGGGTCAAAACTGGTAAAAAAAGTCCTATAAGCATATGTCCTAAACTCACTCGTTTTCTAGTTATACGTAGAAATGTGTTTTTTTAGGTTTTCAGTGTATCTGTTGAACATTTTAACCTCTAGATTGAAAAATCTACAAGATATTTTAATTAAACTTGCATAGCTAGATAGAATATTAAATTACAAAGATATTTCATAAATATTATGTGCACACATGTTGGGTATCACTGAGAAAAATGAGTTAAAAAATCAAATTTTCCCGAAAAAATAAGGATCCAAAAATTTTTTTTATTTTTGACAGCTCTTCATATTTAAACCATTTAGTCGTTTGGCTTGCAACTTTACCAAAAGTTGTAGAATTTAATGGAGAACAATAAAATATCAACTTGTGTATACCTTTTATGGGGATTACCTTTTTTAAAATCAAAAATATTGTAAGGTAACACATATTAATTTAATTTGAAGGAATAAACAAAAATGTATATTTAGCTTATTTATAAACATACCTCACTAAAAATTCGTATATTGGTTTTCCTAGTTGAGAAGGTTCGTATAAAGGCCTAAAATCCTCCATCCTTTTCATTTTTTATGGTGTAAAAAAAGCATACTCACTCACTTTTCTATGTTAACATTATGAGGAAAAATAAAATAAAATAGCTCTCATATTTCTAAGTACATATTTAATTAAAACTTTTTATTTGACATAGTTTAATTGGAACTAAATAATTATAACCTAGTATACCCAAGTTTTACATGTTGTGGTATGTTTTTAATTAATATTAATATAATAATGTATCATAATAATTTTAATAAGCTTTAAATTACTGCAAATTAAAGAAGAAAAACAGTAACTAGGGAAACATCATTCTTTTTTTGCCAATATAAACTATGAAGGCTTGAAGTAAAGTTTTTTTAACTGATGAGGTTTTCAAAATGGCCTCCATTTTTAGACAGACACAGTCTAGCACGTTTAACCAGAGATGATGTAGCTGCTCTTATCATGATAGGATTACTTTTTATTGTTTCTGCTACGGTGTGAATCTTCTCTACCAGCTCTTCTCTTGTTTGAGGCTTGCTTCTGTAAACTTCTGTTTTCATGTATCCCCATAGGAAGTAATCCATCGTAGTCAGGTCGGGCGACCTAGGGGGCTAATTCACTGGTCCTTGATGAGCAATAAGTTTTTCCTCGAAACGGTTTCTCAGCGTTTCAACTACAGCTCGACTCCTGTGTGGGGGAGCACCGTCATGTTGATAAAACATCCTTGCCATTGACTGGATGGGAACATCTTCGAGCAGTTCCGGCAAAGTGTTGTTTAGGAAATGTAGATAACTTACACCGTTTTGAGCACCATCTAAGATGTGAGGTCCTACAAGTTTGTCATTTAAAAGACCGCACCAAACATTCACCGAAAACCTCTGTTGAAAGTTTGTCTCCACTGTGGCATGTGGATTGTCTTCGGCCCATATGTGGACATTTTTTGAGTTGTTTATTCCATTCCGAGTAAATTGAGCTTCATCAGTAAAGAGTATGAACTTAATTTGGTGACGATTTCCTGCTACCCAGCGACAAAACTGAGACCTTCTTAGGGTATCACCAGCGTGAAGCGCCTGAACCTTTCTTAAGTGATAAGGATATAATCCTTCATTATGTAAAATTCTCCAGGTTTTAGAAATAGACACCAGGTGCTGTCGTGAAAGCTTTCTTACGCTTGTTCCTGGGCTTTGCTGAACAGAGTGTAAGATGTCATTTTCAACCTCTACAGGAGTTTGAACTACACCGTCAGGGACAACTTTTCTAACACATCCTGTCTCCCTTAGTCGATTAAATAGATCTGTAAATACTTGCCTATTAGGCGTACGCCTATTGGGAAATCTTCTAGCGTATTCTTGAACGGATGATCTTGAATTTCCATCACAAAATCCATAAATAAATACCATATCTGCATATTCACTGTTAGTGTACATGATATTCACTGCCAATAACAATGGACTGGAAATTCAATGTAAACAAAGTATTCAACAATAAAAATTGCATCAGCTGACCGAGCAAAACAGATGATTTATTAACTGCATTTACAGGTTTACCAATATTCTATTTAATTCAAAGCTATTTTTAGTTGCACACTAAAAAATGTAATCAATTACGAAATAATAACAACAAATATCGATTTTTCAAATACCTGAACCCTTATAATCCGATCCCTCCTGAAACCCAATGAGCTTCAGTTGGTAAATGTTAGGATTTTAAATGTTTATAATAATGCGTACAAGTTAGTGCACTTCCTAGATTTGTTGAAATTGATTGAGTTGTAAAATATTTTACTTTCTTCCATAAAATGTTTTCACGTCAACCTATACTAACTATGAAGAACTTATTTTTAAAATAGCATTTACATTTTTAAATTTAAAAGGTCAAAACGTCCATTAGGACTAATAGTTGAAAAGACTAATTATTTCCCGTAAAGGATAGGATTGTGCTAGTTTTGTGCAAAATGAATATAAAACTGGAATTTTTGGCATTAATCCTAAAGTCCTCAATCAAAATAAGTCATAAGCCAAGTTTTAATAAGATATGTTCAGAAATTTGCAAGTTGTCATATTTTATTTTTCCCTATAAGGTTAACATAGAAAAGTGAGTGAGTATGCTTGTTTTACACCATAAAAAATGAAAAGGATGGAGGATTTTAGGCCTTTATACGAACCTTCTCAACTAGGAAAACCAATATACTAATTTTTAGTGAGGTATGTTTATAAATAAGCTAAATATACATTTTTGTTTATTCCTTCAAATTAAATTAATATGTGTTACCTTACAATATTTTTGATTTTGATAAAGATAATCCCCATAAAAGGTATACACAAGTTGATATTTTATTGTTCTCCATTAAATTCTACAACTTTTGGTAAAGTTGCAAGCCAAACGACTAAATGGTTTAAGTATGAAGAGCTGTCAAAAATAAAAAATATTTTTGGATTATCATTTTTTCGGGAAAATTTGATTTTTTAACTCATTTTTCTCAGTCATACCCAACATGTGTGCACATAATATTAATGAAATCTCTTTGTAATTTAATATTCTATCTAGCTATGCAAGTTTAATTAAAATATCTTGAAGATTTTTTAATCTAGAGGTTAAAATGTTCAACAGATACACTGAAAACCTAAAAAAACACATTTTTACGTATAAATAGCAAACGATTGAGTTTAGGACATATGCTTACAGGACATTTTTTTCTAGTTTTGACCCCAGGAACCATTTCCCGAAGTTTGTCAGGGTTCCCGTGAAACACCCTGTATATATATATATATATATATATATATATATTTATATATGTGTCCGTTAGCGCGATAACTCGAGCAAAATTGATCTGATTTTGATGAAATTTGGCAAAAACGTGTAAACCTACATTTATTCGAACGAGTTCACGAACCAGCATAATCGGACCATGGGATCAGGGGTTTATGGGGGGTTTTATGGGGTAAAAATGGGGTTTTCTAATTTTTGACCCTAAAAACTTTAAATTTCTAAATTTCTCTCTAGACCATTTTGAAGAGCTTAAAAAACAAATAATTAAGTATATTGAAGTGTTTTTGAATGTTCATTGACTACGGAGAAAATTAAACAAATTGTAAATTTAAAATTCCCATGTTATTCTTATGCAGAATAAATAAACTGTTCTAGTTTGCTTGTTTATGGATATATTTTAATCAAATTTGGCAATTTGGTTTATTTCATACTAAGCTATCAATATTTCAATTGAAAAAACACACCTCAACATCTTCCCCGTAGCAGTAAACCTAACTACTCACTAAAATTAATGTTATTTAAATAGGAAATAAATCTGAAAATTTATAGGGAATATTTTAGTACAAATCAAGCCGGGTAAATGGAAATTCGCTTAGTATGCAGGTTTGCTGTGACGGGGGTATTATTAAAAAGTAAATCGCCGATTTCGTATTTGTCTCTTAGGTTTTGTGTTTTACTAAATTATTATTTTAAAACCCATCGATATCCGGTGTTATAGCTATATTTCTAGTGGCACTTACATGCACTTGGTATCAAAGAACACGAACCAAATAATCACCTTACTGTAAAATATAAATATGTTGTTCTTTTTATCGAAGCCGTACACAAATATATACTATATTGTACGCTGAGAGCGAAGCTCAAAAGTAAATATCCAAGGCACGGACAGCAGGGACAGTTGCCGTACGTTCCTTTTTTTCTCGCTTTTACTGTGCATACAAATAATCTTAGTATAAATTTCCTTTAGAAATATAAGGCCGTTCCGAAATATAACAATCGACTTGACTTATTACTTAATACATCACCGAGCTTGATATATGAAAATATTTATCAATACCAATTAGAAGTTGTTAGAATTGCATGATGTATTGGACTAAATAGAATTGGGTACCAAAATTATTAGTACTAAAACATTAATTTTGAATAGATTAATAATAGCTATTGCCTACTCCATCTTACTCACCCCTAAAATTGTCATTTTTGACTTACTAAATTGAGAAAAATTAGTACCTTATGAAGATGCTTTTTAAATGATGATTAAATAAACTCTTCATATAGGTAAAAGATGATAAAAAATGGTAAATGTTTATTTAGAAAGATGAGAACTATCGTGGTTTAATGTGGCTCCTTAGTTAAAAAATTTAAGAAGAAATATCTTTTTTAATAATATAGAGTTTGAGCTATCAAATGTCAAATAATTAAAGTAATCTTCAATAAACTTATATTTGAAACAATTATGGATTATAATTATAATTAATACTGTTATAAAATTGTTATGAATTATAAACAGTGTACTAACTGAATTATAAAGTGTTGGTAATAATCTGTTTGGTATTGTAAACTCACCATTAACAAAAGTGAACTTCAAACAAGGAACTGTATATAGTAAATGTTCTGTGTATATTTAATGAATCTTTGTGCTAGTTACACTTGCTCTTTGAACGCTGTCCAAGGCTTAACTCAGCTGTTTTCTCTCCATTAACCACCTTAATGGCATCACCTCTAACATCTTAATATTGAACAATTAAACATAGGTTTCTAACCTAAACTGTGATATAAATCAAGGATATTAATTTCTTAAAGCTTCATATTCATTACTGGATTGATACAACTGTATTACAATTGTAATAAGCATTTGCATGAGAACACCAATCGTAAATGGAAAACATACCTCACATTGGGTGATTCGTACGTCATATGTTGATGCATAAAGGTCGAATTTGTAAACAAGTGAAACATTTTATTGGGGCGCCTTAAAGTAAACTCAAAATTTATACCCAGCAAATTTAATAGAAAAATATTATTTTAACATCCGTACTTAGCACAAACAAAAAATATTCCTTATAGTATGGATTGGAATAAACAAGCTATATGTAATAACGTATTTTAGTAAATATAAAGTGAACCCAAAATTAATAGCTCAGCATATTTGCTTATTAATTAATTATTGGCTCAATTAAAAATGGCATCTGGGTCCAGAAATTAACAATTTACATACTATAATTAATTATATGGTTAGTAAAACAAGATACTGATGTATTAAAATAAATCATACTATAAGAACCTTAAAATATATTCTTTATTTTATAATTAAAAGTGGCATTCAAATTACGACAGTGGACTTACAGAAGTACAAATAATTACATCGTCTTAACCGCTGGAAGGCATGACTAAAACGTCACAACAAATTGGATTGAGTTTAATTCCCTCCAATTCTCCACTTTAAATGCGTCGAGTAAACAAACATTTGCTTTGTGATTGTGGTAATTAATTTATGTTATTCAATACATGTAGCTGTAGTTAATAAAATTTAAGTTCACAAATAATCTTGCTGATAGTTTTTATCGTTGATATTAAACAAAAATTAAACTCCAAGATCACAATTTTGAATTTTGCTGTCAGAAGACGGTGAAATGCCGTTACAGAAAACGTCACGTGGACAAACCAGTGGTCTAGCTTCTCAGATCAATACGTCGAGTTTGGTAGACTTTGTAATTGTGAAATTTCGTGCTAGAACGATACATAAAAATTAGTTCACATTGCATTTTCAACTACTGTTAGGAGAATTAGAGGGTTGCCGTGTACCAAAGACCTATACTAGAATATATCACAGTTTTATATCGATGATAAAGTGTTCAAGCATGATAAGACTTTATATTGTTTTATAGATTGTTTTTTTTCTTCCTTTTGATATCTATATTGAAAACACAAGCTGAATGTGGCTTGGATGTATAAGTCCATATCTTTCTTTATATGTTGTTCCTACATACCCTATCTATTTTTGTGTTTATTGCCGTCGTTATAATATCTAGTCGAAACATTACCTCCGAATTTAAACATGTATGGAGTACTAAACTTCAAAAAAAAATTGTAATACTTAATTAATTAGGTGCTTTAACAATTTAAATACATGAATAATCAATTAACGAAATGCCAATAATTATAATAATTGCAATTGAACGTAAGAACTAAAAACATATAAGTTGTCAGCAGTTACCCTTCTAGCCGTATAAAGCTTCAAAGCTAAATATACTAGGCCTTTTAGACTTTTACCTGGGCAAAATTAATAACAAAGCAAAACCAACTGGAATGTGTTAGGCATGCATCCCTTAACATTTTGTGAAAATTCCCAACTTTTCCCACTTTAGCAAAATCCGCCATCTTGGAAAATGGCGGACAATCTATAAAACACTGCAAGGTTCCACTTAAAAACTTATTGTTCCCAAAACATTCCATCTAGAAAAGTCTAATTAGTCTTAGATTCTTCGCCATAATGTTATCCACATAAAATACTATATTATATATTAGTAATATGATTTTAATAATGAAAAAAACAAATTAAATTTCAAAATATGATAAAATATTTAGAAATTTTCTCACTTTTTCGAGTTTGTCACCATTATTATTGAGGAAATGCAGATTTTATCTTTTAGCAAACATGTATGGCTTTAAATTCCGCTTCATTTCTATATATAATAAAAGAATGTTTGAGCAATATTGACGTAAACGGCGAGTGTCAAAGTACAATCTCATGTAACGCACCTGTGGGACAAAAATGTATAGCAAACGAAGTATTTCCTATTATTGCTAAGCAAGTCTTCAAATTGTTTAACTTATAAGAATAGGTTCAAATTATGTCTCTTGACATTTTCCGAAAATAATTCAGTTGTTCCACTTTAGCAAAGTCTGCCATGTTGGAAAATGGCCGACAAACTATTAAATAGTGCAAGTTTCCACTTAAAAATAATGTTTTCCCAATTCATTCCATCTGGAAATGTCCAATTAACTTTCTCGTTTGAAGGTTACCTACAAAAAATATCGTATTGATGGCTGATAATGTTTTTTAGTAGGGCTAGTGCAAAATCAAGTTTTTACGTACATTTGAACATTGAAAATGAAAAACTGGCATATGTTTTACTAGCAGAGTACCCCTTTCGTACGGGGTTGGCATATAAGTATAAAATGCTTATTGCAGTTATACTCAAGCTTTGCGTTTGCAATGGGAGAGGACGCCGTTTTATAAAATTTGGATATTTAAATTTACTGTGTTATATAGTAAATCGTCATAACAAAAATAAGAAAGTTAAAAAGCAAAAACTTTAATCACTTTTACGCAGTTACTATTTATAATGATAAATTATTGTTAGTCATCATTTTGTTGAAATACACAAAATAATATACAATCGAATTTACATTTGTATGATCACGCCTGGCTTTTTATTTCTCGTAATCATGCTCATCTTTATAAGAGTCGTTGTTTTCTATTAAAAACGGTTTTAATATCTATGGCCAGAGCAGTAGCCACTTCTGGTGGAGCATTTTAGTAAATTTCTCGCACATTTGCATCTTCTTTCATCACAACCTTTGTCATATATAAATAAAACCAAACATAGTTTCTGTGGTGCAGGAGGCTTTTCTGTCGTGAGAGGTTTTAGATGTCCGTTGATAATCCTCCATCCCCATTTTAGTGGACCAAACATTATATTTTTTCATTCCTGAATGTGGGTATGTGCTCGGGAGGCGTGTTGCCTGGCTGCTTCTGAAGGTTGTGGAAGAGACTCCAACCTGAAATGCTGATTTAATTTACCAGTTGCACTTCCTCTTAAGTAAATCCTGTGTCAGAGATTAAATATATAAATTATCCGTGTGTTTGGCTTCTTATAATAGTCTCATAAATGATTCTACAGCATTATATACGTCTAGAGGGATGGCAGAGGCATTGTTAAAATCAGAAATATCTTCTTGAAGTGCCACGTCTTTATAATTTTATTAAAAGCATGTACTTTGTCTTTACCATGTATGGCCGATGTTGTATCGCATCATATCATGAATGCAGCCCTGGAAGAAGTGCTAAAAGCTTCCACCTCTTGACATGGTTGTGAAAGGGGAGGCAAGGATGGCAGACTACAGAAGAAAGTGACTAGGTTCATCTGCGTATTCCGCAGACATTTACCCAATGATATAAGAATTTAAATTGAACCCCTTGTGTAGAAAACTTGGTGAGGAGGTGACAGCCTTCCACGTGATATGTATGTGCCCAGCCCCACAGGGTCTGCGTGTGAGATTTCTTGGCCTATCGACCAGAGATTAAAGGGAAGAGCAGGTAACCATAGTCAAAAGACCTTGGTTCACAATTAAAGGACCTGGGATTTGACTGAGAATGAGGACATGTGAATGAGGGTGAAAAATAAGCTGTTTCAGCTGCGATGCAATCTCATGGTCTACTTATAAGCCTGGCCCTCTGTAAATAAATGACATGAATCATAAGTAAATATTTTATATTTCCTTTAGCTTATTGTAGCTGCCTGATACAAAACACTTGTAGGATGGTTGCCCTTATTAAGTATCATCTTGTAGGTATTGTAGTCCGACAGGACCAATAGGTCAGTGTCGTTTCAAACTATAACTGACGTGTTTCCAAGGCGAGCATCAATTACACAGTTGGTTAGAGAGTATAGTTAAATAAGCATAAAATTTACAATTAAAAACATTATTCCAGCTTCTTTTAGATGATTAGTTACGAAATCTTTTAAGCCTAGTTTTGTTTTTTCGATTTGCCAGGAAGTCACCTTTGGTAAAACTGTATATTATGTACCTCCCTCAACAATTACCTCTGCAGAAGAACCTCTACGATCACACTAACGAATTGAAAACCTAATCGAACAAGTCATAAAGTCACAATGATTGTTTACACCACAATCGGTACCTCGGGCCATTACTCTCAAATCATCACAAGTCGTTTGTGTTGAAAACGGAAAACAATTATCAGTGACATAAATGATGAATTTTCCAAATTATTGATCAATAATTCGTTTGGACTTTTTCAATTTTCATCAATAATCAATCACAAGTTGTTTTAGTGTAAGGAAAGTCGGATATGTTAACTCATATACTTTTTCAAATAATCGAATAGTAATAAGTTAATAAGATATGTGAGTTATAATTAATCCGGTAAAAACTAGTCCGAATTTGAATAAAACCAACAGTTCACCGAGGCCATACTTCGGGCTAAGAAGGTCGGTCTTGATCGGCCTTAGTTTTCGGAGGAAATAAGAGGGAAAGCGCTAGTGGCATAGTTAAAAAGGCCTAGCCCGAAGTCATGTGCTTAATAGCTCTAGGCTAGTGTCCAAGGAGATGAGGTTTTTTTTGCCGGTAGTCCGGGGACATTGAGCCCACGTTAGTCCGGCACTACTGAGAGGCCATTGAGCATCTTAGTGTGTGTAAATGCATTTTTACCTCATCCCAACGAAGAAAATGTCCTTTAAATGAAAGATTGGCTACAACTGGTCTGTTCAGATGGAATGTAAATCTCGACACCCAAAAGTGAATGATAAAGCTCATTTTAAAGTTGGTTTGTAGTTCATAAAGCCATTTTATCATAAAGTCTTTTTAATTAGTGCTTGAATATATAGAAACAGAAGAAGTCCTAGAAATGTTCACTTTTTGTGAATAAATGAATTAATTTACAAACTACGTGTCAAAATAAAGTATTTTTTTGTGTAGACGCCCCCCTTTCACCAATTCCTGTAATAAAAATCCTCGGGCTTTGCCCCACAGGCCATCAAAGTTGGAGTTTCTCCAATAAGATTAACATGGGGGAATCTAAATATTTAATTGGAAACTTTGTCCCCACTAATTTGAGAGAACGGCTGGGCGTAGAAACTTGGTAGAGGTGTCCAAAGAAGGGTCTTGGTCTGTAGATGAGTTATCAAAAGAAAAAACTAATCAAGATCCCTTAGGACTCTGCCCCAGGAGCCTTTAAAGATCCCTCCACAGAGTTGTTTACATTTTGGCCATGTGAATAATAATTTTTAATGAAACAGCTGTTCATTTTTAAATTATATTTCAAACAACACACAATTATTGGGAGTTACTGAATTCTACCAAATAATATTTGCAATGTTATTTTCTGATTTTAAATTGATTTTCTTCTTTATCATGTCATGATTTGCAATATAACTTTCCATTACGAAATCCGTGGAAAATCCTTTAATCACAGCAATTCTTAAATTATTTCTTATTGAACTATCTTATATCTATTGTACGGGTTGGTGTCTGCCTTTTTCACCACTTTTGCCTACATTTTATCATCTTATTCTACACATATCAAATATTTATGTAGAAATATCTGCTCTTATCGTGTCTAATAAAATCCAAACATAGAAACTTTGTCTAAAATGGTACCCATCTTGACAAATTATTTGCACCTGCAAATAAGGTCTTTACAAATAAGGTATTAAGGACTTTGGCGCACTGGTATGGTAACATGATTGAAAATAACACGACATTTTGGCTGTAAAAGATGGTACAAAGAGAAAATACTATTTAAGCAGCTACTGTCGTGACAGAAAGGTCATATTCCTTTTAAACTATATCACATAATCCTTTATAAGATACGTTGATTAACAATATGTAAATGTCAATATATACGTAACAGCCAATTTACAGTATTTTTGCTTTTTGGAAATGTCTCATTATTGCTATGTCATTTGCATTATTTGTTGCCTATGAAGCCGCACGACCATATAAACGAGGAGGCCCCTAACAGTACAAGAATAAAAGCCAACTTCACTTCGTATTCCACTACACCTAACATTCCGTAGAAAGATTATATTGACAACTTTATGTTATTGATAAGGCTGAGACAACTAACTGACATACCCCCTGTCAAGGAATTCCAGCTTTAACAGTAACCCCACAATCAATAATTTCTCAAAACTATGCTAGAGGGTTCATTCGTTGGCACAGAAGTACAACTCGTAAATTATATTAGTTGTCATGAACAGTTGACAATTTAATCGCTAGTACAGCAACAGCTGGCGCCATCACGTCAGCTGATACACGTGTCCGGTAGGTGTAACACTTAGAGGAGGGGCTTATGAAATACTCCTCTCTGGTTGGCGGAATATCTTGCATAACCTACTATAAACTCACGATTACCAGAGTTGTGAACTACACCTGGTCATTTATCACTTAAACATGAGATTTATTATCACTAAATAAACAGTTTGACGTTTCAGCTAACGTTTTACTGTTTGTTTTTCAATTACTATCCAATTTGTTACTAAGTTCTCTTGCTTCACACCGTTCATCCCATAACATACCATTGGAAATGTTAAAAACCGGCTGGGAAAGGTTCAATACAACTTAAAACATTCAACAATCATGTGTTCCCTGACGCAAGATATATTTACAATTGACAAATTCCAATACTGAAGTAAGCTTTATTATACAGCTGCGTTAGTAAATCTTCTTCACATTGGGATTTTGATAGAATGTGGGGCAAAGCCTATTTCCTACTGGTTTTACTAACTGGTGAAAGGGGGCGCTACACAAAAATACTTTGGATGGTGGGGGATTCGCACCATCCATTTTCTAAGGTAGTGGACTTTGTAAAAGTGGAAAAACTTAATTATTCTCGGAAAACGTTAAGAGACATAATTTGAAACTATTCATGTAAGTATAAATAATTTGAAGATATTGCTTAGCAATAACAGAAAATACTTAAATTGCTATACATTTTTGTCCCACAGGTGCGTTACATGAGATTGTACTTTGACACTCGCTGTTTAAGTCAATATTGCTCAAACATTGTTTTATTATATATGGAAATGAAGCGTAATTTAAAGCCCTACATATTTGCTACAAGGTAAAATCTGCATTTCCTCAATAATTATGGCAAAACCCCAAAATTAGTGAAAACATGTCTAAATTGTTTAACATAATTTAAAATTTAATTTGTTTTTTCACTATTAGAGTCATATTACTATTATATAATATGGTATATTCTTGTAGATAATATTATGACTAAGAATCTAAGACTAATTACACTTTTCTGGATGGAATGGTTTGAGAACAATAAGTTTTTAAGCGGAACCTTGCAGTGTTTTATAGATTGTGCGCCATTTTACAAGATGGCGGATTTTGCTACAGTGGGAATAGTTGGGAATTTTCATAAAATGTTAAGGGATGCATGCCTAACACATTCCAGTTGGTTTTGCTTTGTTATTAATTTTGCCCGGGTCAGGCCTAGTTCTATGCTACTGGTCTTAGACTAAAAAGGATTCTCATGTTCCAAGCACTGATGTTGTTTCGATCAATGAAATGGTTTACAACGATACTTTTATTCCGTACATAAACAAAATCGTATTATTTTTACAAACAAAATTATATTATTAGCAGTTGTGATTTTTATAAATAATAAAGATATTTGGGTATAAAGTACTGCCTGTTTACAATACAGATCAGAAAATAAAAATAAGTTGTTATGCATTTCTGTTTTGTGTTGACAGAATTATGATTTTGAAAGATTGTAAAGCCAAAGTACTACCAAAGTAAGTTTATATTTTATTGTGTTTGTTTAGAATGTTAAATGGTAACACCTTTAACTAATATTATCATACTTTATTATTATTTATTTACATAATTGATAAAACAAGTGCACATAATCTGTTAAGATAATTGTATTGTAGTTATAGGTCTATTCGGTGAATTAGCTTATCAATAACTTCTTTTAAATCTAATTTCACTTGTATCAAACGTCTGGTTATAGCTTACTAGCTGGCCCGACAGACGTCGTTCTGTCCTAATGTGGTTTTATGTCAAATGCTTGTTCATTTTCAAGATCCTGGTTGAAGTTTGTTCGCTACGCTCACTCACCTTTAGGTTGGAGCTCGTTCGCTGCGCTCACTTGCCTTCAGGTTAGCTCATTCGCTACGCTAACTCGCCTCCAGGTTGAAGTTCGTTCGCTACGCTCACTCACCTTTTAGTTGCAAATTAGCTGTTTTCATGAATTAAAAAAAATAATCGTGCTCACCCTGTTGGTAAACTTATTAAATTTTTAATGCTATTGAACATCACAGAATCAAATTGCTTAGTTGAACCAGCTGTTAAGATTCTTTAATTCCATTTAAATATGAGTACTCATAAGATTAACATGGGAAACTCCAGAGCCACTGGGGCGGAGCCCTTTTCACGGATCTGCACCAAACTTCACACAAACTATCCTTGAATAATGCTTAATAATGATTGAAAGTTTCATTACAATCTGTCAAGTGGTTTCGGAGTCCATAAAGGACAAACAAACAAACATACAAACAAACAAACATACATACAAACAAACATACATAAGTGATCTAAGACAGTGGATGACATAGTAAGACCACGACTATGTATAAATATACTACTATGGTAATGTGTATTAGTACATTTGTTATCTATATAAAATTCGTGCTTCCTTAACTTGAAAGTGGTTCGTAATTTTAACTTAAGACGCAAAATCCAAATTGCGTTTCATATTGCAAGTTGATTTGATAATTTAGAGGGCTTAGACCAGGAACTAAGCAACTTAGACATCACTAATCCCTACCCTGATTATGGATATAGTATGGATAATCTTATAAATAATTATGGGTGAATATGTAGTGAAAGAAAGTTGATACAAACACTTTTTTTGAATCAAATGCTGAAGATGTATTTTTTCAACTAGGGTATTCTTGTAATTTGTATCTATGTTTATAACATATCAAAATAAAAGTGTTCTGTATTACTTAAGGTTAAAACAGCTCGCCAACAGGATCAATGTGTCGTAGTCCCGCAGCCTATACACCACAGTTGCCACACCATTATCTTGACTGATTATGTTCATTCACTACCTTGGCTGCAGTACAGTGAAACAAGATCAATGCTACGTAGTTCCGCAGCCTATACACCACAGTTGCCACACCATTATCTTGACTGATTGTGTTCATTCTCTACCTTGGCTACAATACAGTAAAACAAGATCAATGTGTCGTAGTTCCGCAGCCTATACACCACAGTTGCCACACCATTATCTTAACTGATTGTGTTCATTCACTACCTTGGCTACAATACAGTAAAACAAGATCAATGTGTCGTAGTTCCGCAGCCTATACACCACAGTTGCCACACCATTATCTTGACTGATTATGTTCATTCACTACCTTGGCTACAATACAGTAAAACAAGATCAATGTGTCGTAGTTCCGCAGCCTATACACCACAGTTGCCACACCATTATCTCGACTGATTGTGTTCATTCTCTACTTTGGCTACAATACAGTAAAACAAGATCAATGTGTTATAGTTCCGCAGCCTATACACCACAGTTGCCACACCATTATCTTGACTGATTGTGTTCATTCTCTACTTTGGCTACAATACAGTAAAACATGATCAATGTGACGTAGTTCCGCAGCCTATACACCACAGTTGCCACACCATTATCTTGACTGATTGTGTTCATTCTCTACCTCGGCTACACTACTGTGAAACAAGATCAATGTGACTTAGTTCCGCAGCCTATACACCACAGTTGCCACACCATTATCTTAACTGATTGTGTTCATTCACTACCTTGGCTACAATACAGTAAAACAAGATCAATGTGTCGTAGTTCCGCAGCCTATACACCACAGTTGCCACACCATTATCTTAACTGATTGTGTTCATTCTCTACTTTGGCTACAATACAGTAAAACATGATCAATGTGACGTAGTTCCGCAGCCTATACACCACAGTTGCCATACCATTATCTTAACTGATTGTGTTCATTCACTACCTTGGCTACAATACAGTAAAACAAGATCAATGTGACGTAGTTCCGCAGCCTATACACCACAGTTGCCACACCATTATCTTGACTGATTATGTTCATTTACTACCTTGGCTACAATACAGTAAAACAAGATCAATGTGTCGTAGTTCCGCAGCCTATACACCACAGTTGCCACACCATTATCTTGACTGATTGTGTTCATTCTCTACTTTGGCTACAATACAGTAAAACAAGATCAATGTGTCGTAGTTCCGCAGCCTATACACCACAGTTGCCACACCATTATCTTGACTGATTGTGTTCATTCTCTACTTTGGCTACAATACAGTAAAACATGATCAATGTGACGTAGTTCCGCAGCCTATACACCACAGTTGCCATACCATTATCTTAACTGATTGTGTTCATTCACTACCTTGGCTACAATACAGTAAAACAAGATCAATGTGTCGTAGTTCCGCAGCCTATACACCACAGTTGCCACACCATTATCTTGACTGATTATGTTCATTCACTACCTTGGCTACAATACAGTAAAACAAGATCAATGTGTCGTAGTTCCGCAGCCTATACACCACAGTTGCCACACCATTATCTTAACTGATTGTGTTCATTCACTACCTTGGCTACAATACAGTAAAACAAGATCAATGTGTCGTAGTTCCGCAGCCTATACACCACAGTTGCCACACCATTATCTTGACTGATTATGTTCATTCACTACCTTGGCTACAATACAGTAAAACAAGATCAATGTGTCGTAGTTCCGCAGCCTATACACCACAGTTGCCACACCATTATCTTGACTGATTGTGTTCATTCTCTACTTTGGCTACAATACAGTAAAACAAGATCAATGTGTCGTAGTTCCGCAGCCTATACACCACAGTTGCCACACCATTATCTTGAGTGATTGTGTTCATTTACTACCTTGGCTACAATACAGTGAAACTAGATCAATGTGACGTAGTTCCGCAGCATATACACCACATTTGCCACACCATTATCTTGATGATTGTGTTCATTCCAAACTTGGCTACAATAGAGTGAACCAGGATCAATGTGACGTAGTTCCGCAGCCTATACACCACAGTTGCCACACCATTATCTTGACTGATTGTGTTCATTCACTACCTTGGCTACATCAATGTGACGTAGTTCCGCAGCCTATACACCACACTTGCCACACCATTATCTTAACTGATTGTGTTCATTCTCTACCTTGGCTACAATAGAGTAAAAGAAGATCAATGTGACGTAGTTCCGCAGCCTATACACCACAGTTGCCACACCATTATCTTGACTGATTGTGTTCATTCCCTACCTTGGCTACACTACAGTGAAACAAGATCAATGTGACGTAGTTCGCAGCATATACATCAGATTTGCCACACCATTATCTTGACTGATTGTGTTCATTCCCTTCCTTGGCTACAAAAGGAGGTGAAACAGTACAATGTGACGTAGTTCCGCAGCATATACACCACAGTTGCCACACCATTATCTTGAATGATTGTGTTCATTTACTACCTTGGCTACACTACAGTGAAACAAGATCAATGTGACGTAGTGCCGCAGCATATACACCACAGTTGCCACACAATTATCTTGACTGATTTTGTTTATTTACTACCTTGGCTACACTACAATGAAACAAGATCAATGTGACGTAGTTCCGCAGCATATACAGCACAGTTGCCACACCATTATCTTGACTGATTGTGTTCATTAACTACCTTGGCTACACTACAGTGAAACAAGATCAATGTGACGTAGTTCCGCAGCCTATACACCACAGTTGCCACACCACTATCTAGACTGATTGTGTTCATTCTCTACCTTGGCTACACTACAGTAAAACAAGATCAATGTGACGTAGTTCCGCAGCCTATACACCACAGTTGCCACACCATTATCTTGACTGATTATGTTCATTCACTACCTTGGCTACAATACAGTAAAACAAGATCAATATGTCGTAGTTCCGCAGCCTATACACCACAGTTGCCACACCATTGTCTTTAATGATTATGTTCATTCACTACCTTGGCTACAATACAGTAAAACAAGATCAATATGTCGTAGTTCCGCAGCCTATACACCACAGTTGCCACACCATTGTCTTTAATGATTATGTTCATTCACTACCTTGGCTACACTACAGTGAAACAAGATCAATGTGACGTAGTTCCGCAGCCTATATACCACAGTTGCCACACCATTATCTTGACTAATTATGTTCATTCACTACCTTGGCTGCAGTACAGTGAAACAAGATCAATCTGACGTAGTTCCACAGCCTATACACCACAGTTGCCACACCATTATCTTGACTGATTGTGTTCATTCTCTACCTCGGCTACACTACTGTGAAACAAGATCAATGTGACTTAGTTCCGCAGCCTATACACCACAGTTGCCATACCATTATCTTGACTGATTGTGTTCATTCTCTACCTTGGCTACACTACAGTGAAACAGATCAATGTGACGTAGTTCCGCAGCCTATACACCGCAGTTGCCACACTATTATCTTGACTGATTGTGTTCATTCTCTACCTTGGCTGCGGTACAGTGAAACAAGATCAATGTTACGTAGTTCCACAGCCTATACACCGCAGTTGCCACACCATTATCTTGACTGATTGTGTTCATTCTCTACCTTGGCTGCAGTACAGTGAAACAAGATCAATGTTACGTAGTTCCACAGCCTATACACCACAGTTGCCACACCATTATCTTGACTGATTGTGTTCATTTACTACCTTGGCTACAATACAGTGAAACAAGATCAATGTGACGTAGTTCTGCAGCATATACACCACAGTTGCCACACCATTATCTTGAGTGATTGTGTTCATTTACTACCTTGGCTACAATAGAGTGAACCAGGATCAATGTGACGTAGTTCCGCAGCCTATACACCACAGTTGCCACACCATTATCTTGACTGATTGTGTTCATTCACTACCTTGGCTACATCAATGTGACGTAGTTCCGCAGCCTATACACCACAGTTGCCACACCATTATCTTGACTGATTGTGTTCATTCACTACCTTGGCTACATCAATGTGACGTAGTTCCGCAGCCTATACACCACAGTTGCCACACCATTATCTTAACTGATTGTGTTCAATCTCTACCTTGGCTACAATAGAGTAAAAGAAGATCAATGTGACGTAGTTCCGCAGCCTATACACCACAGTTGCCACACCATTATCTTGACTGATTGTGTTCATTCCCTACCTTGGCTACACTACAGTGAAACAAGATCAATGTGACGTAGTTCGCAGCATATACACCAGAGTTGCCACACCATTATCTTGACTGATTGTGTTCATTCCCTTCCTTGGCTACAAAAGGAGGTGAAACAGTACAATGTGACGTAGTTCCGCAGCATATACACCACAGTTGCCACACCATTATCTTGACTGATTGTGTTCATTTACTACCTTGGCTACACTACAGTGAAACAAGATCAATGTGACGTAGTGCCGCAGCATATACACCACAGTTGCCACACCATTATCTTGACTGATTTTGTTTATTTACTACCTTGGCTACACTACAATGAAACAAGATCAATATGACGTAGTTCCGCAGCATATACAGCACAGTTGCCACACCATTATCTTGAATGATTGTGTTCATTAACTACCTTGGCTACACTACAGTGAAACAAGATCAATGTGACGTAGTTCCGCAGCCTATACACCACAGTTGCCACACCACTATCTTGACTGATTGTGTTCATTCTCTACCTTGGCTACACTACAGTGAAACAGGATCAATGTGACGTAGTTCCGCAGCCTATACACCACAGTTGCAACACCATTATCTTGACTGATTGTGTTTATTCTCTACCTTGGCCAGACTACAGTGAAACAAGATCAATGTGACGTAGTTCCGCAGCCTATACACCACAGTTGCCACACCATTATCTTGACTGATTGTGTTCATTTACTACCTTGGCTACAATACAGTGAAACAAGATCAATGTGTCGTAGTTCCGCAGCCTATACACCACATTTGCCACTCCATTATCTCGACTGATTGTGTTCATTTACTACCTTGGCTACAATACAGTAAAACAAGATCAATGTGACGTAGTTCCGCAGCCTATACACCACAGTTGCCATACCATTATCTTGACTGATTGTGTTCATTCTCTACCTTGGCTACACTACAGTGAAACAGGAGCAATGTGACGTAGTTCCGCAGCCTATACACCACAGTTGCCATACCATTATCTTGACTGATTGTGTTCATTAACTACGTTGGCTGCAATACAGTGAAACAAGATCAATGTGACGTAGTTCCGCAGCCTATACACCACAGTTGCCATACCATTATCTTGACTGATTGTGTTCATTTACTACCTTGGCTACAAACAGTGAAACAAGATCAATGTGACGTAGTTCCGCAGCCTATACACCACAGTTGCCATACCATTATCTTAACTGATTGTGTTCATTCCCTACCTTGGCTACACTACAGTGAAACAAGATCAGTGTGACGTAGTGCCGCAGCCTATACACCACAGTTGCCACACCATTATCTTGACTGATTGTGTTCATTCTCTACCTTGGCTACATTATAGTGAAACAGGATCAATGTGACTTAGTTCCACAGCCTATACACCACAGTTGCCATACCATTATCTTGACTGATTGTGTTCATTCCCTACCTTGGCTACAAAAGGAGGTGAAACAGTACAATGTGACGTAGTGCCGCACCCTATACACCACAGTTGCCACACCATTATCTTGACTGATTATGTTCATTCACTACCTTGGCTACAATAGAGTGAATCAGGATCAATGTGACGTAGTGCCGCAGCCTATACACCACAGTTGCCACACCATTATCTTGACTGATTGTGTTCATTCTCTACCTTGGCTACACTACAGTGAAACAAGATCAATGTGACGTAGTGCCGCAGCCTATACACCACAGTTGCCATACCATTATCTTGACTGATTGTGTTCATTCTCTACCTTGGCTACACTACAGTGAATCAGGATCAATGTGACGTAGTGCCGCAGCCTATACACCACAGTTGCCACACCATTATCTTGACTGATTATGTTCATTCCCTACCTTGGCTACAAAAGGAGGTGAAACAGTACAATGTGACGTAGTGCCGCAGCCTATACACCACAGTTGCCTCACCATTATCTTGACTGATTGTGTTCATTCTCTACCTTGGCTACACTACAGTGAAACAGGATCAATGTGACTTAGTTCCACAGCCTATACACCACAGTTGCCATACCATTATCTTGACTGATTGTGTTCATTCCCTACCTTGGCTACAAAAGGAGGTGAAACAGTACAATGTGACGTAGTTCCGCAGCCTATACACCACAGTTGCCATACCATTATCTTGACTGATTGTGTTCATTCCCTACCTTGGCTACACTACAGTGAAACAGGATCAATGTGACTTAGTTCCACAGCCTATACACCACAGTTGCCATACCATTATCTTGACTGATTGTGTTCATTCCCTACCTTGGCTACAAAAGGAGATGAAACAGTACAATGTGACTTAGTTCCACAGCCTATACACCACAGTTGCCACACCATTATCTTGACTGATTGTGTTCATTCCCTACCTTGGCTACAAAAGGAGGTGAAACAGTACAATGTGACGTAGTGCCGCAGCCTATACACCACAGTTGCCACACCATTATCTTGACTGATTGTGTTCATTCTCTACCTTGGCTACACTACAGTGAAACAGGATCAATGTGACTTAGTTCCACAGCCTATACACCACAGTTGCCATACCATTATCTTGACTGATTGTGTTCATTCCCTACCTTGGCTACAAAAGGAGGTGAAACAGTACAATGAGACGTAGTGCCGCAGCCTATACACCACAGTTGCCACACCATTATCTTGACTGATTGTGTTCATTCTCTACCTTGGCTACACTACAGTGAAACAGGATCAATGTGACTTAGTTCCACAGCCTATACACCACAGTTGCCATACCATTATCTTGACTGATTGTGTTCATTCCCTACCTTGGCTACAAAAGGAGGTGAAACAGTACAATGTGACGTAGTGCCGCACCCTATACACCACAGTTGCCACACCATTATCTTGACTGATTGTGTTCATTTACTACCTTGGCTACAATACAGTGAAACAAGATCAATGTGTCGTAGTTCCGCAGCCTATACACCACATTTGCCACTCCATTATCTCGACTGATTGTGTTCATTTACTACCTTGGCTACAATACAGTGAAACAAGATCAATGTGACGTAGTTCCGCAGCCTATACACCACAGTTGCCATACCATTATCTTGACTGATTGTGTTCATTCTCTACCTTGGCTACACTACAGTGAAACAGGAGCAATGTGACGTAGTTCCGCAGCCTATACACCACAGTTGCCATACCATTATCTTGACTGATTGTGTTCATTAACTACGTTGGCTGCAATACAGTGAAACAAGATCAATGTGACGCAGTTCCGCAGCCTATACACCACAGTTGCCATACCATTATCTTGACTGATTGTGTTCATTTACTACCTTGGCTACAAACAGTGAAACAAGATCAATGTGACGTAGTTCCGCAGCCTATACACCACAGTTGCCATACCATTATCTTAACTGATTGTGTTCATTCCCTACCTTGGCTACACTACAGTGAAACAAGATCAGTGTGACGTAGTGCCGCAGCCTATACACCACAGTTGCCACACCATTATCTTGACTGATTGTGTTCATTCTCTACCTTGGCTACATTATAGTGAAACAGGATCAATGTGACTTAGTTCCACAGCCTATACACCACAGTTGCCATACCATTATCTTGACTGATTGTGTTCATTCCCTACCTTGGCTACAAAAGGAGGTGAAACAGTACAATGTGACGTAGTGCCGCACCCTATACACCACAGTTGCCACACCATTATCTTGACTGATTATGTTCATTCACTACCTTGGCTACAATAGAGTGAATCAGGATCAATGTGACGTAGTGCCGCAGCCTATACACCACAGTTGCCACACCATTATCTTGACTGATTGTGTTCATTCTCTACCTTGGCTACACTACAGTGAAACAAGATCAATGTGACGTAGTGCCGCAGCCTATATACCACAGTTGCCATACCATTATCTTGACTGATTGTGTTCATTCTCTACCTTGGCTACACTACAGTGAATCAGGATCAATGTGACGTAGTGCCGCAGCCTATACACCACAGTTGCCACACCATTATCTTGACTGATTATGTTCATTCCCTACCTTGGCTACAAAAGGAGGTGAAACAGTACAATGTGACGTAGTGCCGCAGCCTATACACCACAGTTGCCTCACCATTATCTTGACTGATTGTGTTCATTCTCTACCTTGGCTACACTACAGTGAAACAGGATCGATGTGACTTAGTTCCACAGCCTATACACCACAGTTGCCATACCATTATCTTGACTGATTGTGTTCATTCCCTACCTTGGCTACAAAAGGAGGTGAAACAGTACAATGTGACGTAGTGCCGCAGCCTATACACCACAGTTGCCACACCATTATCTTGACTGATTGTGTTCATTCTCTACCTTGGCTACACTACAGTGAAACAGGATCAATGTGACTTAGTTCCACAGCCTATACACCACAGTTGCCATACCATTATCTTGACTGATTGTGTTCATTCCCTACCTTGGCTACAAAAGGAGGTGAAACAGTACAATGTGACTTAGTTCCACAGCCTATACACCACAGTTGCCACACCATTATCTTGACTGATTGTGTTCATTCCCTACCTTGGCTACAAAAGGAGGTGAAACAGTACAATGTGACGTAGTGCCGCAGCCTATACACCACAGTTGCCACACCATTATCTTGACTGATTGTGTTCATTCTCTACCTTGGCTACACTACAGTGAAACAGGATCAATGTGACTTAGTTCCACAGCCTATACACCACAGTTGCCATACCATTATCTTGACTGATTGTGTTCATTCCCTACCTTGGCTACAAAAGGAGGTGAAACAGTACAATGAGACGTAGTGCCGCAGCCTATACACCACAGTTGCCACACCATTATCTTGACTGATTGTGTTCATTCTCTACCTTGGCTACACTACAGTGAAACAGGATCAATGTGACTTAGTTCCACAGCCTATACACCACAGTTGCCACACCATTATCTTGACTGATTGTGTTCATTCTCTACCTTGGCTACACTACAGTGAAACAGGATCAATGTGACTTAGTTCCACAGCCTATACACCACAGTTGCCATACCATTATCTTGACTGATTGTGTTCATTCCCTACCTTGGCTACAAAAGGAGGTGAAACAGTACAATGAGACGTAGTGCCGCAGCCTATACACCACAGTTGCCACACCATTATCTTGACTGATTGTGTTCATTCTCTACCTTGGCTACACTACAGTGAAACAGGATCAATGTGACTTAGTTCCACAGCCTATACACCACAGTTGCCATACCATTATCTTGACTGATTGTGTTCATTCCCTACCTTGGCTACAAAAGGAGGTGAAACAGTACAATGTGACGTAGTGCCGCAGCCTATACACCACAGTTGCCACACCATTATCTTGACTAATTGTGTTCATTCCCTACCTTGGCTACAATAGAGTGAATCAGGATCAATGTGACTTAATTTAAACATTACAGTTTCAATTTTTACATAATTTCGTAAACTATATTTCAACACTGGAATAAGTGATAAACAAAATTATTGTAAAATAATAGCATTGGAGAGATCTTTTCAGACAGGTGCAAAAGTTAAAAGTAAGATGTATACCCCCTCTGTATCTCGGGGATGCTCTCGAGTGCATTATGTCAAAAGTACGATACAATTTCTTTTATAAAGGTACATTACTTAGTTACAAAGTCGTATTAGACAAGTTAAGCTAATTATTAACTTAAAAACACAAAATAAACCTTTTTTTGCTTATTCCATAACGAATTGTACCACGAACATAACCTAAACAAACAAAATATAGTTAAATCCAAGGCTAAACTAAATTTACTTAGGTACAATTTATTTATTATTTTATTCTAACTTACTCCTAATTGACTCCATGTTTAGTATAAAAAAAATCAGATACAACACAAATTTGTTATTTATTTACCACTTAAAAATGTTTACATTTAAAATTTACTTTTTGAGATATGTATTTTAATGCCAATTTAGGTCAATATATTGTATTAGTCATATTATATATCGTAGAATAAAATTTCCATTAAAATAAGTAAATAGCTTCAATATTAAAAGGGAGTTCGTTTATCACAAGTTTAATGACTCACTCAATTAGGTTATGCAGGTAGAATGCATAACCTGTTTATTCATAAACAGATGGTGGCCAACAATTACTTTACAATCAGTTAATTACCTTAAACATTTTGACAGTTGAAACTTAACTATAATCCTAATATTTATTTTAATTTGTCGTCTTATACAATTTGCAAATTATGTTTAGTCCACTGCTTAGTCTGGAATGTATAATAGTAGAAAAATCGAATGATAAAATTAATGGCTTTGATTAATTCAATTTATATTTCAAACCAAAGTGTAATATCTGTAAAAAACACTGCGACAACTATTATTGAACCTTGGATATTTACCGTAAAAACTAAGCAATTGTCTACTCTTGCAACATACATTTCTAAGACCAGTACACCGCTGTGTGCAAGAAGTGGCCAATATCTGCTGATCTTGTTTAGATAAGACCAAGACTCTAATAACAATAATGTTTACGTTATGAGCTAAACCTGTTATGGTTTTATCCAAGACATAAACGTTAATTCAAGATTATATTACTTTTAAACCTCGACAACAAAAAGCTATTCATACATGAACACAATTGTCACTAAAAAAGTTTATAGTTTATGAGTTCTTCTTTGACCAATTGTGCATGTAACTAATTTGCATATTTTAATAATTTCAGATAACCCTTTAAGTAATTTTCTAACTCATTCATATTGTCCTTATATTACCAATGCGAATCTGATCATAGATCACTATTGTTGAAACTAAACCATACATTGTGTTTTTTAAGCATACAAAAGGGCTTTCCACAAAAATCTTTTTGAAAATAATACACCCATATAGAAGAATAGATTTAACAGGTTCCTACTAAATAAAAAATAACCAATCGGTAATTGATATTCATACTCTTGTGTATGAAAACTCATATCTAAACACATTTAAAACCACCATAAGGTCATTTGTACTTAGCCAGTCCATGTTACTCTTAGTTTAATGATACAAGTAATAACTCTGTTGTTTCTGATAATGTATTTATATATTCCATCGTTGTAGGTCGTTGTATACTTACTTACATATAAAACAAAAATTAACAAAATTAAAAAGTGTAGGACTAACAGCTAATGTAGGCCTACTAACTATGCATAAAACAGGGTGGAAATTATTGAATTTAAAATCTCACCCAAAGATCTACCAAATCTGTGCAATGGAAGAAGGCAGAATCCTAATTTCCTTGGAGGGATGACGTCATCCAGTACAGTCGTACAGCTATGTCGTCTTCCCCTCGTCCGTGCGATGAAGCTTAAAGAAACGTAGATCTGTCATTTCCTGAGTGTGACGTCATCATTACAATGTTACCTGCAGTTCTTCTGCTCCGGACATTGTGTCCAAATTTAGCTTGTCTGAAAAAAATACAACTTGGTTTAAGAAATTACTCATAATATATAAGGAAGCGTTATTTAATAACAACAGTGTTCTCTCTTCATGTTGTGGCAGCGTTTTCTGCAAATTCCTATATTTTGATGGAAAACATTTTGGAAGATAGAATGATAATTAAGTCAAAACTTGAAGTTGTGAGAACAAAGTGGCAGACGCCTCAGCCACGGGCTTGTTTTGTTTAAAACCCAAGAGATTGTTGTTACTGCAATTTTCTTCATTATTTTGTTAAAAACTTCTTTGTAGATGAACATTTTGTATGAGTCATATAAGATTGTTGGCTATGTATTTTTGACGAAAAAGAATACATAGTGGACACATGTTTGGAAGGTGTTGACTTCACTAGAAAATATTTAGGCTTTTACTGTTTATATATAAACGATTTGACAAATATATACAGTGTTAGCAAAACGGGAGTGCCAATGGAGACCAGGTCAAGTCCCTTCAAACGCACGCACCCCCACAGGTCTCCATCGGCACTCCCGTTTTGTTCCTGACAAAACCTCACAATTTGGTGACAGTACCATTTCAATTTTTAAATTAACAGTCTGATATTAGTTAAGTTTCAACTCATAATTACTTTGCAATAATAGTACAGCAGTTAATTGTACTACATGTTATGGCAGGATTAATCCATACACCTACTACTCTGTAACTATTGTTGTACGTCTTATCAGCCAGTTGCTCTCGACAATGGCCGCTGATTACACGTATCTTGTTGCCGTGATTACAATCTTCAATAGTAATTAATACACAGTTATTACAATGCGGATATATACAAGTACAATATTATGGAACAAATTATTATACAAACTATTTTCGCACTTTTTACGTAATATGTATTTTAAATAAGCGTAACTTTAATAATATATTCTTTAGTTTTGGTCTTAAGTCTGGATATAGTTTTTACATCCAAGGTTTTCATAAACAATCTTCAATCAGTTTTATTTTACATACACACTTAATAAAATGTGTAGTCCATTTGAATAAAAATCGTTTGCCAAAGTCTATATGTGTTTTACCAAATTTGTAATTAAACATTACACATTAAAAGTACTGTTAATCGTTGTAATTTTTAGTCTAAATGTAATATTACATTTTGCTACAAGTAGGCTACACGTAAAGACAGGCAGAGTATTAAAACCACTATAAGCTTAGACAACATCTTTGATGGAAGGCATCAATGTTAAGAATGTATTTTAATATAAAAATAGTTTTTATCCATGAAGTTAATAAAGTGAAATACTATATAAACCGGGAGAACTTCCCGTTAACGTGCTTATAGTGAAAAGCTGAACAAATCTCATATAATGTTCATTTAAGGTCCGTTTCAGAAGTTTGAAAACAAAATAAATTGTTTAACAAATACACCATACCAATCTATACAGTAAGCACTCAATTGTTTCTAAGTACTAATTTTATTTGTAACGGTTCAGTAATATTCTTTCCTTCTAGATAAGCACCGTAAGTATTTTTTCTTTACTTGTAATTCACTAGACTTCTCAGTTTTATCTTTTATTTAGTATAAATATTGCGATAATTTCTAAAAAAAAATGGCAAATTAGGTTTTCCCTAAAACAAAAGTGTATGCCATAACATGTAAATATTATTACGAAACACGTTAGGTAACGTCTTCCACTGTAATACGATATTCAAATCGCATAAGAAGTAAACCAATTTATTTTCAAGATTACGTTACACTTTGTATTTCTTCTCACCGTCTTATAGTAATAAATTACATTTCGTAAAAAGTCAGTCGAAAAAATACTTTGGTGACGCCTGGCTTGTGTTTAAAACTTGAATAATATTGAGACTACTTAAAACAAAAATTGACATCCAATAAACATTAAATTGACATTATAGGCGGATATTATTTTTTAATCAACTAAACGAAAGCGATTAATCTAGGGTAGTTTTTTTACAAAAAGATTTTCATTACTCTAGTAAAAAAAATGCTTCTTTTGCTCTTTCAAAGATATAATAAATACGATTAAATCCGTCTGCCTTATTACAGTCCATTAAATTGTGATGAAACATCTGAAACTTAGATGTAATAGTACTCTTGTAGGAAATTATACTGCTTTACCACTCGTTACATTAATTGTAGAAAGCTTTCACGTCATTTTAATCATCATTTATCTTAACAATGCCACTTTATACTAATTATTGTGTCTACTACTATTTCTTAAGATACTCTGAATGGTTTATGAAAACTAGAAACCATAAAATTTTTCGTGCCTAATAACAGTGACTTTGTTGTAGTATATAATAATAGTGACATTAATATGCAATGTTGTTAAACACTAAACCACATAGTTGATTAGTTGTTTTTGTGGTTAGTTACTAAGCCATCGTAACCACTAAGCCATTTCGTTGTTAAGTGAAAATCATCTTATAATATTTTTATTTATATTCTAAGAACTGTATTATATTATTCTTTCCTTGTCTTGGGCACACACTGCGGAAAGCAAGAACTTTGAGGAAAACTCTGTTTTTTCTGATGAATGGTTTGAAAAAGTACATAATGTGTCATGACGAAATAGTAGTTTACGCAACTATAGCGTTAACACTATTTACGCGAGTTGCGTACACTACTTTACCAACGACAGTGTATTCAATACTAAAAATCACTACTCATAACTTCTAAGAGAGGTTATGTTTTCGTTTATAACCTCTCATTGCCACTGACAGTGATGCAACAATCATTGTATCAAACACTAATTGCACCAGTCAACAATTAAATTGGCTGAACAGCTGATTAGTTGAATTTCAAATCATTACAACTTTACTTCTCCTCTCTCAATCCTTGAACCTCGTTGGTCCGTTACCCGTGTTGTTTTGAGTAAAACTATGCTGTTATGAAAGTAAACAATGCTGTTTTCTAAGAACAGAACTGAAACGGGAAACGGCTACTAAAAAAACGTGTTTCATTTTTTTTAAGTTACCAACCGCTTTACTAGCAATTCATTTATTCAACAGTTTTAATTTGTATGTCAGCTGTAAAGTTATTAATACTTCTTAATTTGTTATCTACACTTCTCTGTTGGTTTAACTGTTAAAACAAACCTCTTCTTTTTTACTCGAAGTTTTATTTCCATTGATTGTTTTTATTTGCAAGCCAGTTAATAATGAAATATAAGGAATAGTAATAAAATTTCCATATTACGGGTTTTTTCATATGTTACTGGACCCATGCTGCTCCACAGCGTTGAAATAAATATCATATTTATTTAATTGATTATTTAATTATTTATCAAATCGATAAATAATTAAAGTAAGATATTTTATTGAGTAATAGAGTATCTTGAACTGAACTGATTCAAACGTCCATTAGCTCAAATCAAAAGTTTATAGTTTGCTAATTATTTTGAGTAAAAAAAAAGAAATACTGGAGATAATGATTTTAATCATAAAAAAACTTTATAGAAATAATTTTTACGTTGGTTGTACACCTTGCGTTGGCTTGAAACACACCCGATTTGAATAACTAATAGCTAAAATAAAAGCCGATATTTCACTGAAGGTTCTTAGACCAAAATATATAGGATTTCATAATTATAACTGGTGAAATACGTTTTAAATAGAAGTAAGAATTTGAGGTACTTTCCTGGTATCTGGTACCTGCGAAAAAAACGTTTAGGTTAGGTTTGGTTAGGTTAGGTTAGGTTAGGTTCGTTTACTTACAATACTCATGTTATTGATAAACTAACCTAACCTAACCTAACCAAAGTACAACTTCGTCGATCCAGAGTCCGGAGCACATACTCAGACCGTCAAACGCATGTAGGGGTCATTTAGAGTCTTATTTGGCAGAGTTTATGTGGCGCAAGATGGTCGGTGATTGCGATGTTTTCGAAGCACTGTTAGAAGTAATTCGTTACTTCTGGCCACCCGAAACTCAGATGTAATCATTGTTTGTTGTTTTTGTTTCATTAATAAACGCAGGTAAGAAAGATAACATCAGAAAGATAAACGCAGATAACAGAAAAGATTTTTTTCGCAGGTACCAGATAACAGGAAAGTAACGAATTTGAAAATAAAATCAAATTTATGTTTTTGGTCAAGTAATACAGTAGATAAATATATGCCGATGCTTAATGTAAATCTGTTCGCGCATACTTTCAATTTGAAAAACCTCAATCATGAAAATCGGTCGGGTAGAAGAGCCAAACGGACTGGGAATAGAAAATCCAAATTTAACTCCCATAAGAAATACATGAGGAGCAAATTTCGTTAACGTATAAGCTGAGTGGGACTGTTGATTAATATATGCCAATGCTTTATGTAAAATCTGTGCGTGCATACCTTCAATTTGAAACCTTAATCATGAAAATCGGTCGGGTAGAAGAGCCAAATGAACTCTAAGAAAACCCAAATTTTTAATACATAAGATTGTAAATAAACGCAATACTTAGAGTTTTAGGTTTCAATATACATAGGCTAAAGAAGTAACTCTAGCGTCTAACACTGGAAGATCCAAAAGAACCGAGTCCAATATAATTACATTTCACACTAGCTCTGGTGTTAATGAGTTGAAACAAACTTCTGCATTTACCAGGTGAACCAACATAACATTGGATAAACTAACAGAAACATGACTCGTGAAATTGGACTGTTCTGCGGTGAACGGCTCCGTAAATGAGATCCCTGGCATTGGCAGATTTGGCTTTAGGTTCATGGTATGATTAATTTTGTTTCCACTTACCTTACATTACAGCCTTTTAAAATGCTATGGGTTTCCCTCAACTAATTACAAAGAGTTCAGGATTAGGTTTATTGAGTCAAAATAATACGTAAATCAATTAAAATCCATGCATCATGTGCGGTAGGTCATCTTTTGTTAGAACAGGCCTGTGTCTTAAATGTTTCATTGTTTTATGTATTTATTCGTAATTGTGTTCGTGTTTCGTACTGTGTTTATCTTCCAACGATATTAACTACTGATCAACTCTACATATGTACCTAAAGCTGACGATGGTGTTTTAACACCGACACATGTCCTGAATTGACATAGTTTATTGAGCTGTGACGAGACTACGTTAGTAATATTGTCTTACATTACAAAAATCAAGTTTACATATTTTTCCGAAAATGCCTCTTTAGCAAAATATCAAAAATTTTGTTTTTTTGTGTTGTAAATTTATATATCTAGAACAATTAAAGATGTCTTTATGAAACTTAGTTTACAATTTTATCTTGTCATAATGTGTTAAGTAAAAAATAACAAGCGCAAAATATTTTTTGGTTTTAAAATGGCGGTGGTTTTAGATTTTAAACATAAATGACTAAAACGGCTGATTTTATGATTATATACAGAGAAAGATATTATATAGCATATGAAATTCCGTAACAAATGACTTCAATTCCAAAACGATCGAATAGCTGAGATATTACAATTTTTTGCAAAGAATGAATAGTGAAAATAAATATCGTTATTTCTCAGCTATTTATTATTCAATATTTTTGAAATTGTTGTCGTGAAATAGGAAATTGCAAATGCTAAATAAAAGTATACTTAGCAACTTTTCATAAAATAAGCACTTTATGATCAGTAGTTGGTCACTGCAGCAACCATTTTATCAGTACAGTTTACCTTCGTACTGTACCAGCTCACCCCTTGCTTTGTTGGATACGCACGGGCAGTATATGTAGGCGGGCAAGCAGGTTAAAAGCCAGTCATGAGGCTAAAAAGGAACACTTTTTTTCTCTGTTCTTTTTTCATATTTTGGTAAACATTAAGCGAACCAGTGTTTAACGCAATAAATAAATAAGTGATTTCCATTAAGGAGTTATTATATGAGCCACAGTAAGGAACTAAAACTTTACAAGCAACAATATTTTTGTTACATATGTTGATTTTATAGATATAGATATATCAGTTGATAATTATGGCGTTAATTTCTTGACAATAGATCCAATAAAGTGAAATATTTATACATTCTAAATGATTTTGATCTACTAAGCAAACGCATTGATAAATTATATTAGAAAAATTATATTTTAAGAAGAAAGATCCCTTATTAGATATTTCTACTCAATGTGTCTTTTGTTTCTAATATTGACAATAAGTGTCTTTGGTTTAAAACTTTCCCCACGATGAAGGACAATATTACAACGTAAGTCTATTGTATTAGCAGTAGTTGTTCTGTAATGGCTCATAGATAACATAGAAGATTCGATATAACGACCGAAGTTGCTTTTCTCTAAGTAACAACTGTAGTAAGTTAGGATTTTCCCAACACAGATACTTACACAAAAAGTTGCTCTTTTTTTCTCTCAAGGGTAAAGTACTTATAAATACTTTTGTAATTACATTAACTTTGATATTTTTTACTATGTTATTATTTTTTTGTTTGATACTGTTATGTACGTTGAGTTTAAAATTGGTTTTCCATTGTAAATGTGTTCACAGAAGTTTTAAACAACGTAGATTTCAGAAAATATGTATTTCGTATGTACTAAATTACTTTTAAAAAAGTTTTATTTTCTAGGGAATAAGAAAATATCTTGTAATGGACCAGTATTGCAAACTCCTATCCGCTACCAAAAAAAATCTTAATCCATTTGTGGAGCGTTGGTTCTCACAAATAGTTAAGTAGTTTAGTAAGCAGAAAAAGTAAGCATTGATAAACTCTATTTTTAATTAACTTATTTGATATTTGAATAATACCACCCTTTAAATTTATTTTCTTGCTTATTCATAATAATATACTGTATTATAATATTTAGTCTATGGGCTGCGAAAATAATACGTTTCTTTTGCTTGATTTTTTGAAAATAATAGCATTTGACAGTTTTATATTGTTATTAATTTATTACAAAGGAACCTATATTATCGACTGTTCTAATTGTAATAGAAGTCATAAGTTAAAAACTAGTTTTGATAAGAAAAGGTCTCAAGATAAATCACTGTGTCGATACACCAACAAACATTGCAGAATGGCATTATGATTTTGTAATTAATATTAAGTAGTTTTCAACTGGTATTTACTCGTTGTTGTTAAAAATATTCATGAACAAGTATTAAAAAAGTTATTACTCAGAGTTTAACCTTGACGTAAGCTCAAACCATAGTTCAATCTGACTGTTTTAAAACACTCGCTATATGCTGATATATTTATCAATATATCCGGTAATCCAGCTCCTTGGAGGTCACTAATTGTGGATATTTATAGTCGTGCACTGTGGATGCGATACTCCCTGGTGTGGATTAAGGTCCGAACTAGTCAGGATTACGACTATCCGCATGCAGTACTATCCTGATAATTAGACCAATTCGTGAATACCAAGGCAAAAATTTGGTTCGGATTCCACTATAAACTGTAGGTCCCTTAGTTGCCACAGCTGTATGGGCTATTAATTAACAACTGTGTCTAAGGAATATGTCGGCCTTAGTCACTAAGTAGACTGCAAGATCGCGCCACTCATCCTACACTCATCTCTATTCGTACTTGAAAACGTGTTAACAAAGAGTTATTGGTTTTACAACTGGGCGAGTTTCTTGCCTATTTCACCATTTAAATAGGGAATATTTTAACTGAAGAAAAGGCAATTTCGGTTATACAATTGGCTTGGAACTATCCACTCCACACTACTGTAAATAGGAAATTCCATTTACATGCCACATTTGTAGTAATTTACAATATAAAAGTGAGCTGCATTTTCCTTCTAATCTAAAACAGTATACTTAAGTTATAATTATACTAAAAAACGCACTTAAAATCCAGCTTATTGCAAACTAATGCTCTATTTGATGAGAATATAACCTTATTAGTGACACCCTTTGCTTGTATATTGTTTAATCTTTAAGAGAAAGATATTGAAATTAGTAAGTAAATAATGTATATTTGGTATACATTAATGTAAATAATGATTCGAAAGATTGACCACCATAGGGCAACGGTAAGTAGACAACGTTTAATGGTCGATTCTATGTGTATGTACTAGTTGTTGTGAACAATGCATAAGTAGTTTGTTAACAGTTAAAATATACAATCCTGTAAAATGTGTTTGTTTAAACAATAAATCATCGGAAAGAGCAACAGTACCCAATGATGTTGAAACACATCTAGTGAAGCGATATTCACGGTAAACTGCATTATTGAAATTTAAGCCTCAACTCGTCCAAGTTTCTATTTATTTAGCTTAACGAACTATCTGAACTGTTAAAGAATAATTTATTTATTAGACGTGTAATGTATTTAACATAGCTTATTTAAATAAAATTTCCTTTTAACTAATCGACAAGAGTTTAAATGATTCTGAATATATTTGTAATAGTTCCTACGCTCCTATAATCATCAACATGTTTAATGATTTGATCAAATTGTAATATTTTATTTTAATAAACATAGCAATAATATTTTTCAATTTAGATTATCCTAATGTGAAATTAAAAGAGTTTTGTATTGGTACTTTTGTTGGAATTTTTTAGGTTAAAAATGCTAAACACATTAAATAATTTAATAAGAATTTAAATTAATAAGTTGATTACTATTTAGAAAATTTTTCTCAAAATCGATAGCAAATTGACTTATATATTATTATACTTGGATTTCATACTGAAAAATTCATTTAATAAAAAAGACATAGTAGAGCTGCAGTGCAAAACACTAAGAGGAGAAAAACAATAATGATTATCTATCGTTATCTTATTAATAGTGTAATCAAATCTCTTCGAAACTTCAAGTTATAAGTGTTAACATATGTATGTAATCTCCACTGTGTTGTATAAATGGCTAGTGCTATAGTAAGTATCGCATTCATATATTATATATTTCAAATTTATGGTTATATATTTGATTTTCAATCATCATATTGTTAAAAATGTTTCCCCTGATTTATTGTTGCACATGTCTTCCTTAGTAATGCTATGTATGCAATGCAACCAAGAGTTCATACGTTATTTCAAACACAACAGTCAATTAACTTATTAAATTTATTAACGTAAATAGTGTCTGCTTTTAATTTTATCTGATATCGTAGGATGCATTTTGTTCGAAAGAATTAATAAGGGTGGTTGCAAAGAAGGACAAAGCCACAGCCCTATTTTATGGAACAGAAAAACAGAAAATAAACTAATCACACGTTTGGATTGCTCACCTGGTATTTATACTTCTATTATCCCCGTCAATGGCAACACTGATATTTAACTAAATTTAGGTAACTACTTCTACACTCATTTTTCATAAAGTTTTAATACGTATAGTTGTACAAATAGTTCCATACAAAGTATATTCAAGCAAATTACAAATAATACTTTATAATATACTTAGAACTGTGTGTTTTACCTTTCAAAATTATTCGTTTTTACTCATCTTTTTACTTAAAGTGGTTTAGATAAATGTATTTAAGTAATACAATTCGTTGCTTTATGTTGCAACCGTTTTCAACTCCGTGGAGTAATCTTTAAGCGTGCAAGAATATGAGTTGTCACTTCATTTGAAGGTCGTCATAGTTTTTAAAAACGAATAAACACTTCACTGACGTTTATCATTTTAAAAAGACACACAAAATTACTGAAAAGGTGAGCGACACGTACAGGCTGTGAAGTATAGACTACAATCTTTCTATCAGCTTTTCATGCAGTTGCAATAAATGTTGTTGTTACAGAAATTTATTTGAAAAACAACGCAGCCTCTTTATAAATGACAATAGATGTACATAAAATCAAACAAAATGTAATCTATCTATATATTAATAGGCAAGCATGTTTCTTCAAAACCTTTTTTCTCAGCTCATGTGCATCGTAGGGAAAATCTACGCATACCGTTAGAAAGCTATTTTCCTGTAGGTGTGCAGAATCCCTTTATAAATTTAAATAGGCTCAAAGATAAGCGCAAAAAATGAGTTTAAAAATTTGAAAAAAATTACATGGATCTTATGCGTTGCCATGCTAGTGACGAAATAACAATGAAATATAAACAGAAAATCAAAACAAATGGAAGAAACTCCAATCACATGTTTTATTTACAGTATGGGGTGAAACATTAACATAAGTGAGTACATTACGTATTTTTGGTCGACTTTCGACCACTGGACATTACTCGTATTCATAAATTTAAACAACTAACAGACGTGTTCTCCAACGATCTGATCTGCGTCCACTCGGGGCCTCAAGAAACATATACCTACTTCATGACAAAAGTAGAAAATAAATCTCAAAAACTTATCATTAGCTGAACACAGTATAAGCATTGCCAAAGTTGTATAACAGGGATGTAAGCTATATTGGATGGTCTGAATAAGAGGTAATAATGGTTTATCTCTGAGTAGTCCATACATCAAAGAGGTGTCATAACGGATATTAGATTGTCATAAAGTAGATTGTATAGTGTATGTGGTACTGATACGGTGAATATTAAATGAACTCACGTTTAACAGGCCAACTCATGAATCAGAGGTAATTTACTAAAGAAGACATTTTATTTATACGGTTTTTATATGCAAACAAGTTCAGAAGTCAATTGACAACATTTCAATTTCAGTAGTTTAATTAGTCAAATTTACATGTTAACTATAGTGGGATTATTTTGCTATCTTTTTTTGTAGAGGATTGTGATCATGCAAAAATGAGCAAATTCAGAATTTTATGATAGCAAATATATCACTCTTGTATTTTAATACATTGCGGCTAACTTCAACTAATCCAGGTACTTACTCTTATTAATTAGTTACTACATTTTTAAGTTCAAGATATAATTAAGTTATCGTGAAGCTCAAATTTAATATCGGTGTAGTAATAATTATTTTATCTTACTAATATTATAAATCTGAAAGTTTGTGAGTTTGTGTGTATGTTTGTGTGTGTGTTTGTGTGTGTGTTTGTGTGTGTGTTGCTCAATCACGCATAAACTACTGGACGGATTGGGCTGAAATTTGGCATAATGATAGCCCACATTCCCGATTAACATTAAAGCATATTCTTATCTCAAAAACCCTTTCGGGCTCCGCCCCAGTGGCTCTGTAGTTCCCCATGTTAATCTTATGATTTTTCATATTTAAAAGGAATTAATGAATCTTAACAGCTGTTTCAATTAAACAAGTTGGTTCTGTTCTATGATTATTCAATATAGCATAAAAGTTAAAAGGATTACCAACAGGGTGCAGCACTATTAATTTTTTTTAAATATATGACAACAGCTAATTTCCAACCAAAAGGTGAGTGAGCGTAGCGAACGAACTTCAACCTGGAGGCGAGTTAGCGTAGCGAACGAGCTAACCTGAAGGCAAGTGAGCGCAGCAAACGAGCTGCAACCTAAAGGTGAGTGAGCGTAGCGAACGAACTTCAACCAGGACGTGAATGAGCCATGCGAATACTTATGAAGTTAAACGGGGCGAAGCCCGCGGGTACAGCTAGTATGTACATAAATGTACACCAATATTTGTATTTACATTATAATGCATCTCCGTCAACCTATAATCAAATTTCTGTTGACCAAATAATGATGCATTTCATATCGTTCATTTATATTAAAAATATTTGCAGTTTTTTCAAACAATATTGCCATTCCTGAGATAAGCTACGTTTAGTATTCCGCACCGACTTCTGCTCAGGTGTTGTGAATTTCTCTTGCAAACAAGATGACTATAACAGACAGTTTAACCAGGTGGGAATAAGAATAACATTATTGCTTACTTTACATTTATTTTAAGACTGTGTTGTATAAGATGGTGGATGAAAGGCACTCATGGTACCTTTCAAAATTATTTTGAAATGGAACACTTAAGATACTTTAAATAATAAAATCTAGTACTTTCTTTATACACGTTGTGCTGATACACATATTGCACTTGTCACTAAGTCTTAGAGACAACAATGTTTGTGGAACATGGACTAATATAAGAGGTTTTAATATGTTGTACCCCACTCAATTGCAGAACTATTTAATTTGCAAATTTTTCAGTGTTAAATTTTCTATGTATTTTTCTATGATATCAATTTCATATTTAACATAGAAAGACAAACTTCGTGTGCAAGTTCTTCTGTGATTTACCTCCCCCTTATGACATAATCTTATTGCAAGCCACAGATTGAATTTTTAGTTGCAGATACTCGTATTTTGCAATGTTGTATTTACTACTAAATATTATAATTGATTAATTATATTGAATAAAAAATACTTTATGGTTAGGGGTTTCATTGTAGGACTTGATACTTATCAGTTTAACTAGATGATGACTTTATAAATCTAAAGTAACCATAAAACTCTGATCTCTAACTCAGCGTCATAAGGTCGCAACACTGAACAAACATTCAACTGTAATTGATGGTTGCACGTAATATGTGTGTTGCACATAATAATGTAATATTGTGAATAATAATTTTGAGTAATAATTATTACACTAATAAACATATTTTTAAAATATATCGTGTGTTTAGATTTTTTCCTGTTTGGATGGAATTTAAGTTTCACACAGGTTTGAATAGATAATAGTTATTTTTTTTTATGAAATCTAAAACATTTTTGCAAAACCATTTAAATGTAATTTTGTTTACCTTAACACAGTATTTTTTGTCAAATATAGGCTATATAAGTAAAATACAACCGAAGCTGTAGTGGAACCAAATTTAAATTCAACTCTTGGCAAAGAATCCCAGCTATTCTCTGATTAAAAGAACAGAAGATTAACTAGAAGCGTTTAGAGCAAGTCTGGTATTTATATTGCCACTTCTTCCATCACTTGGTGTTGTTAACAACAAAACGTTGAATGTTTTCCTGGTAAAAGTTCAAGGATATCTTTCTAATACATAATAATATTAGAGTTATTATAACGATAACATGTATTACAATCCATAATAACTGAAAGAGGTTGATAATTAAAAAAATACCTTTGTTTATGCACACAAAATCCGTCTCATCGAACTTGAGAGCACGTTTAACTGTCCAGTAGTTTTGTTAAAACTTAAACTACAATAATTTTTAATTTCTTTATTCACAATGCAAGTTTTAGCTTAAAACTATAGTTATTTATGCAACTAGTGAGCAATTGCACTTTGCATTCGAGTTGCAAATTTTTTTTTCCTACAGTTACCATAAAACAAATAAATTGGTAAAGAAACGTAACACATTTTTACACAGAAGTGAACTAATATGACATTAATGATACAACAGCACAACAGCTGACCAGCTGATTTATAGCCAGCGCTGCCAACGTATTTCGCGCGCATACGCCCTTGTCTGCATTTTACGCGCTCACTATTTCGTGTCTTCACGTTGCAAATCTGGAGTGAGACAAAGTAATTAGAGTGAGAGAATCAGTGAGAGAACATGTACATTGTTAGGTAACTGTGGGAAAAATATATTTCCTGCAGAATTCATATTGTAACTGTTAATCAATGACACGGGTTTAACAGATTAATTTATACCGTAACATGACATGTGACCAATGAAATACCATGAGATTTACCAGGAGACACGTATAAATAACCTGCCAGATGTTTTGTAAATTAAGAAAAAAAACTAAATAGTTTTAAACATGCAATCAAGATTAGATCAGACGGAATTTTGTGCATAAATAATCTTTTTTTAAATTCCAACCTCTTACAGTTATTATTGTTGCGGGCTTAGCAGGTTCTTTACAAATAAAACTTGGCGATTTTATAATAACTATTTATTTACACTAATTATTCTATATTTACAGATATTACAATTACCTAACACCTAACTAACCCTATCTAACCTAGCTAAAGCCTATTCTAATTTACAATGATTCTACTTACAGCTAACCTTTTACAGGATTTATCACTACTTCTGTTACAGCACTGTCACTACACTGTCACTAGTGTCACTACACTGTGTATCTACACTGTTACTGCCACTAGCACTAGCACTGGTCACTAACACCGACGGGCGCTTGCCGCGACGATTCTCGGAAGGCTCAACTCAACTCAACTGCCGTGTGCCGGAAGACGGTCCCTTATATAAATTTACCGTGGAACATTCTGGAGACCCCTGGTAGCCTAGACAAAGGCGTTACGCCGTAGAAGTGTAGAAGGTTCTAGGGCCCCTATTGAGGTAGTACGTTGACATGGGTCTATTGTCTATCAGTGGTGCGCTAGGAGAAACCCGTGTAAACAAACAACCCTTTTGAGACGGCGCCTGGCTATTGTTGCGCGGGGCTCCTGACTTGTAACACTACCCCCTCCTTAAGACTGTTCTGTCCCAGAACAGATTTCCCCTGAAGCTTGCGATCTTCTGGTCCACCGGGGGTTCCCCATGGGTTGTATACGCAGACCACAATGTCGATGCCAGTGTCCTCGAAAAGTTCCTGCACCATATTTCTTACAATCTTCCATTCCAATCCGTCATAACCACATCCCAGCCTTGGAATAGCCAGCTTTTTGATTCCAATCCGAAGGAGCTTGTCTCGCAGGTCTTGCAGGCTTTTCTTCAAAGATTCGTAGGACGGCTTCTTGCTAGATGTTTCCTTCGTAACGAGGTAGAACAAATGCTGTCCATTACGCTTCAGGTGAAGGGTTGTGCCAATGGCGGGGCTCTGACGCTCAAGATCTTCGATCCCTCCAAACTTTTTCCTGAAGACTGTGGCTATACCTCGCGACGCTCTCAGGTCTTCTGCTACGCAGTGTGCCAAGGCATATTCCACTGGCAAGGTGAAGAGGTCCTTGTATAACAACCTCAGTCCCTCATTTCCATGTCTCTCAGGCACGACGTCTCTTGGCTCGGTTGAGAGGTTCCGAACTTGTTGGCCGTGATCTCCTTTGTAGGGTGCAAGCCTGTTAAAATGAACTATTTTTGGTTTGCCATTTGGTTGTTTCTTAATCCTGTAGATGACGTCATTTAAACGGGAAATAACTTCATAGGGTCCTTCCCATGAGTTCTGGAGTTTAGGTGAATAACCACGACGCCTTCGGGGATTATGTAGCCACACGAGATCACCAGGTGTGAACCCTCCTTTCTCGGCCTTCACGTCGTACCTCTCCTTCATCCTGTCACTTGCTCCAGATATGTTGCGACGAACTTTCTCATGTATCTCGTCCATCCTCTTCCGCAGATCCGATACGTAGTCCTCGCCAACCACACATTCATCCGGCTTCAATCCATACTGCAGATCGCATGGAAGACGTAGCTCTCGCCCGAAAACTACGTTGGCTGGAGTTTGGCCGGTGGTTTCGTTGACAGAACTCCTATAAGCAAGTAGGAACAGGTGCAGGTATTGGTCCCAGTCCCGCTGATGTTCAGAGACAACCTTTGACAGATATCTTCCCATCGTCCTGTTCATGCGTTCTACCATGCCATCTGACTGTGGATGAAGAGGTGTTGTTCGAGTCTTCCGGATACCAAGAACTTCACACATTCTAGAGAATACCACTGACTCAAAATTTCTTCCTTGGTCAGAATGAAGTTCGAGCGGGACGCCAAATCGGCTAACCAGTTCTTTGATTAATATATCTGCAACTGTTACCGCTTCCTGGTTAGGCAATGCATAGGCCTCTACCCATTTGCTGAAGTAGTCCATTGCAACCAAAATAAATCTATTTCCAGCATCAGACATGGGGAACGGTCCTGCAACGTCAATGGCAATGCGCTCGAACGGGGCACCTACGTTGTATTTCCTCATTGGGGCTTTTCGTTTGTTGACAGGGCCATTTGATGCTGCGCAGGTCACACATCTTCTGCACCAGTCTATGACGTCATCTTTCTGATTAGCCCAGTAGAAGCGCTCCCTTACTTTCACCAGTGTACGATGTACCCCTAGATGGCCTCCAGAAATTCCATCGTGCACTTCCCTTAGCACTTCAGGAACCCTCTTCCTTGGAATTATTATTTGGAGTTTTCGGTGCCCCCCTTCCTCCGATTCGACGACTCGCTTCAAAACTCCTTCTTCCATTAAAATCGAGTTCCACTGCGCCCAGTAGGTCTTGACGTTCTTAGACAATGGAGCAATATCCTGCCACGACGGTCTTCCTTTATTGTCCATCTTCCACTGCATGACGTGTCTTAGGTCTGGGTCTTCCTTCTGGTCCTCTGACAGTTTCTTACTGTCCCATTCGTCGTCAACAGCGGTCACGCGATGAACTGATGCACTTTTGTCTTCCTTGCGTGTGCAGTGCATGCAGGTGTCTCCACATGGTCTTCTTGAAAGTGCATCCGCATTCCTGTGGCTCGGTCCCGCACGATGGACTGATTCGAAGTCATACTCCTGTAACCTTTCCAACCATCTAGCAACCTGCCCTTCTGGAGACTTGAATCTTAGAAGCCATATCAGTGCGGCATGGTCCGTTCTCAAGAGGAACCTTCTTCCATACAAATACTTGTGAAAGTGTTCTATGGACTTCACCACTGCCAGAAGCTCCCTCCTGGTGACACAGTAATTTCGCTCCGGTGCTGACAGTACCTTACTGAAGTATCCGATCACATGTTCTTCTCCATCCTGAAGTTGAGAAAGGACTCCTCCAATGGCGGTATTGCTGGCATCCGTGTCTAGTACGAATTTTCCGTCTGGTCGTGGATAGCTCAATATGGGTGCGCTGCATAATTTGGCCTTCAGCTCTTCAAAAGATTTCTCACAGTCGTTGTCCCAAACAAAGGTTCTCTTGTCTTCGGTCAATTTAGTTAGTGGTTTGGCAATATTAGCAAAACCTTTTACAAATCTTCTGTAGTAAGCGCACAGCCCAAGGAAGCTCCTAACTTGGTGTTTATCCTGAGGTATTGGCCAATCAGTGATAGCTCTGATCTTCTCCGGATCCACAGATACTCCTTTGTCTGATACAACATGGCCGAGGTAATTAACCTGTTTGCGGAACAAGTTGCACTTCTTGGGGTTCAACTTGAGATTAGCCATCCGCAGTCGCATAAAGACATTCTCCAGGTTCTTCAGGTGGTCTTCGAAGGATTTGCCTAGGACGATAATGTCATCCAAGTATACCAGGCATGTTTCCCATGACAATCCCCTGAGGACGTTCTCCATGAGCCTTTCAAAAGTAGCAGGGGCATTGCAAAGTCCAAAAGGAAGCACAGTGAATTGCCAAAGTCCTGTCCCAATAGAGAACGCTGTCTTCTCCTTGTCCTCAGGAGCGAGCCCGACCTGCCAGTAGCCACTTCTGAGGTCTAAGGTTGAGAATATCTGACATCCTCCCAGAGTGTCGAGTGTGTCATCAATCCTAGGTAGAGGGTAGCTGTCTTTCTTGGTGACATTGTTGAGAAGGCGGTAGTCTAAGCAAAATCTTGTTGAGCCGTCTTTCTTTTTCACTAGTACCACAGGTGACACCCAAGGGCTGCTAGAAGGCTCGATGACACCATCCGCTTCCATCTCCTTTATGATTCTCTCGGCTTCGTCACGTTTTGCCAGTGGGAGTCGTCTAGGGGCCTGACGTATGGGTTTTGCATCTCCGGTGTTTATCTTGTGTTGTACTATATTCGTCCTTCCTCTAGGGCCACTTCTGTACTCAAAGACATCTTGCCATCTAGTAATAAAGTCCTTTATTTTTGCACTTTGTTGATGCGTCAGCTCCTGACAGGTGCTCTCCACGAAATCTTCTAGCTCCTTCGGTAATCCATTTGGAGATGGCGGGCATGATTTTAGTTGACGTACCACCGAATTAACAGCCACGCACGTTCCGATCGTTACTCCTCTTTTTATCGTAACAGGAAAACCATTCAAGTTCATCAGTTGCACCGGATTTTCATGTCCTAAGTTAAATAAGGATCTGGCGACAAAGACACCACGTCCAAGCTGGGATTCACTGTCACTTCCTGGCTCCAGAAGAACACTTTGCCCACTAGTCCAATCTCCTTCGACAATAGTTCGGGCGATGACTTGGCTGCGTGCTGGTAGCGTTGTGTCTTCCAGAAGAAGGACGCGTGCAGAGATATCTTTTCCGTGTCGTAGTATGACATCTTCATCTCCGAGAGTCACTAGTCCTCTTGACATGTCCAACTTCAGTCCGTACTTCACCATTATATCGGTTCCCAAAATCACGCCCTCGTCTATGTCGGCAACAAGTGCGCAGTGTTGAAACACGCAGCCACCGATGTGGAAGGTAGCAACCGTCTGCCCATAGACCTGAGCCAGCTGACCTGTAGCTGTACGTAGAGACCACGATGTTGGTGAAATATCTTCCGTCGACACAGTGTTTGGATTCAGGATGGTCATAGTCGCCCCGGTGTCCAGAAGACAGCTTTGGAGACGCCCGTTCACCTTTCCGTCGACGTAGAAACTGCTCGACTGACTTCCCAGTGAAGCAACTTTACCACTTTTCCTCGGGGCTTTCCAATCGCGGGCTGACGGTTGCCCCTTTCCATCAACCCTCCTTAGTTTTCCTGCTTCGGTTCTGATGTGGTCGAAGGACATTTACTCCGGGGATGTCCCATCTGTCCGCAGCTCCAACAGCGTATCTGCCGGCGACGAGTTTTTAGTGCCTCCAGCACTCTCTTTACTAGCTCCTCGATGTCCAGTGGAGTTGTAGGTTCTGCGTCTGCCACGCGGACTCGAGCCTGGCCCCTCACCGACTGTCGCACAGCCTCGAACTCCAGTGCCTGTGTCAGTGCGTCACTCAGGGTCTTTGGTCTGGCGAGCTTCACTGCCTGTTGAGTCTCAGGTTCACGTAGACCGTCTAGGAATTTATCCACCGCCAAACTCTCGTAGACATCATCCGTGACCGATGGATAGGCATTTCTCACCAGGCGAGCAATGTCGGCTTCAAACTCCTGGAGCGACTCGCTGGGCTTCTGGATCCGGTTCCGCAGCTGTGATCGGTAGAGCTGGTCCATATGTCGATGTCCAAAGCGCATGTCCAATCTTCTTACTAATTCTGCGAAATTCTTTCGCTCCGCCATTGGCATAGCATGCAGAACAGCTAATGCATCGCCCCGTAGTGCAAGGCACAGTGCTGAAGCCTTTGTCTCCTCGGTCCACCCATGGACCATAGCCGCTGTCTCGAAGAGAAGCATGTAGTCCTCCCAGGGAGTTTTACCATCGAAATGAGGAACGATGTTCTGAGGGACAGCGGCAGCAATGGTGGACGCTGGCTTGGAGATCGTTTCTGGGGTGTTACCCTGCCGAAGTTCGTCAGTGCTAGCCAATGACGAAGGTGTGAAGCTCCCCGATGCAGCCATCTCCTGCCTAAGCTTATCAACTAACCTATCTTCTAGACTCTTTTCTATACAGTTAACTTTCTCATCGATTTCATTTATCCTACTTTCTAAACTATCAACTTTGCTAGAATATTCACCTAATTTGTTCAGCATTTTTGATTCTACATTTGACATTTTTGTCTCAATGCTAGTTTCTAAGTTTTTGTTATTTTCTGACATCTTTGACTCAATGCTAGCTTCTAAGTTTTTGTTATTTTCTGACATCTTTGACTCAATGCTAGCTTCTAAGTTTTTGTTATTTTCTGACATTTTTGATTCTAATGTTTTGCTATTTTCTGACATTTTTGATTCTAGTGTTTTAGTATTTTCAGACATTTTTGCCTCTAAGTTTTTAAGCATTTTATTGAAATCAGATGTTTCAAATAAAACGTTATCTAGGTCTTCACCTGCATCAATTAAAGCTTGTTTAAGGCGTGCCTGAAGGGCTGATTTAGTTCCACTAGTATCTAGATCTCGTTCTTCTAATTCTCTCCTAAGATCAGCTACTTTTAATTCATCAAGTTTTAGACCTTTGAAAGCCATTTTTATGCAAAACAATTACAATAATTTTACAATAAATGATTTTATCCTTTGTAAACAAATTTACGACACAAATTACTAATATGTAACAAAGACCTTGAATCTTACTAATATCTAACAAAATCCTTAATTCTTTTTTACAAATAAAATCGCCAAAATAATGCCGCTTTCTGACACCAATTGTTGCGGGCTTAGCAGGTTCTTTACAAATAAAACTTGGCGATTTTATAATAACTATTTATTTACACTAATTATTCTATATTTACAGATATTACAATTACCTAACACCTAACTAACCCTATCTAACCTAGCTAAAGCCTATTCTAATTTACAATGATTCTACTTACAGCTAACCTTTTACAGGATTTATCACTACTTCTGTTACAGCACTGTCACTACACTGTCACTAGTGTCACTACACTGTGTATCTACACTGTTACTGCCACTAGCACTAGCACTGGTCACTAACACCGACGGGCGCTTGCCGCGACGATTCTCGGAAGGCTCAACTCAACTCAACTGCCGTGTGCCGGAAGACGGTCCCTTATATAAATTTACCGTGGAACATTCTGGAGACCCCTGGTAGCCTAGACAAAGGCGTTACGCCGTAGAAGTGTAGAAGGTTCTAGGGCCCCTATTGAGGTAGTACGTTGACATGGGTCTATTGTCTATCAGTGGTGCGCTAGGAGAAACCCGTGTAAACAAACAACCCTTTTGAGACGGCGCCTGGCTATTGTTGCGCGGGGCTCCTGACTTGTAACACTATGTATTATACTCTTGATTTCTTTAGAAAAAAATAAAAGTGTTGCTGAAACTTTCACAGTGTTATGTAAAACATAGAAATATTCCAAAACTTATTGCATATACGTGGTCGATATCCAGAATAAGATCAACACGAAAACCATTACCAGTACCCCACATTCATAACATTCTGTACCAGCCACGATGCTTTAATTGATAACTAAGATAACTTAACTTCATTTGATGTTTAAATAGATTAGTAACAATTTACTTATACATATAATTTTATATGGCTACAAAACAGCGTATGCCAATTTCATTGTGTTATTAAGTATGCATAAAGAATGTTTACAAGATTAAATCAAAGTACAAAGTAAAGAGAACTAGGGGAAAACTTCGCTATTTTTTGTGGCTGTCTTGGAACAATATCACTCAAAATATAAATATAAGACTCACAATTAATATAATAATTAAATAGGCTCTTTGTCGTATTCTATAAAACATCGAAATATTCCTAAACTTAATGTAAAATCGTGGTCGATATCCACAATAAGACCAACAAGAAACCATTTCGTAGCCATTCAAAGTACCCAGTACCCCATATTCATAACATACGTACCAGCCACAATGCATTAATTAAAAAATAAGATAACTTATCTCAATTATTTTGATGTTTACAAACTCCATTTATTTAGTTTATTGAAAGGCTACACGTAAGAATATGTACATTGAAAAAATATATATTTTTTTATGTTGACGTGTCGTATAAAAAATTAAAGCTGAACTCATGAGGATTAAGAATTTTCAAACAGAACAAAATATGTTTACTGGTTTTCAAGATACAGGGTATTCTGTAAATATCAATCCATACAAATAGCCGTAATTTTAAAACGGATAAAGATAAAGGAGTTCGGTTTTCACTAATCGTTTAGAGCTTTAAAATTATGCATAACATGACATATGTTTGAGTTTGAAAAAATCTGGGATTCGAACCCATGACCCCCAGTTTCTTGAACACACTGGATTTAAACAATTTTACATCGTTCGTTGGGTATGAAATAGTAGGGAAACGTTTTGTTTAATCTCTGTATGTCGAGCCGTTCGCCTGTAATCTTTTTAGGACACTTAGAAGACTCACCCTGTATTTTCCATGTTTTCCACGGATAGGGAGGAAAAATCGATTTTACACTTCACTTACCTCCTAATATACACTAGTTATGTTTAAGTGATAATTCATATTCACATTGAAATATTTGTGATAAGGAAGTTTTACCAAAAATACAAACTTTGACATAAATATTATTTCTCTGACGGTCTAATATTGACTATGTATAATATATTTAAAATTTGTTTTATTCTACTGTTAGAAGCTTATAAATAAACAAGTATTCTGTTTCATGTATAACTGTTACTAAACTATTAAGTGAACTGTTAATTTGATGTAATGAATACATTTTATTTCGGATGTGTCTTACATCCTTGAAGTAAAATGTAAAACTATCGTTTGGTAAAACCCATAAAAAGCCGTTACAGTAGTTAGTTGATATAGCATTTCATGTTTTTAATCTATTTCAGGTTTGCTTAACATTTCGTTGATCAAACAATAGCAATGCGTTGAACACAGGACATTGTTAACATTGAAAGCCTTCATTTGGTCGGAATAGGGCTGAGTGGACATATCTTACAAGAAGGAATAAATGTATTCAAGTAGCCTAATTCAAATTGCTTTGAGGAAATAGTAAATACTAAAAGTTCAGCGTATTTAATATATAGATATTCTACCTTTAAATTTTCTTTGTTGAAGATAATCTTTGGTGATGGAAATCATTGCGGGCTTTGTCCATCATGCATATGTCCTATATAATGATCCATCCTCTGAAAACGAACGCTCACTCCACTCCAGTTATCGAAACTGAAAACGAACTCACTCTGAAACCGAATGCTCTTGTGTGTATCATGTGTGTTTACTACGAACGGCTGTAATTAATACAAATTAATCATCTGTTTAATTTAAACAGAATCTTTTCATTTTAAGAATAACATTGGGTTTTTTGATAGCCTGTAGGCCAAAACCAGAGGACTTTTATTACAGGAATTTGTGAAAGGGGGCGTCTATACAAAATATACTTCATTTTGACACATCGCTTGTAACGGAAGAGTAGAGTTTCGTAGAAATCACCTTCACGTATTATATATAAGAATAATATTTCATGCATGCTTTTTGAACTTAAGGTCTGTCTCTTTAAAACTCCCGTGACACTCATTAAAGCTTTTTTACTAACATTTCCTCCTCTCAATTCATAAATTTGCTCAAGATTACAATTCATAAACGAGATAGAAGTTTTTAATAAATGGGTTCAATAAATCAAAATATTTGTACATCCTTGTATTTTAATTTTGAATTGTATACCCGAAGGCTTCATGTACATACAAATCAATTAGGGTACGTTAATTTTCTTTGGTACATAATTTAAAAATAATTGCATTTCTTCTATTTGCATGATAAAAACGAAGGCAGTCTATATTGCAATATTGACAAACTGAAGTACTTATGAAACGGATTTTCATTTCTCGACCGACTAATTTTCTCATCCATCATGCAGATTGAGCAGTTTCATAAGTTATATTTCCTTTAACCATCGTCAAAATCAGTGGTTGAAATAATATAAAAAAAACTTTTATTTAGAATTTTCAATTCCCTGTTAAATGATACCGATTTCAAAAAAATTGAATAAAAATAAATGAAATATCATAATTTTTAGTTACAAAATGAGGCATACCTGACTAGCCTTATTCTACTCCATTTTACAAATAATCGTGATATTTTAGCTCTTTTTATTTGATCTTTTTGAAGTTGGCATCATTTGATAGGAAATTAAAAATTCTAAAGAAAGTTTTCATGACATTTTATCATAAAATCATCCATATTGCTAATTAATTTAAGATTAAAGATTTTAAGTAGCAGCCATTTTGTTAATTTACAAGTAAATTACATAATTTAGCTTGAATAATGTTTTAATATAAATTGTTTTGTAAAAAAAAAAAACAAATGGTGGCTAGCGGTTATATGAACTCTTTTGTTTGGATTGATTAGTACTATCAGCCCCTGAAGTTTGTGTCACCCTTTTATGATCCTTGTTAAGAACTAAATCATATACTATGTACAGTTGTTAGGTTTAGCGTTAAATCATAAAACTAACAAATTTATTAATCGAAAATATTGCTTATTGTACAACGGATCACATATTTTTACGACAACAGAATTCTTTGTTGCAATAAAAATTTTCTCTTAGTCTTATGTTGGTAAGTGTACAAGTAAAACAAAACTACCATGTACACAATCAGTGCATCACAGGGTTCCGGCACTGATAGTATTGACATTCCTTAACCATTGACTATAGATATCTAAGTAGTAAGTAGTAGAAGGTGTCCATAACCTTTGGAAACTTTATTTGTCTAATTGAGGGAGAAATGTGGAGTGATAAGGTATGATTACGTGCGAATATTACGGAATGCGCGCGTGTGTTTGCCCAAACGACAGTTTTCTGTTGCTGATTATTTCAATAACATAAATCTACATACCTTTTCAAGGCTCAATTTTTTTTGACGTGCAGTATTGTCCTTTTGTATATAGGTTGAATATATTTTCCTATTATTAGGCCTATTCGGATTAAAAGTTGTTGTTCATAACGATAATTGAATCTCGAATTTACATTACCTCACCATTTTATTGTATAGATAAAGTAATTTATCTATTAGAATTAATATTGATAACACAAAAGTAATGTAGTTAATAGCAATAATATCCAAGGGAGTATGTTTTATCTATGATAATATTTAGTTCACAATTTTACGTACTAAATATATCTATGTATTTGTTATTGTATAGTATTTTCACTCGATGTTTGCGACTCGGTCTCTGCACACAAGCTTTGCTTTGCAGGGACCTAATTTAAGAGTATTTGATGTAAAAAATAATATGTAATGTTTCTTTTTCTGAATAAATAAAAATTGGAAAAAAAATTCACAAACTTTAGCATTGGTTCCTTTAAGGCTATAAAGAATAATGTTGAAGGTACAAAGCTATAACCTAAATGGTGTGTATAAACCTTGTAGATTTATGTATATAGCAGATACATTATCAAGAGCTCCTTTGCGTGTAGTTAGTAAGGAGGAAATAAATGAGTTATTTAATGACATAATTTGTCAAGTTAACATATTTAACTCTAATTTGCCAATACTTAAAACTTATCTTATGTTATTTAAAATAAACTAAAAATGACAGGTGTCTTAGTATAGTATAGTAAAAATGTTCATCAGGGTGGAGAATTGTAAAACATCCTAAGAGTAAAACCTTTCAGTAACATGTATTTTATGGGAAGTAAGCTTGTATAAATAATTTCGTAAAAAGAGAAGATTGTGTTTTTCAAATTTCAATTTATTTTGCTTTACAATGTTGTAGGCTATTGATTTTACTGTGGCAATACAAGTTAAGCTTATTTTTCCTAGAGAAGGGGCTGTTGATAGTGTATCTTGATATTATACTCTAGAACCGATTAAGGAGCTTATCTTTCCCTAAAAGGAACTATTCCGCAAAATGGATGTCGAAGTTTGTAACTCATGTTATTCAATAGTAAAGTTTGAGTTTACTAGTGTATAAAATTTTGTTTCTGTAAAACCAAGAGTCGTCATTGAACACCTGCAGCCATCAACAACCACTGACAAGCAATCATTTGTAATTTATCACCAACTGAATTTGACAGCAAAATTACGAACATTCAGAGATCCAACTGTCTGTAAGCGAATGGCTGTGCTCAGTTTTTCTTTTCCATGGAACTTATATATACTGTAGTTTTTGGATCATGTCTGGTAAGATTTTATCCATATCTTTTTCATAGTTGTAAAAAAATGTTTAATTCGACGAAATTTTCATTTTAAGCGATTTTTCTTAATAGGGAATAAGCTGTAGGTTTTATGATAAGATCTTCACCTCGGCCCGATTTACATTTTCGTTTTCATGTCCCCCGGTTGTCCAAAAATCACCTGTTCAAATTTTTATGGATACTTTATTTCATGCTTTAACTCTAATCTAACAACAATGCTTCAATATACAATCTTTATGGTTTTGGCGAATTTCCTTATGTGGAAGTAATATTACCGTAGGTAGATGTTATATATCTGTAACTATGTTTCTTTACTCAATGTTTAGGGTGTAAATTAATTATATTACAATAAAATGTATGTTGATGATTTATAATTTGCATTTACGCAATTTTTACCCTCATTAACAACAATACGAGTTGGCTTTCTAAAAACACGTTTTCCATTATTTTATTATTGGGCATATTAATTATTTTAAGCATAATGAGATTTTATTTTTACTTACTGTGATATTGAAATACAGTAATGCGTCATAATGAGCTGCTGGTAAATGATTTCTGGCAAAAGTTCAGTAGTTAGAGTTTTCAAATTTATAATTCATAATTTTATAGTTTACTAGACATAAAATGAATATTTAAGATCCCCATGTTATTCCCATAGGATAAAAATATTATAGTTCGCTTTTTTATGGATGTATGTTAGTCAAATTTGTGTGTTGATCAACATACTCCACAAAACAAATGTTGGATCTGAAATTGACGTATATTGTTTCAGATACTTCAGATCTGCGCGTTTGGGAAGTCTGGTAAAGCGGATGTCAAAGGCAACGGTAAAACTGATATTCATTCAATCATTGTTGTTTTAATTAAAACTTACCTTTTAGACCTTAGTATATGAGGGCGATCGCCCAATTCATCTAACTATTCTGGATTTCAGTTGCCAAGCTAATTCCTTAAAAATGCTTAAGTCGTTAAAGAAATTTTACAGTTAAATGCTAATATTTCCTTTTCAACTGATATAGAACATTTAATTTAATTTTGCTAATAATTCAAGGAATATGAAGTTACCGTAGGATTATTGGTTTTTCAACAATATTATAACTAGCTCAGTTAGATAATGCTATCAGTAAGATTTTATAAATGCGCCATTTATATGTCGACCTCACGTTTAAGGCGCACTTAGGCGAGCTCTGCCACTCAGTTGCATGATATCATTGACTTTATATCTTGATATGCACTATGAGAACAGTCTTGTTCCAGCCATCGATGTATAATAACATCGTATAATAACATATATTAACATCGTATAATACATCGATGGTTCCAGCCGCCTGGTGGTAGAGTGTGGCAGGCAGTTTCATATTTTCAAACATTAGTTTCGATACACATTTTTATGTCATCTGATTGCTTTCATTAATTTATTTTATTTTAATTTTGTTATTTAATGATATGTAATGATTGTACATATGATTACTTTAATTAAGTTTTTGAAATATAATGTATGTATACAAATTAACAATTTATTCGTGTTCCTTAAGAGTTCCTCGAAATAAATATATATTTACTTATATTTAAAAGTGGTATTTAGAAAAATAATTACAATAAATTTTTTTTTAATTTTTCTTAGTTTATAAAACAATCTTACTAATTATAGTTTAAAATGGAAAATTTAACTCGGGTGGTGAAATACGTTTTAAATTTGCATTTTTCATAGTTTTCTCGATTTGTTAATACCATTTCTTACTAGTTGTGTGCTAGGCAAGTAGATATAATAGGACAATATGACCCCACTTTCGGCGTTTTAGAGGCACTTTTAGGGCACTTTTTATAGGGGAAAAATGAGAAAAAAATGGAAGAGCTTTTTTTGGCCACTTTTTTCAAAGACCCAGCTCTCGACCTATACACCCCTATATAAATTTTCTACTTTTGTTAATACTAAAAATTACGTCTGGAATATGGCTCATTTTTTGGCCACTTTTTTAAAAGACCTGGATCTCGTCCAATACAAGCCTATATAAATGTTCAAACTCTATTAAAATTTCAAATCCACATCCATTCCCATGTATATTTTCAAAATCATGTGAGGTTTGTGCGTTTGGCTTATGACGTGCTCCCTTGGACATCCTTAGTGGAAATCCATGAGTTCTGGCTACTTGGGAACCCAAGCCATTTGACATACAACGAATCACCTTTTTTCCTAATTATCTTCTCTACCAAATACATGTCCTTATACTTGGTCTTTAACAACTCCTCTGTATAGAAGCCTCCCCTGATTATATTGCCATTTTCATCTTTCAAGATATAAGTCACAGGCTTTGTATTCTTAACTTCTGCTATTGTAAATAGTTCCCCTGTCCAATTTGGAGTATAACCTTTACTAAAAACATGTTTATACTTGGAAATCCTTACGCTATCACCTACCTTATATCTTGGCTTTTTAACTTGCTCTACTTTAGAAGTCAACCTCTCATGTACATATTTACTATTCTTAACATTTACTTGGTTAGGCTTCATTCCTATAGATCTATGCACTTTATTATTATATTTTCGAATTAACTTTGGAAGTAAATCCAACCATTTATAACTCCCCTGAGCACTAAATTCCCTATATAACCAATTCTTTAAAGTTCTCTGAAACCTCTCCACAATTGCAGCCTTAGTTGTAGAAAATGTGTGATAGTGATTAATATTTAATTTTTTCATTAGTTTGCTAAAATATTGATTAAAAAATTCTTTTCCATTGTCAGATTGAATGTTTTTAACCCCCTTTGGTAGAATGGTTTTAATGGCTTCTGTAACCACTAACCCTGTCTTATTCTTTAGTGGAGCAGCATAAGCTTTTTTAGAAAATGTATCTATTAAAGTTAAAATATATTTATTGCCAGAATTTTCTCTAGCATAGTTTTGCATATCAATTAAATCTATTTGTACGGTTTCATTTATACCTAATACTTTGAAAGACCTTCTAATGAAATTCTTTCTTGCAGGTTTATGAAGTTCGTATGCAATTTCATTCATTTTTTATAACATCATCCTTTCCTGTAACTCTAAATACATCACCATTAGCCCCAATCAATAGATTATCTTCCATTCTTTTAAATACATAGTTTTCTGGTATATATGGTCTATTATCTATATACTTAAATCCACTCAAAGATGTGGGGTCAGCAACTAATAAATCAGGATTATATTCCATCAAATTAAATTTTTTTTCTCCATATACAAATTTTGATCCATCATAATGCATAGATTGTGACATTAGACAAATATCATCCAAATGTTCCCCCTCTGGTAGATTTCTTATGAATTGTTTTTTGGCATCCCAACATTTTTCTTTTTTATCAAAAGTTATAGTCTGTTCTTTTATAACACAGTCAGTGTCATCAATGGCAGGTTTAACACGTACTAACCTTTTACTATTAAAACTCCAATAGCCTGCTTCCATTTTTGGAACTTGTGAAACATTCACAGCATCTTTACTATCTGTACCTTCCATCAAATTACTAATTTTCTGTTTCTTCGCATTCCAAACACCATTCTCTGATTCTAAAAATTCATAATTATTATTGTCTTGTACAAATTTACCATCTTCTTTTCGTATTAAAGTCTGTTGTAAAGTGGGCACATCATCTAAACTTTCACCCTTTTCCACATTAGTAATTTTCCGTTTCTTAGCATTCCAAATACCATTCTCTGATTCTAAAAATTCATAATTATTATTGTCTTGTACAAATGTACCACCAGCTGTTCGTATTAAAGTCTGTTGTAAAGTGGGCACATCATCTAAACTTTCACCCTTTTCCACATTAGTAATTTTCCGTTTTTTAGCATTCCAATTTTTATTCTTGGATTCTAAAAACTCATATTTAGTTTTACCTTGTAAGAAGACATCACCTTTTCTAGTTAATGTCTGTCCCAAAGTTGATACATCATCTACAAACTCCCCATCTTTAACATTACCAAGTTTACGGTTTAAACCATTCCAACTATCGTCTTGTAAATTTAAAGTAGGTTCACTACTAGCCCTGGGTTCTGCAGGCTTATTATATGGATTATATAAACGATAAAATTTATCTATAAACATATTTTTATTTAATAAATAATTCCACTTTCTCTCAATTCCTCAATAATGGAATCTATTTCATTATCCACTCCTGAGTTACCGGCTTGGCGACTTAGCCAAAGAAGTCTTAACCTATCTACAAGCTCATTAGGATCATCCCAATAAATATAGTCTATTTTCTTACCAGTCACTTGTCTCAAACCTTCACCAACAGATTTAAAAAGAGGTTTAATTATATTAAGATATTTAGTATGTCTATTACTTGAAATTGGTGCACCATCTTTGTAACTCTTTAAATGTCCATTTGTAGCTTCCAAAATTTCTTTATAATTTTGCAAATCAGCCGGAGTATAATCCTCAGGTTCTTTTAAAGTTAACAATTGCCACAAACCTTTTGTCCCCTTGTAGGTTTTATTTGCAATTGTAACATCATCATTGGCAATATCAACTTCCTTATTTCCAATAAAAAATTTATTTGCTTCTCGTCTAATACCATATGTAGTGTCTGTCATACTACTTTTACTGAGGTAATTTCCTAAATAGTCTGATGCTAAAAGACCAAAATCTAATTTCTGTGGAGTAGATTGTTGTAATGGTTGTAATCTTGGTATTATTGGTATTCTAGATGGAGTCATTGGGAGAATCTCCATTCGAGGCCTCTCTGTTTTGGCGATTTTTTTTAATTCTTGTAATGGCTCTATTAAAGGTTGGAATGTTTGGAACCTCTCTTCAGCCTCTAGAAACTTGCCACGTTTTAAAGCTCTATATTTCTCTCGTATTTGATTTGCAGAGTCAACCAATTCTTGTTGAATGTTTTTCATCTTTTATTTACATTTTATTTATCTCATTTGACAAAGGATTGTACTCAAACACTTTATCATGTATTATCAAACAATATGCAGATGTATTTGCTGGTACATTTTCTGCAGTTTCAATCTCTAATTTAATATCAACAATTCCTTCCTTCACTGTTTCGTTCTGTCTAGAACAGTCTATTACAATTAGTGGATATTTCTTCATAAACTCAGCCCTACTAATCATAGGATCTGGGATAGTATTATAGTAAGTCTCTCTAAACCTCATAAACATCTCATAAGCTTTAGAGACATCTCCATTTTCAAAGTCGAGATTTAAATCACTATAAGGATAATATTCAGAGTTTAGAAATACTTTGAGATTTTTTAACTTACAGTGATCAAATTCATCAGTTCTTTTTCGTGCACTATTATCCCTAGCTGTTTGGAAACCAAATATAATATACCTAGGCTTCTCCAAACTTGAAGATGTCTTTACTGACCATGTATGTCTTGTAGTATTGGGATATGATGGAAGTTCATGCAACTCTAAGCTTCTAAATGCAATTTGCAAATTTTTATTTTGCAGTAACATCTTTTGTAATTGTAACTTCTCCCCATCTGATGGTATTACATGTGGCATCACCCATTGAATTGAGTTAAGTGTAATTTTAGGAATCATATCAGCAGTACCACTGGCTGGAGCACTAGTGGTTGTTAATATACAATTCAAATCATTTTTGGATCTTTTTAACACCAATTCTTGTTTGACATTTACTAATACCTTATTAAAATCCTCAAATACACCCATTAACAGTTCTAATGGCAAACAAGTACTAAACTTGCCACTTTTATGGAACTCTTTTAAATTCGTGTCAGAATCAAATGCCACATTTGACAATTTAGTAGTTTTATTGTAAGAGCTCAATATTTTCATAAGACTAGAAATTCCTGGGTTTCTTACAATGTCTATTTCTTTACCTGCGACTTCATATCTAATTTCATCAAATAAGAATGCAAATGCATTATTTATAAAATGACCTTTATCATGATTTTCAATTTCTCCCTTAATATACAGATAACTCCTACACGGGAGAGTTAGCAAATCTTGATTATTAATACATATTCGAATTTCATCGGAATTATTTATTGCCAAAGTGTTGTGGGGAACATAGGAGTGATTTGTAATTTTAACCACACTATCGTCGAATTGGGATTTCCCTGTAACGTCTAGAAAATCTTCCATTTTTATTAATAGAAAATTTTAACTTTAGTCCTATTGATCGTAGGAACCTAGCATTTTGTACACTTATAGATAAATTCTTATAAATTCTCATATCTTTTTTATATGACAAGTAATTGTAGTTTCTTCTCCATTAAAGTCAATTGCCTTGTCATGCTGATCGGCAAATGTAATACTGACAACATCTAAACTTCTCTTATTTACAGGAAAATATATAATATTTCTTGGAACTTCAATAATTTTGTAGCCAGGAGGAGCTTCTGGATAAAAGCTATGTATGGTGTGTGATTTGTTTCCGTTTAAATAGGACCCGTTTGCAATATTACATTTTACTCTAATCACATTTACATTATTAATGTTTATTTTATTTGTAGATTCAAACTGAACACCAGGAGTAGAAACACCTTTAAATCCCAATAAAACAGACCCTAAACATGGTTTTGTAAAATCAAACACGTGGCTAGAAAGTAATGTCGCTTTCATAGTTTTATTATTAGCTGTAAGGAAAAAGTCTGGGATTTGCTTTTGAATTTCCTTTGCAAGCTCAACCACCTCATATGTTCCTTCAGAAATTTCTATTGTAACTGGAGCTTTGTGGTCATAATAGAAAACATCATCACCTTCTTCAATGGTTAATTTGTTGCCTTTAAGTTGATTTAATTTTGGAATAAGCCCTTTGAATAAAAGTTTGACTTTAGTATTAATTAATGCTTCTCCATTCTTATGTATTATAACTTTAAGTTTACCATCTAATAACTGGTTTAAATCATCAACTAAGATCTCTCCCTTTGGTAATGTTTTTTTCTCTACTTTGTAATATGTTAAAGTATTAAGTGGTTTTTTTACATTAAATATAGAATTATAACTTTGAAAATCTACTAATCCAATTACATAATCATCATTTAATTCTATGGGAGGAAAGAACACTGACTTTAGCTCTGGCTCTGTACCCGAAAATGTTATAGTAAATGAATCCATTTTTATAAACAAAAATTTTTTATGAATGATAAACATAAAATTCCACAAATAGAACTATTTAAATCTTGTATTTGATCGGTTGTATAGAATATTTTATGTCCCTCAAAATATTTAATTACTTCTTTTGGAGGTTGGATTCCAAATGGGTCAAAATAAATTACAATATCTTTATTTTTACGATATGCTGTCCAATGTGTGCCAGATGAACTGTCTAAATTAACTATTCCGCACTCTTTTACTTTTGGTGTTAGATTTTTTAGCTCGTTTTTTAGGTACACCCCCCGGAAGTGAGGCACGTCTTTTGCGGCCTCTAACAGCTGGTAGTTGTCCATCTTTTTTATTAAATTTTAATCCCATTCCCATTTTTGCTTTTGCCTTCATCAAATTTGTCACCGCATAAGCTGCAGCTCTTTCAGCAAGATTTGCGTCATTTGCCGTTACTCTAGTCCAAGCTAAGTCTGCTAATCTCATGTCTGCTTTGTTCCGAGCAGCGGTATCGGGATTATTCATGTAGAATATGTCATGCTCTTTACAATAAGAGTCTAGCTTATTTTTTGGAGGTACATTTTTGGCTAAATTTTGACGTATATTCGTTCCAGGTCCACAGTACCGATATGATGGTATGTGAAGTGGAAATGGAAGATTATTTATAAGAGTATTCAATAACCCTCGACCCCTGTAAGGCTTTAAGAATAAACCTTTGCCCTTTTTACATGTTTTCTTATTATTTTTCACCATTTTTATTATATAAAAAATGTCTTTTATTCAACAAAAACATAAATTTAAAATAGTACATACTAAGGAAAATATACCAAAGAAGTTGGGTCTATTTCCTACCAATATTCGATGTGTTATTTGTGGTCCAAGTGGAAGTGGGAAGACGGTTGTAATTTACAATTTAATTGTGAAAAAGGAAGGATTAAAATTTACAAACTTATATTTAATATCTAAATCTTTAGAACAAGAAAAATATAAAAAAATAATTGAAATATTTAGTTTGTGTGATGAAGTGAAATTACACACGTTTACTGACTGTGAAATCACACCAAATGATGTAAAATCACAGTCAGTTGTTGTATTTGATGACATAAATAGTCAAAATATTACACAATTTTTTTCAATGGGTCGACATAAAAATATTAACTGTTTTTACTTGTGTCAATCTTACAGCAAAGTACATAAACATTTACGTGATAATGTAAATTTCCTAATATTATTTAAACAAGATGATTTAAATTTAAAACATGTATATAACAATCATGTTGGTAATGACTTTTCATTTAACCAATTTAGAAATCTCTGTCATCAATGTTGGGATAAAACTAAATATGGCTTTTTTGTAATAGACAAAGAAAGGTCAAAGAATAATGGCAAATATAGATTTATGTTTGATCAATTTTATAATGACCAAGCGCAAGAGTATTGATGCCATCTTCCAGAATAAACCTCTTGTCATCGTCAAACGATAGTACTTTCTTATTCATAGTTAAGGTTTGAAGATGATGATTTGTAGATTTAATTCTTGTCACATTCTCATAATAATCTTGCCCAGTTGCAAGACAGTTTAAATAATGTTGATGTCTGAGGAGATGTTTAACTGTAGCACCATCAGCTCCTTTAGCTTTTTTGACCTCTAAAGCTTGCTTGTCTTCTTCATATAACCATTTTAGAGGAATATAAGAATATAACTTTGGTCTTAAACCACAATATTCATACATAATATGACCATCTAATTCGTCTTTAAACTTGCCAGTGACTTTTTTATTTTTATCAGAGTATAAGAAATGGTCTTTACTATATCCAGAGGTATCAAAAAAGTGCAAGTCACATTCTATTTCCTTGTAAAAGTCCTCTGTAACTATAGAATACATTAAAGAATCTGTATCTGTCATAAGAAATCTTTTGTTCTTAAATTTTGACATATAATTATAGTGGAAATCATACATTATTACTTTACTGATATCTAAAATGGTCATTCCTAAATATATCGGCTTATTAAACTTTACAACTAATTTATTTAAATGTATAGCATGTAAATTGTTATCGAACTTTTTGCTACAGTCGAACCTTGGATTAGTGACATATTTAGTTAATAGTGACTCATCCTTGAGATATATATCACGAAACTTGCGTTGGTTCATAATTGTTCGACCAAAGAGACTATTATTTAACAATTTGTAAAAGTCTTTTTCAAAATCATTTTTAGCACATTTGCGTTTTTCAATATTAAAATTAATATAGGGCGCAAGCCATTTAGACTGTCTAAATTTTAAAATTCTATGGTATTTTGTAACAATCAAACCCAATTCTTCATATTTTTGTAATGCTTTATAATGTAAAATATATTTAGTTTTGTCATTTAAATTAGGTATTAATTTGCCATTCATTTTCTCAGGTGCTAATGGATAGTCATTATGTAAATCATGTAAGCTTTTATCATATTTTAAATCAACTTCTAAAATGTATCCAAACTCATCATTTTGATTGTTTTTGTATATTTTGTAGTCTATCTCATTCGTCCAACGAAATCCATCCACGGGTAGTGTCTCACACATAGCTGTGGAGTATAGCGAGTTACAATCTAAATATACTAAATACACACTCTCTTGTTTGGGGTCATAATGTTCACCCATATATCTATTATTGGCTTTAGCGTAACGTGTGGAAATCATACTGACTCCTCCTCTGATTGCACTTTCTATGAACAAATGCATGTCAATATCTTGAAATAATTGTAATTTTATGCCAGTCATTCTAAGACAGGCTTCCCATGTTAGTCCTGGAAGTGAATACATGTGTACGGGGTCAAGTTTGTAATCCTTTAAACACAGGTCTCTAAATGTCTCAAACACATCAGCCAGTAGCAATACATCTGTTTTAAGATATAAATCATGATATTCTTGTAAATTATGTATATTAAAATGGGTCCAGATATGTTTTGCATGTTCATATTCGATGGGAGAGATATGTTCTTTAGTTAAAGTACTGTAAAATTTTTCAATTGGAGGTAGAGACTCTGCAAACTTATCTGGTCCTGTCATATATTCATAGGGAAATACACCTTTGCGTTGTAGTAGTGGATTGTCTATAAATCTAAATGTATTTAAATTGGAAGCTAATTTGTATAATGGAAGGGACAGAAAGTTATAGGAATCTAAAAATACTAAATCATCAACAGAGAATGAAATGTACTTTTCCATATCTTTGGCTATGCAATTTAATTTACGATTATATTTTCCCAAGTGTTGCATTATTAAATGTCCATCGTAATTTTTCAAGTTATGGAAGAATACTGGTATTTTCTTTGTTACTTTATAGTTTAAATTACAATCATTGTGGGCAGCTCCACGGTATTGGCCATTTGAATGACAATGTTCTCGTACCCTATCAAAATATAGAGGCTTTTCACAAATATGACAATGTGTTGAGTTTTGGAAAGATGCCTCTTGCTCAGGAGTCATTACAAGGGGAATATATATCGCCATTTGACTTTTAATAAAATCATAAGTCTCAAATAATCTTTCAAAAAACACATCCATAACATTTGCACCACTATATAACTCTTCAGAAATAATCTTAGAATCTTTTACTACGACAAATGCAAATCCCGATGGAATATGTATATTGGAGTTTATAAAGCACTCAAAATCAGCATAAATCACAAATGGGGCTTTAAGTTGATATTTATAATTTTTAAATTGTAATGTATCTTGTTTAGACATTTCCACTCTTTGTGCATCAAAGTTCTTACAATATGTTATATGACATTCTAATTTATCTTTGGTGTAAAAATGTTGTAAACAAAACTTGCAAAAATACTTCTTGTGGTCTTGTTTCGTAGACCGTAGCATTAACCTATCAAAATCACGAATTAAACAGTAATGTGATTTACGACCTTGTAGTAATAATAATAGATCTATGTGAGCATTACTATTCAGTTTGGTTCTTCTTAATGGATATATAAATTTTTGGTCTTCAACTCCAAATACATTAACACTTATATTATTTTGTCTTTCAAATTTATCTATATCAGATATTTTAACAGGATACTTTATGTTTGTCATATTTAACTGATTTTCATAGGGTGCATATTTCGATACCCTTTCAGCATGTTTAGCATTCCTTGGATGTAAAGCTGCTAAAATTGACCAAAGGAAGCATTTATTATCAGCATTCTTTATATTTAAAACTGCTTTTGTCAATTTAATACTTTTTGGTGTGGGGATATATGACTTTGGAGTTAGGGGCTTATACTTGTAAACGTGCAACTGCCAATATTTAGTATGGTCATAAATCCATCCACTGCCTTCGGCTTGATATTTGTGTATGGAAGCATCAATCTTTAAAAGAGCATTTTCAATTTGAGGCTTTAAATCTCTCTTCTCAATGGTTAAGGTAGTAAGGCTTCTAAAATCTGCAATACATTCTTTCTCATTAACTAATTTTCCGTTTTGATCTATTGTATATTTTATAAATTTGATTCTCCTTACTAAAGTCCATTTTATCGGTAGAGGACAAGACTGAAGAGTACTTTTAAGTTCAGTTTTAATCGATTCACCAACAAATTTAATCATTGTATATGGACATTTGTTACAAGAATTGATGTGTCTTTTAAAATGACCAACAACATTTCTTTTACAGAAATTACAAGTCTTATGAGTTTGTAATATATGAGATTTTAGAGCTATGTTATTATCACAGATTATATCACAAACTTTGCACAGTTTCACCTTCATTTTATGTATTACCTTGTAGTGGCGAATCAGGTTGCTTTTTTTGGAGAGCGATGCAAAACAATGTTGACATGTGGTCTTCATTTTTATATATGAAATTAAAAAATAGTTTGGCATCTTCTATATAGTAGAAATTACATTTTGACAATTTCAATTAATGAGAAATAATAATTTGAATTAGAATTTTATATTTTAATATTCAAAACAATTTCATACAATAAGATTTGGCAATTGTAATTTTCTAAATCAAAACTAAATCCAAAATCTTAAATAAAAAATACTTTTTAGCAATTCAGATTGCTGAGTCTACATATATACAGAGTGAGTGTTACCTATTTTAAAGGGGACTTGACAAAATTATATAGTATAATTCAGCTAAGTTTTTAAATAATAACTTGTACACACTTTAGACTCAAAGTCCCCCGGTGCATAAAATTTGGCTATGTTTTTAAATAATAACTTGTGCACACTTTTGACTCAAAGTCCCCCCGTGAGTGAGTTTGGCTAAGTTTTTAAATAATAACTTGTGCACACTTTTGACTCAAAGTTCCCCCCGTGAGTAAATTTGGCTAAGTTTTAAAAAAATAACGTGTACAAACTTTTGACTCAAAGTTCCCCCGTGAGTGAATTTGGCTAAGTTTTAAAAAATAACTTGTATATATTTTTGACTCACTTAAAAATAGTATTAACAAAATAAGTTACTTTTTTGGATAGAGAAGCAGCACACAGTTGACATGTAACTAAAAAAACTAAGTTAGCATGTTCTATATGGTGGAAATTACATTTTAGACAATTTCAATTAATGGGAAATAATAATTTAAATCAAAATTTTAAATTTTAATATTCAAAACAATTTAATACAATAAGATTTGGCAATTGTAATTTTCTAAATCAAAACTAAATCCAAAATCTTAAATAAAAATACTTTTTAGCAATTCAGAATACTGAGTCTACATATATACAGAGTGAGTGTTAGTTATAGAGAAGACTATGTTACCTATGTTAAAAGGGACTTGACAAAATTATATAGTGAGTATAATTCGGCTAAGTTTTTTAATAATAACTTGTACACATTTTGACTCAAAGTTCCCCAGTGCGTGAAGTTTGGCTAAGTTTTTAAATAATAACTTGTGCAAACTTTTGACTCAAAGTCCCCCTCATGAGTAAATTTGGCTAAGTTTTTTAAAATAGACTTATATACATTTTAAGTTCCTTAGTGACTGTTCAAAATACTCTAAGTGTTTAAAAATAGATTTATATACATTTTTATAAGTTCCTTAGTGACTCAATTCGGCTAAGTTTTTAAAAATGGACTCGGGAAATTAGCTACACTCCTAAGTTAAAAGAAATACAGAGTATGAGTAGCCTACAAGCATCAATTACGTCACCAATTGATCCCATGACCCGACACGCGACAACATATTACATTAGTCTAGCTTAGATGTCAAAGACTTACCATAACAAGAAGATCCAGGTGGAAGAGTTAGTGATGATTCCGTAGAATGCCCCCCTTATATACCACAAAATTGTCTAAATTAATTTAGAACTTAACAATGGAAATTGAACAAACTGAAATTGAACAATTGAATAATTGAGGTCAATCAATCAAACATATTTGGCAATTGTCTAAACCTGCCCCAGACAGACTGGCGCCAGACAGGCAGAGAATGTTGACAATTGGTTTTGATTAGGGTCATTAGGTTACACTCACAGTCATTCATTTGAGTCAGGCATAGTTTACGCATAGCCATAAGCATGCCCGAGTTCACGCACAAACCTCACATGATTTTGAAAATATACATGGGAATGGATGTGGATTTGAAATTTTAATAGAGTTTGAACATTTATATAGGCTTGTATTGGACGAGATCCAGGTCTTTTAAAAAAGTGGCCAAAAAATGAGCCATATTCCAGACGTAATTTTTAGTATTAACAAAAGTAGAAAATTTATATAGGGGTGTATAGGTCGAGAGCTGGGTCTTTGAAAAAAGTGGCCAAAAAAAGCTCTTCCATTTTTTTCTCATTTTTCCCCTATAAAAAGTGCCCTAAAAGTGCCTCTAAAACGCCGAAAGTGGGGTCATATTGTCCTATTATATCTACTTAGGCAGGTGATTTTAAGTTAAGAAAAAATGCAAAGCCGCTCTAACTTTTTTTACACCAACATCTGTTACAAACATAAAAAGTAAAACAATTTCTTGGCAATCAAATTCTTGATTTTTTAATATCATATTGAACTATATTTGATCTGTTTACCCAAAGAAACTTCGAGTAAAAAGTGTAAACGTTCAACAATCATTGCGTCTTCTGACGCAGACGTGCGTTTATAATTCTTACTCGTTTATTTTATTTCTCTATAACAAAAATGTTCAAATACACATACAGTACTCCTCATGATTTGAGTTTTAATTTATGAATAGTATTATACATAATACACAATATAAGTATGGCAAAAAATAAAAACAAGGACAACGAATTAAAAAAAAAAAAAAAAAAAACCTTTGAACGTACTATTGGTTCATAGCTATGACTTTCCTCTTAATAGTTTCCTAATATTACGGGCATGATGTAGTCTAATTTTTAAATAGTTAATTGATATTTCTGTACCAAATCTCCCAGTAACCCATACAACGTAGTATGAGAGGGGGGCGGGAGAGTAGTGCTACCTCCCCCTTCCCAGTACGCTGGCTTCAACGAAACTACAGCGTGTCCTCTCCTTAATGTTTAATCCTCCTAGGTCCAGTCTTGCTATTGGCTACCACCAACTATGCAGACTCTCGTGGCCCCTAGTATAGTTGGTCTGCGATTCTTCACCGCCTGGTCCAAATCACAAATGAACAAAAAACTCAAAAGATCTGTTTTTTTTCAGATGGAACACATAATTCTCCGTCCAAAATTTATGGTTCTTGTGTAACTTAATTATATAAACAACATTAAATTTGTCTGCAACATCAATTAACTAATTACAATTTTTAAATATATATAATACTGAACTACTGGTACTGATACTGCTGATACTGTGTTCAGTGTGATAAGTAAACAATTGAAAGATAGTTCAAAGGTTTGAACACTATTCCACATTATATGAAAAACGTACTGTCATTTCTCTTGATGTAGTTCCTGCCCTTAGGAGTGTTTATACAAGAACTGGTATTTCTCGGGAAGGTTTAACATCAATAATTTTCATTCAAGTTTGCGGTTGTGTGCGGATTATGGCTTTCCCAAAAGTCCTGATCTTTCTAAGCTTTATACTGGATATTATTTCAATAATTTCATGCACTGTATTTTGCTTTGTTTTGTAATGTTATGTATGTAATGGGAGAAAATAAATACTCTAAATAATTATTATTATATTTCAGTTCTCTTCCAACCTAAACGGCAAGTAATGAAATTACCTGGCATTTTATTCCAATCCATCGCTGAGTTCACCAAAGATGATACGAAAGATTTAACGCAACATGAAATAAAATTGGTGCAAGACAAAAAATTGCTTCTTAAATGCGTAGAAGATCACAATGAAGCTAAGGTATACATATTATTCAGTCCGGAAGATCACTTGGTAGACAGGTTGAAACTACTTCGTACTAAAGATTTTTGCAAATCGGTGAATGAGAACATTGCTGTTGTTGAACAGCCGAAACAGACTGAGGGAGACGGAAATGATAAGTTAACATTCACCGTGTCGTACAACGTCAATAGGGAGAAAGACCAGTGCCTCAAACGACCCTACACTCTCTCAACTTTTCTTTACTATGCCGAATGGCAAAGAGGGGAGTTAGAACTGACGGATTGCAAGGGGAAAACTTTGCAGGTAAGTTTAAACATTATACGTAATATGGAAAAAATGAAGCTTAACAACTGGCCAAATTATATAGGTCGTGGTTAGAAATTATTGGTAGAGTTATGTTTTTATTCAAAGAAATAAATTTTCCTAGTTTTTCACAGCAGACTATTTATTTTCTGTCAAAAATGTAAGCTTTGGCCACCTTTTTAAAATTGTAAATATATTTTATATTTAAAATCTATATTATGAGCAGGCTGTTTATTTGTGTTTTATGCACAAGGGGTGTACACTTTAAGTAAGAATTTATTTAGAAAGAAGCCGTTACTTATGTATAAGGGAGTATGTAAGAGAGAATAAGACCAACTCCGTATAATAGATGTTTACATGTTATTACAAAACATAATATATTACGGTACTCTGACCAAAGATTGTCATTAAAGTTTTACTTTTTTTCAGGCTTTTCCCGCTTATCAATATGCGGGTAAGTATTTACAACAAGAATTACAATTCCTATAGTCACTACCTCTAGATTTATATATTGTCTACAACTGTTGTTGGAATATTAATGAGTTAGTCTATATTGTGTGTTATAGTTATTTGATACATTATTTTTTCTCATACATTTTCCTTGTTTTTTAGACTATTTTTTATCATCGGGATCGTTTCAAATCATGGATTTTAACAAATATATGGATTCTGTTGGTGAACCATCCATTCACTCTTTTAATGGTGTACCACACTTGAAACTCAGGTGCCAGACATACACCAAGAAAAGCAAGAGTGGCCCGATTGAAGATTCCACAGAAGCAATAGGATATATTATATACGAGGATGAAAGGGATGTGATAATAGAAAAGTTACGTCTAGACTCATGTGATGCCGGAGTTAATGGAATGTACATCAATACAAAACGCAGAACCTATAGGCCCACAAGAGAATTTGCGCTTGTGTTTAAAACCACAGACGGAAATTGCTATAAGAGCTACCATGATTATTATAACTATTACGCTGAACGTGAAGATAAAGTGGAAGTTCGTCGATACGCTCCTGACCGAGTCAATTGTCCGAATGATTGGACAAATGAAGCTGCCTTGGATGTGAAGCCACCATTGTACATACGAGTACATAGAGTATTGAGGTTTAATTCCCTTGCCAGATATGAAGGTTCTGGAGATTCCATATTGTGGTAATAATCCACAATATGTAATCCAATATATTGTGGTAAGTAATCCACAAAATAAACTACTTTTTGACTTATTAATGACTTATTTAACCTTAGGACCTAAATGAGAAATTCTCTTGGGACAATCTGTTGGTAGTTCATTCCTTACGACAATCTATGGTAGTTTACGCGTCATTAAATAATCGTAAAGAGCTATACTAAAATCTGTTCTCAAATGAATGGTTAACATTTTAAGGATTTATATATGCTTGCATCCAAGGAATAATTCATAAGTAATAATTTTCGGAATCACATATGACCTGAACCACATGGGCACTCTATTGGAGCATACTACGAGTAAAAAACCCACCTCCAATTAAACATTTTTCGTGATTTTTTTTGGGAATTACCACAAAGGACATTCCACTTGTGGTTTGTACCATCAAGGGTGAAATTAAGTTAGTTGCTGAAAATAGTGCATGTGATTATTTGTTACATTATTAATTCTTTAATACTTTATTCTAAAATGGTGACCATACGAAGGTAGGTATTTTAAGGCAAGTGCGAATGGAGATGAGTGTAGGGTGAGTGGCACGATCTTGTAGTCTTGTTAGTGACTACGGCCAACATGTTCCTTAGACACAGTTGTTAATTAATTAATAACCCATACGTTCAATGGCAACTAAGGCACCTACAGTTTATAGTGGAATCCGAACCACATTTTTGTCTTGTAATTAACGAATTTGTCTAATTATCAGGATAGTACTTCGAATAGTCGTAGTACTCGCTGTGCGGACGTTAATCCACACCAGGAAGCATCGCATCCACAGTGCATGCATATAAATATTCACAATTCGTGACCTCCTAGTAGCTGGATTACAGGATGACGTAACAGTCTGTAATGGGTATAACAATCGATTATGTTCCTTAACAACATTTGACCTAGAATAATCACTACATCAAGCAAATCCACCCTAAAACTTCAAACTCACTCAGAAGTCCCATTTTAGGAAAAGAATGCTCGATTAGCTTTCTGTAAGCTACAATGCTCTTTACAATTTTGAGTGAATTATTTATCTGGCCACCGAGTTGCAAGAGAAGCATCTCCGAATAATCAACCCTTTAGTATAATACAGAGTAAGGTTGGCAAACACATATAATGATTTTCCAACAATATCCCATACAATTTTAGAACTACCTTAGTTTTAGGCTAAAACTATTTAATAAATTCATGCTGGGCTCTGTCCCTTAGAAAAATCTTGCTCATAAAATATTTAACTATTATCTTGGTATTTTTAACAGTGTCCTTACTTATTGCCAAGAAGGTAGGTTGGTTATAAAAAAATATAAATAATATAATGGTTGCATATGCTTATAACAAGCCATCTACAACAGTATACAAGCAACTACTAAATACAGTACAAAATAGAAGACAATTTGAAGGAATATCATTGGCATATAATAAACCTAACTTGTTTTGATGAGCAATACATAAATATATATCTATAAAATATTTAGGTAAAATACATATATTTTGTAAAAAATATATTTTACATATATTTTGAAAAAATAAAAATATATAAATACACAATTAATTATGATTTTTAATAGATCTATTCAATGAAAACAAAACATTAATATTATTAAATACTGTCCAAAATACGTAATAATTATAAATAGTAGGAAACCCCCGCGGCTCAACGAGCCACATAATAAGAACAACGTCGTTGAAGAAAACTTGGGGATACAATTTGAATAATTGTGGTAAAAATAAGTTATTAAATAGCTCGATAGCATTGACCTTTATCATCCAACATTCCGGCTATTTTATATAAATAATTCTCCCAATCCTAACATGTGGTTGACGAGTTATTTAGCTGCATACAATCCATATATCTATTTATTTAAATATTAAATAACTAGACCAATTCATTAATCACAAGGCAAAACTGTGGTTCGGATTCCACTATAAACTTTAGTTTCCTTATTTGCCATTGGCTGTATGGTCTTTTAACAGTTCGGTCTAAGGAACATGTTGGCCTTAGTCAGTAACAAGACTACAAGATTGCGCTACTCATCTCCATTAATTCATACATGGCTAAAAATACCTTCAAACGTACCTTCGTATAGTCGCCATTTCTGTTGAAAGTATTTAAGTATTAAAGTATTGATAGGTTTGCAAACGCAAAATGTTTTAACGATTGGCCCTTATGCATTACCAAAAGAATTGATTTGATTACTCAGATAGGACTGTTGCAATATGGCAATAGCATACATGGTTAATATATAGGTTTTAAGGATAAAGTTCACTGCTAACAGAAGGTTTCAAGCCTATTATAAAGTGATGTTTTTGTTTTCATTTGTCAAATTAGGAAGAAACTTTGCTCATCCTGTACGAGAACAAAAACAAAGTTTTCATTCACAAACAAAGGAATTCCTTCCAAACAATATCCAAATATACTCGCCAAATTAGTTAACTACTTTGGTATTGAAACTTCAGATTGGACTACATTTTAAAATATTTTAGGTCTAAATACTGTTTTAAAGTCTTGTGAATAATAAGTAATATCTTCACGTTTTTAAAAATGTACTTGACCATTAAAAAATTTTATTAAGTTTTTAACGTACTGAATAATCATTGGATTTCATTTGTTTAGTTCATTCGATGTAGATTTATTGCATCAATAAATAGGTTCAGGGAAATTAAGTTGTGTATCCTTCGTGGACGTAAGATTGAGAATTTGCTTTCCATCATACTACACAGAAACAGGTACTTTTCCATCCTTATCGATAGGCTGGAAAGTTGCCCTTTGCCGTGCCTATACATGGAAAAGAGGTGTAATATCACTTAGTCAGCTGATAAAATAACAGCTAATTGCAAGGTCCTATTTCATTTTATGAAATAAAAAATATTATAATTTATGTATAATCCTAAATAAATTGTGTTTTGAGTTTATAATGTAATACTTTGCTGTGTAGTATGATGTAAAGTATCGTACGTTACTAGCTTTACCGTACTCGCACGGAAATATTTGTTATAACTGTCGTGCTCACACGGTAAAACACTACTTACCGGGCTAGTAACGTCATATACTATACCACCAGCGTATTAGAGAGATTTGATCGTCATCTAATTTAAAAAGGCCACTTTTGGATTAACACTATACAATGTATATTATGAAATTTTAGATTACAAAGCTCGAGTTTTTACATTGTACTGCCATATACTGTGCAGAATATTTGTATTGCTCATAGGCATTTGGTCATTCCTTCTTGGCGAGCTGTTATCATCCAATACTCCTTGTAGCTATTACATAAATAATCTTCCCAATTCTAAAATGTGTTTGACGAGTTATTAAGTTACATACAATCTATCTATCTAATCTATCCATCTATTTATTTATGTGTTTAATGGACTGCATGAATGTTGTGATAATTGTTTAAAAGTGGGCATGCAACCAATCCCCATGTCCAAGATGTCATTGCATGGTCGTGGCACTTAGACTTTCCATCACGAGAGAACTCCCTCGGGACCCTGCCATAGTGGCCCTCAAATTCCCCATATTTTTATTATAGAGAAAAGATTTGTAGCATTAAGATCAGATGAATCATCATTTGAAAGTTATAATTTAATAAAACCGCTGTTAAATTTTAAATTATAATTTAAGAAAACATGTGTAGTAAACATGATTGTTTAAAATAACTCCCGTAATACTTGGCAATAGCTCGATTTTGAGCATTAGGTGTACTAATTTGAAATTATCAGTAATACAATTGCTTAAGAGATACGCCAGTCTTGAATGACAGACTGTACTAAGCAGATGAGTCCTAAGCATTTCTTTAACTCCTTATTACACTAGCCTACATTATTTAAAAAAGAATATAAGCAACTTTGAGAGCAGTATCCTCATATATTGTTGTGATCATAAGTTTCAAATTATGGTTTTTTGAGTGATGAGTTATTTCTTGACGGTCAACCAATCTCACGTTCTTTAATGTTTAAGGGCCTTGGCGTCGTGCTTTCTCCAAATTTAAACTCCCAAGAACATGTAAATTATATCTGCAAGGGAGCTAATTCTGCCCTATGTTTCATTATAAGGAACAGCCGCAACATGTTCTCTGTTGATGAATTGAGGATCCTCCTCATCCATCTAGTCAGGCTTTTACTAGATTTTCGTCACCTGTTTAGAGCCCTTACCTGATTGAGCAAATCGAGTCATGAGAACGTGCAGAGCCGTTTCATTCGTCTGGCTGGTGTGCTGCTGGGTCTCGACTACCACACTGTTCCAATCCCTGATATACAACTTCAGTTGAACTTGATGCCACTACAAGCACGACTTCCATGGGAACGAGCTGGCATAGTGGTTAGAGCGTGGGACTTCAGTCCGTGAGGTCCCGGGTTCGATCCCCGCCAAGTCGTCAATTTATTTTATCTAAGTGATAATGCCGCAACCCCTAGGTCTAGCCTGAAGTAATGTGAAAAACAATCCCAGGCTCGTGCCTAGCGTCATAGGACAAAAAAACTACATGCACGACGTGAAATCAACGACCTGTCCCTGAGGAAGCTGATTAATTCTGAAATTGATGACCCTGATCTACTTTTCAAGTTGAGGACTTCCGCACATCTCTTCACCTGCGCCAAACCCATCTGTTCGCTAGATGTCAGTTCTCGAACCAGTTCATGTTCCACAGCACTTTTCCTCGTATTCAACTCTTGGCTAACAACATACCGGATGACATCAAATTGTTCTACACGAGTGGTGAGTCCTTAAAAGAAATTGTTGGACCGTAAGGTGCTACATTGATTTGTCGCTGTTGTTTCCAAGTTACAAGTTAAATCTTTCTAATTTATTTTATTATTACTATTGTTATTCATTATTGTTATTATTTATTATCAAGGTTATTTATTATTATTGCTATTCATTATAGACTATACAGATATGTTCTTTGTTAACTATTTATACATACTAGGTGAACCCGTCCGATTTCGCACGAATAATAAATTAGGATATTATAACAACGTCGTTAGAAGTTGCGTCGTTGTATTGACGTTGGTCTTGAGCTCGATCGTTGGCTATATGCATTCTAAGCTATTTTTGCTGTTCAGTAAAGTATTTTGTAGGACGGAGCTTATCATGCTGAAAACTTGCGCGAATGGATTAATATCAACCAAATGATGAGTCAAAATGTGCATGAGTTCAGTGCTGCAAGAGACATTAGCTTTGTTTAGCATTCTTCCTTGAACAGCGGCTTCGATGTCCGTAGATATAAATTTGGGCATATGTAGGATGCTCCCCTTCTGACGGTTGAAAAGTGCTAATTGAGTGATAGATTGTGTCGTGCACCTTATACTTATAAGGCCCTCCACCGTTATGTTCTTCAATTTTACCTCGAGTGCTGACCATTGCGAGCGCAGAGTTGTACGATCTAATGTTCTCTTTGTAGTTTCTGTTCAAATGATTTGCTCCATTTAAGTAGGCTCTGGATATAATAGATTTCTCGGTATGGTGGTAGATTCACTTTTCCTTTATGGCAGCAGGATGAAAATCCTTTGCCTCGTCCTCTTTGTTCTTCTTTAAAATGTAGCGCAGCACATTTCTGACAATTTAATGTCCAGCAATATTTCTTTTTCTACAGTTACCTAACAATGTACATGTTCTCTCACTGATTTGAGAAAGCAAAGTGGCCAATTCGCTCATCAGTGAGACAATGTTAACATTGTCTCACTCTAATTACTTTGTCTTACTCCAGATTTGCAACGTGAAGGCACGAAATAGTGAGCGCGTAACATGCAGGCAACGTCGTATGCGCGCGAAATACGTTGGCAGCACTAGCTGTAAATCAGCTGGTCAGCTGTTGTACTGTTGTATTTGTCACTTCACATTAAATGTTATATTAAAAGTTCACTTCTGTGTAAAAATAGGTTATGTTTCTTCACCAATTTATTTGTTTTATGGCAACTGTAGGAAAAGTATAATGTGCAACTCGAGTTCAAAGTACAATTGCCTCACTCAAGAAACCATTCCTCACTCGCCTACGGCTCGTGAGTAAGGATTTCTCACGAGTGAGTCAATTGCTCACTTTTCTCACTAAGTGCACAAATAACTATTGTCGTCGGGTCCTTGGCACGTTTAAACGAAAATATAATGTAAAACCTTTCTCTATATAGGTAACATTTCTTTTCCGGGTATCTAATTATAAAAAAAATGCAAACTGTTTACATTTCAAAATCAAACAAAACAGCTGGGATTTTTTTTTAGTAATGTATTGCAGTTTCAGAATATAATAACATTCAAATCAATCACAATGTTATCCTTATGGAAGGAACTTTGAGGGCACCCCACGCCCTTAAAATGATATATTTCGAAAATCTAACAATACATCTAACAATCTAACAATAATTATAGTCAGTTTTGAAAATTTTGCCCTTAGGGGTAGTGGGGGTTAGGGATAGCTCAAAAATTTCAAATAGCAAGTATAGTCGAGTTTGGTATCATTTTACAGGCCTTGACGAAACATAAACATTAACATAAAGAAAATAGAAATCGGACCATTTATAACAAAATGGCATTTATAATAAAAATGATTAAGACAATGGTAATTAAAAGTAATTTTGAACTGCCATTTTGTTATAATGATCTGATTTCTATTTTCTTAATGTTCATTTTTATGTTTCGTCAAGACCTGTAAAATGATACCAAACTCGACTATACTTGCTATTTGAAATTTTTGAGCTACCCCTAACCCCCACTACCCCTAAGGGCACAAATTTCCAAAATGACCATAATTATTGTAGCCCTTCATATCCAAACAAGTTGCCGCAAACCGATTTCAAATATCTCAAATAGTTAAAAAGTAAAAGTGGGTGCAAGTTAATTTTCAGCCACCCTCATGGTTATTTGGATTTGAAACGTTTTAGGGCGCCATTTTGTTATTAGTGGGCCAATTTTAGTTTTCTTTATATCAGTTTTCATGTTTCCTCAAGACCTGTAAAATGATACCAAATTCGACTATACTTGTCATTTGAAAATTTTGAGCTACCCCCTACCCCCACTACCCAAGGGCAAAATTTTCAAAATTGGCCATAATTATTGTAGCCCCTCATATCTAAGAAGGTTGCCGCAAACAGATTTCAAATATCTCAAATGGTTGAAAAGTTAAGGGGGGGGGGGGTGCAAGTTACTTTTCAGCCACCCTGTATAATATGTGGGGTTAAATCTTAAAACAAAAAAAAGCCTTATTGTTCACAAAGTTTCATGTCGCGTATTAAATATATAGATTGGTCTATTTTAGTCTACACTCGCTCAGTTTTATTTGGTTGTCAGGTTACTTATTAATTAAATAATTAAGACAAAGTTCCATTGCACGTTTGGCTTGACACTTAGTCATCTTGAAAATGAGTGGTTTAATGTAAAAATTATTACTTTCCTTTTGTTTAGACCGTTGGTAAAAAAAAAAAAAAAAAAAAAAACTCATCACTTTAATACCGTCTAAACCGAATTACCAGCTTAATAACTTCTGGATCAGCATTGTACTTGTAATTAAATTTACTGAAAGCACACGAAAATAAGTCTTATAAAATCTAATTAATATTACTTAGCAACAACAACTCATAGGTGGAGTTCCGGTCCCTATATTGAAACTTAAAGATAAAATCCTTAAACATATTTTCTTTACAAAGTTTACATTATATGTGACATCCTGTAGCGGTAAGCTGTTAAAACAAAGAACATCAATCAAAACCAAGTTATTCTAGGGCAAGCTGACATAGAAGTGCGTCAGCCGTCCTGGATCGCTCAAGATTGCATTGAAGGATTCTTATCTTCGTGGGAGGGCTTTCGCTTGTTGTAGTGCAGATTTAAATGCACTGCACTGTCCAGACCCAGCTATATGCTTCAAGCGTTTTTCAGCGAGCCCATTTTCTTTGCAAAGAAAACAGGACTCGACTTGGCAGTCCTTACGGATGTGACCGACCTCCCCGCACCGAAGGCAGTTCTTGCTTCGGTCGGGTCCCTTGCAGTTTCGGGAGGAATGGCCGAAACAGAGGCATTTAAAACACCTCTTTACTTCCACTCTCCGTCTGAGCCTGCAGTTGACCCAGCCGACTCTCAGATGTTGGAGTGCCAGCACCTTATTGGCATGTGCGTCTGCCATTTCGGCGACCGCCATCCGCTGCTGGCTCCTATTCGGTTTTGTGAGCCACACCTTCAGGAAAGCCGTTTGCCCACCAAGCTCGGGGATAGCTTTCTTCAGGGCTTCCACAACATCAGCCTCCGTCGACACACAATCAATGTCTCGAACCTCGACTGATGTCTTTGGCTCAAGAGAACGGACGGTGCCCTGGCCTTCGACAGCTACCTTCAGTTCGGCAGTAAAGCTATCTTGGCTTCAAGCGGTTGAAAAATTCTAATTAACCATACATATTAACTTAGTGAACCTTTCATCAAGTTGAATTACTGACTTGCCTATTTACTTCGAGCATATGTATTAATAAATAGAGTATTACATATTAATAGCATTTGCATTAATAGTATTTATGTATTTAACAGTAAAAATAACATAGTTTTACTGATTCAAATAGTTCATTATAATTTGACATGGTCATAAAACCTTAATTTTGTATTGCTATTTTTATAAAAGAGAACTAAAATTTAAACTTAACTATTCTAAAAATGTAGCACAAAATATTTCTAATAATTGGGTTGGTTAGGTTATTCAGCTATTCAATGAAAAAATCATCTATAGTAATACAAATGAGCTCCGTAGTATAGTTTAATTTTATTATCAAATAGTTCAATGAAATAGATGGAAGTTTTTTTTTTACTCTTAATGCTTTTCTTTGTGTTCCAAACCAATCTTCTTAATTTGTTTGTACAAAAAATATCTGTAGCTGATCAAGAATCTGTTATTCCTTTATGATGTTATCATCAGATCATGATTTTCTATTTTTATTCAGTGTATATCATCGTTAGAAATGAACTGTCCCACTTATAAACCTTTGCTAGCCGATGAATTGTAAATGCAATGTTTAAGTCTAGCAAATGTACTATCCCTAGGTAAAATGCCATCATCTATTTCTTCGATGTTTTTATAAAATAAACAAAATAATCTATGAAATAAAAAATATCATTATACATGATGTATTACATATGTTATACAAATTTCTTTTAGTTTCGGGCTATTTTAGCTATTTCCGTGTAGAAAAGTAGTGTTATATACGTTTATCGTGCACTTAGTCAGCTGATGAAATAACATCTAATTGCAAGGGCCTATTTCATTTTCTGAAATAAAAAATATTATGATTGATGTATAATCCTAAATAAATTGTGTTTTGATTTTAAAATGTAATATTTTTCTGTGTTGTATGATGTAAAGTATCGTAGGCTACGTTACTAGCTTTACCGTACTCGCACGGAAATCCCGCGCGAGGCGTGCTCACACGGTAAAACACTACTTACCGGGCTAGTAACGTGATATACTATACCCCAGCGTATTGGAGAGATTTGATCGTCATCTAATTAAAAAAGGCCACTTTTGGTTTAACACTATACAATGTATAACGTAGAATTGCCATCACGAGAGAACTCCCTCGGGACTCTGCCCTAGTGGCTCTTAAAGTCCCCATATTTTCCTTATAGAGAAAACATGTATAACATTAGATCAGATGGATAATTAATTGTACGTTGATATTGTACCATATTCTGATAATTTGTACCATAATGTTACAATAGTTTGACACTCATACCATCATGTAACCATAATTTCTGTTTAGGTTGGCAATATGCAAAATCAGGCGATATTTCTAATAAAACAGCTCATGGCTATTTCCCGTGACGTCATATCACGCCACCATCACACCACCTTTCCGAACAAGCCTAAATCCCCTCTCCTCACGTCAGTCCACACCATGTATTAGTCCCGTCAACACCGTATACCCTTTGCGGCCCTCTGAGCCCTTTTAAAATGTAACAAGTTTATTTATTTCAACGCCCCATCCCTGACCCCAAAACGTACAGTACGATGACGACGTATCGTACAACTGGCGACGAGGAACACGGAATATTATCGCGTTTTAAAACTTAAATTCGCGAACAAAGTGACAGTGCAAGTGAACAAAGTTACAGTGTAAGTGAACAAAGTGACAGTGCAAGTGAACAAAGTGACAAGTGAACGTGAAGAAACGGCCGACGAACGTCAAACAACCGCGAATATTGACTCAGACTCATATTCTTGGCGGAAACGTTTTCGTGAGTGTAGAAAGGTACACCTAACATAACGTTATTCTTTGTTTTATGGACGTAATATTAGACTACGGACAGTTAAATAAGTGTAAAAAAGGCACTTATGCCGTTGACTGAAAGTTATTTCGAACAATTCGGACAGTTAGCGGAAACGTATTTTTCAACAAACATGGCAACAATTGGTAATATCGGTCCTTTTGACAGCGCCGAAGAAACTTGGCAATCGTATACAGAGCGATTTGAACTTTTTGTAGACTGCAACGGGATTAATGCCACAAAGAAAGCGAGCACACTACTAACGGTAATGGGAGTCAGGACGTATAAATTGTTAAAGGACTTAATCACACCTGATAAACCTTCGTCCAAGACGTACGAGGAAACTGTAGACACGGTCGGTAAACATTTACACCCGAAACCGTCGTTTATTACAGAACGTTTTAAATTCAGCCGCAGACATCAGTTAGAACACGAAACAGTGAGTGATTATATCGTACAACTTAAGCAGCTATCGCAACATTGTGAGTTTGGGGACAAGCTTCCAGACCATCTACGCGACAGACTGGTATCAGGCCTCAAGAACCACCACATCCAGAGACGACTGCTGGGGGAGGATAACCTGACCTACGACAAGGCAGTACAGCTGGCAACGTCAATGGAGTTCGCCGAGAAAGGAGCAGCCCAGATGACGCTTAATCCAGGAGGACGACTTCAGCGCCTCAGCCAGACGACAAGGACAGCACCAAGCGGAAGCGGGGGAAAATTCGCAGCCAACAGAGGTTCGGCAACGTCACAGCCCCGGGAGTGCAACTGCTGTGGAAAGAACAATCACAATACTCTGCAATGTCGGTATCGTGAGTACAATTGCAATTTCTGTAAGAAGAAAGGACATATTGAAAAAGCTTGTAGATCTAAGAGTAGAAGTGCAAATAGGCCCCATTTTAGTAAACAGTATAATGATGTATCTAAGACTAATGGACAGTCTAGGGGAGGAGATAAGTCGTATTTTAATTCAAAGTACAGTAATGCTAATGCTAGGCAACATTATGTAACAGAAAATGTCCCTAAACAAAGTGTAGACGAAGACACGGTATATGACATATCTAACTTATTTCAGGTACAGGGAGTAGAAGTTAGGAAAAAAGTAGAACCAATTAGAGTGCAATTAGAGGTAGAGAGCAAAAAGATCCTATTTGAAATTGATACCGGAGCTTGTGTGTCAGTTATATCTGAAAAAGATTACAAAGTAAAGTTAAGTCACGTAAAGTTACTACCAACAAGCTTAGTTCTTAGTTCGTACACACACGAAAAGATCGTACCTATCGGTAAACTATGTGTAAATGTAAAACATGAAGGTATTTGTAAACAATTAGAACTGTATGTTGTCCCTAACGGTGCAAACCCATTGTTAGGTAGGGATTGGATGAAAGCACTGCAGCTAGTTGTTAAGTATCAAAAATAGTAGTAAAGTAAACAATGTTCAATCAGCTGTGGATGACAGCTCAGTTGGTACACCTGTCAGCTGTTCTGCTAGCAGAATGGTCGACACTAGCGCGCCGACTGAGGTGGCCGACACCGCAGTTACCAATGTAAACAAACAAACAAATGTCACAGTACATCAGCAGGGCAAGCAGCTAGTTAAACAGTTGTATGAGGAATTCCCTGATGTTTTCACAGACAAGCTAGGTTGTTTTAAGGGAGAACCAGTCAAACTTAAACTAAAACCTAATGCAACCCCTAAATATCATAAGCCAAGGACCTTACCTTTCACACTTAAAAATAAAGTAGAAGCAGAACTAGCACGTTTAGAAGCTGAGAGTATTATTTCACCAGTAAATTCAAGCCAATGGGCTACCCCTGTAGTACCAGTTTTGAAAACAAATGGTCAGTTAAGATTGTGTGGAGACTATAAAGTAACGCTAAATCCTTTCTTAGAGATAGACAGACACCCTTTACCTAAGATTGAAGAATTGTTCTCCAGTTTGCAAAATGGAGACAGGTTTTCTAAAATAGATTTGTCACAAGCGTATCAACAACTAAGACTAGATGATGAAAGTAAAAAGTTATGTACAATTAGTACCCATAAGGGCTTGTTTGAGTACAATAGATTATGTTATGGCATATCATCTGCTCCTGGTATTTTTCAGCGCACAATGGAGCAAACCTTACAAGGAATACCAGGTGTAGCGGTATTTCTAGATGACATTCTTGTAACAGGACAAAATGACTCTGAACATATTAGTAAATTAAAGTTAGTTTGTAAACGACTACAAGACAATGGTTTCACAGTCAGTAAAAGTGAATGTAAATTTTTCTGTGAAAGTTTAGAGTATCTACGGTTTGTCATAAGCAAACGAGGGTTGGAAACTTCACAAGACAAGGTCAAAGCCATTGTAAACGCCCCAGAACCAAAAGATGTCACCCAATTAAAAGCATTTTTAGGCTTAGTTAACTACTACGCTCGTTTCATACCTAGAATCTCAACCATACTTACCCCTATGTATATGTTATTGAGGAAAGACACTGAATTTGTATGGAATTTAGCGTGTAAGAAAGCTTTTGAAGAAGTTAAGCAAAAGCTAGTATCAGCCCAAGTACTAGCTCATTTTGACCCTAAGTTAAAGTTAACGTTAGCATGTGACGCTAGTGCCTATGGTATAGGTGCAGTTCTAAGTCAAATTCAAACAGATGGTACTGAAAGACCTATTGCATTTACAAGTAGAGTGTTAAATGATACTGAAAAGCAGTATTCACAGATTGACAAAGAAGCTCTTAGTATAGTGTATGGAGTAAAAAAATTCAACCAGTACTTGTATGGTAACCATTTTTTGTTAAAAACAGACCACAAACCGCTTGTAGCTATTTTTGGACCTAAACAAGGTTTACCTGCATTTGCAGCTAGTAGGTTCCAACGCTACGCATTGTTTTTATCAGGTTATCAGTACGACATTTCTTATGTTAAATCCGAATGTAACGGAAATGCTGATGGTCTATCACGTTTACCAGTAAGTAATCCTGTAAACGATGAAATCAATGACAATGATTTAAATGTAAATATTGTAGGGACCTATTTACAGTGTTTAATTGAGAGTGAACTTCCTCTAAGTTATGTAGAAGTAAAACGAGAGTCAGCACTAGATCCTATACTAAATAGAGTAATAGGTTATGTTAGATTTGGATGGCCAAATGACGTAAATGAGAGGGATCCTATGTTAAATCCATTTTTTGTGCGACAGTCACAATTAACTTTTGAACAAGGACTCCTAATGTGGGGTTACAGGATCGTCATCCCAAGCAAGTTTAGAACACATATTTTACAAGAATTACACAATGGCCATGTAGGGATAGTAAGAATGAAGGCGTTGGCAAGATCCTATGTTTGGTGGCCAAATATCGATTTAGATATTGAACAAATTGCTGGTAATTGCACATCATGCTTGAAGGAACGTGTAACTCCGCCCAAGTCGATTTTGCACACTTGGAATGTACCGGATAAGGCGTGGTCCCGGATTCATATTGATTTTTTCGGACCTTTTCAATCACAGTTATTTTTAGTAATTAAAGATGCTTATTCAAAGTGGCCGGAAGTGTTACCCGTTCCATCAACGCAAGCAAAACACACAATATCTCATCTTAGAGAATTGTTTGCTAGATTTGGCTTAGTAGATCACATTGTCAGTGACAATGGACCACCTTTCACAAGTACAGAATTCCAAACATTTTTGCGAAAAAATTGAATCAAACACACATTTTCTCCACCATACAACCCAAAGACTAATGGCTTAGCCGAGCATGCTGTAAGAACAGTAAAACACAAACTTAGAATAGCACTACAAGACACTTCTGATTTGAACTTAACCTTATTAAATTTTTTGTTTACATACAGAAATACAGTACATTCCACAACCAATCAAACACCAGCAGAGTTAATGTTAGGCAGATCTCTGAAATCAAGGTTAGACTTAATTAGACCTAATGTGAAGGATGTCATTAGTAGTAATCAAAACAGACAAGTTTCAGCTTATGGTGGTGTCACAACACGTAGATTATTTGTTAATCAACCTGTGTTAGCTAAAGATTATAGGGGAAGGGAGAGATGGATAGAGGCTACAGTTATTGAAAAACTGGGTCCTGTAACTTATTTAGTTGAACTAGAATCAGGCGTTCAGTGGAAGCGTCACATAGACCAGTTGGTAGCTTTACAGTCTAAGCTAGGGCAGCAGTCAGATTTAGTAGTAGAATTTCCCAAAAACGATCTGACAACGTCGCTTCCAGACAGACAAACGGCAACATTGCAAAATTCGCCAGACTGCACACTGACAGGGAACAGTAGCGAAGGTATGCGAGCTCTTCCGGGCACAGTCGGGCAGAAAACTCCGATATTGACTAGGTCACCTGACGCAAACCAAAACATTGAAAGAGCGGGGTCATTGGCTTCGCCTCCAAATGTAAACAAATCGCCAAATGTAAACAGACAGACGCCTACTAGACGCTTTCCTGTACGGGAGCGCAAACCTGTAATAAGATTAGACCTTTAATTAAATACCCGGACATGACTTGTATATAGATTTATTTATTATATATCCTTATCAATGATTTTCAAATGTGTATTTATTGAATTGTGTGTACTATTATGTGTGTTATCAATATTTAATATCATCAAGGTTCAATATTTAATGCTATTAAGGTTTATGATTTCAAGTGTGTGTTTCATTTACTTGTGTTTTTAATGTGTGATATTATCTCAATATTTTGACCATATATACATAATATATATTTAGAACTGATGATTGATTGATTCTCATTCTCATTTAAATGATTGGCAAAGAAAAATAATAATAAATTAATAAGATACTCTGGTATTGTTATTTGTGATTGTAAGTTTTCAAGATTATAGTAACCGATAGCATCACAAAACTTAAGAGGGGAGGATTGTACCATATTCTGATAATTTGTACCATAATGTTACAATAGTTTGACACTCATACCATCATGTAACCATAATTTCTGTTTAGGTTGGCAATATGCAAAATCAGGCGATATTTCTAATAAAACAGCTCATGGCTATTTCCCGTGACGTCATATCACGCCACCATCACACCACCTTTCCGGACAAGCCTAAATCCCCTCTCCTCACGTCAGTCCACACCATGTATTAGTCCCGTCAACACCGTATACCCTTTGCGGCCCTCTGAGCCCTTTTAAAATGTAACAAGTTTATTTATTTCAACGCCCCATCCCTGACCCCAAAACGTACAGTACGATGACGACGTATCGTACAGATATTTAATAAAACAGCTGTTAAAATTTCCAATATATTTTAAGAAAACATGTATAGTAAACAAATTTGTTTTAAAATAACTCCCGTAATACTTGGAAATTGCTCGATTTTGAGCATTAGGTATACTAATTTGAAATTATCAGTAATACAATTGCTTAAGAGATATGCCAGTCTTGAATGACGGACTGTACTTTTCTTAAGCATTTCTTGAACTACTTATTACACTACATTATTTGAAAAAGAATATAAGCAACTTTGAGAGCAGTATACTCATACATTGTTGTGATCATAAGTTTCAAATTATGGTTTTTTGAGTGATGAGTTATTACTTGACGGTCAACCCCTCTCACGTTTTTTAATGTTTAAGGACCTTGGCGTCGTGCTTTCTCCAAATTTAAACTCTCAAGAACATGTAAATTATATCTGCAAGAGAGCTAATTCTGCCTTATGTATTATTATAAGGAACAGCCGCAACATGTTCTCTGTTGATGAATTGAGGATCCTCCTCATCCATCTAGTCAGGCTTTTACTTACTAGAGTTTTCTTCACCTGTTTAGAGCCCTTACCTGATTGAGCAAATCGAGTCATGAGAACGTGCAGAGCCGTTTCATTCGTCTGGCTGGTGTGCTGCTGGGTTTAGACTACCAATCCCAATCTACAACTTCAGTTGAACTTGATGCCACTACATGCACGACTTACATGGGAGGGAGCTGGCGGAGTGGTTAGAGCGCGGGACTTCAGTCCGTGAGGTCCCGGGTTCGATCCCCGCCAAGTCACCAATGGATTTCATCTAAGTGATAATGCCGCAACCCCTAGGTCTAGCCTGAAGTAATGTGAAAAACAATTCCAGGCTCGTGCCTAGCGTCCTAGGACAAAAAAAAAAAAAATAAAAAAATAAAAAAAATACATGCACGACGTGGAATCAATGACCTGTCCCTGAGGAAGCTGATTAATTCTGAAATTGATGCGCCCGATCTACTTTTCAAGTTGAGGACTTCCGCACATCTCTTCACCTGATCCAAATTTATCTGTTCGATAGACGTCAGTTCTATACCCAGTTCATGTTCCACAGTACTTTTCCTCGTATTCAACTCTTGGCCAACAACATACTGGATAACATCGACCTCTTCTGCACGACCACTCGTTCATATCTTAAGAAATTTTTTTAAGGGTTCACCACTGAATCCTTAAAAAATGTCTTGGTCTGGAAGGCGCTACATTGATTTGTTACGTTGTTAAGTTACAAGTTAAATTTGTCTAATTTATTTTATTTACTACTATTAATATTTATTACTAGCAGAGTGGGTGTCCTTCGTACGGGGTTGCCATATAAGTATAAAATGTTTATTGCAGTTATGCTCAAGCTTTCTGTTTGCAATGGGGAAGGACACAGTTTGATACATTTGCTTCTTTGAATTTAAGGTATACTATAGTATTACACATCTACCATAGCCATAATGTTCTACTAATAAAAATAAATTATTAAAAATTCGCAAAATATCACAAATTATTCATGAAATTAAAAACATAAACATAACTGTAATCAATCCTTCATTGACAGTTCTCATTGCGTATCAAAATATTTTTTTTATGCTTATTTCAAACTATATTTATTAGCTGTTTTCATAAATGCAAAAACAAAAATAATTTAATGCTTTTTGCATATCATAGAACAAACCTTTTTATTTGAAACAGCCGACTAAATTCTTTAATTCCCTTTAAATATGAATACTTATAAGGTTAACACGGGGAACTTCAGAGCCACTGGGGCGGAGCCCAAAAGGAATTTTGAGATAAGAATATGCCTATATGTTAATCGGGAATGTAAGCTATCATCATGCCAAATGTCAGCCCAATCCGTCCAGTAGTTAATGCCTTATTGAACTTCAAACAAAAAAATAAAAATAAAACAAAAATTCACATTTAATATTAGTAAGATTATTGATATTTATTATTATTGTTATTTATTATTATTGCTATTCATTATGGACAGTACAGATATATTCTTTGTTAACTATTTATACATATTTGTCTATTGTTAGTCTACACTCGCTCAGTTTTAGTTGGTTGTCAGGTTACTTATTAATTAATTAATTAAGACAAAGTTCCATTGCACGTTTGGCTTGACACTTAGTCATCTTGAAAATGAGTGTTTTAATGTAAAAATTATTATTATTCGTTCTTTGAACAGCATTAGTTGAAATAAGACACAGTTTTGGACTACTGACGGAGGTAAGCCTTTATACGTAAAAATTATTACTTTCCTTTTGTTTAGACCGTTGGTAGAAAAAAAACTCACAATTTTAATACCGTCTCAACCGAGTTACCAGCTTAATAACTTCTGGATCAGCATTGTACTTGTAATTAAATTTACTGAAAGCACACCAAAATTAGTCTTATAAAGTCTAATAAATATTACTTAACAACAACAACAACTCATAAGTGGAGTTCCGGTCCCTATGTTTAAACTTAAGGATAAAATCCTTAAACATATTTTCTGTACAAAGTTCACATTATATGTGACATCCTGTAGCGGTAAGCTGTTAAAACAAAGAACACCAATCAAAGCCAAGTTATTTATATTAGAGTTTGCGAAGAAACTCTTCTTGGTTTCAAGAAACTTACAAAAATAAAACCAGAGTAAAGTATCTTACCCAAAGTTTTGTTAAATGTAGGAAACACAGCCACGAATGCTGTTTGTAACTAGAAATATTGTGGTTGCCCAAACTAAGTTTAGTAACAAAAATAAATATCTCACATTTTAAACTAAAAGCTTTTTTGCAACTGAAGATACTATAGTGATTCATTAGCCCAATACAGGATACTTTATAGTTTTTGAAACTCTTAATTTTAGTTTTAGGAAACTTTATAATTTTTCAACTAGTTGATCATACTGTATGGTAAAACTTCAAAAGTGATATTTTGGCTTAATCTTCTTAATAAAGCTATCTTGGCTTCAAGCGGTTGAAAAATTCTAATTAACCATACATATTAACTTAGTGAACCTTTCATCAAGGTGAATTAACTGACTTGCCTGTTTACTTTGAGCATATGTATTAATAAATAGAGTATTACATATTAATAGCATTTGCATTAATAGTATTTAATGTATTTAGCAGTAAAAATAATGAAATTTTACTGATTCAAATATTTCATTATAATTTGACATGTTCATAAAACCCCAATTTTGTATTGCTATGTTTATAAAAGAGAACTAAAATTTAAACTTAACTATTCTAAAAATGTTGCACAAAATATTTCTAATAATTGGGTTGGTTAGGTTATTCAGCTATTCAATGAAAAAAAAACAACTTCTCTAGTAATATAAATGAGCTCCTTAGTATAATTTAATTTTATTAACAAATAGTTCAATGAAATAGATTGAAGTTTTTTTTACTCTTAATGCTTTCCTTTGTGTTCCAAACCAATCTTTTTAATTGCTTTGCACAAAAAATATCTGTAGCTGATCAAGACTCTGTTACTCCTTTATGATGTTATCATCAGATAATGATTTTTTTTAAATTAGTGTATATCATCGTTAGAAATGAACTGCCCCACTTATAAACTTTTGTTAACCTATGAATTGTAAATGCAATGTTTAAGTCTAGCAAATGTATCATCCCTAGGTAAAATGCCATCATCTATTTCTTTTAATATTCGATGTTTTTATAAAATGAACAAAATAATCTATGAAATAAAAAATATCATTATACATGATGTATTACATATGTTATACTAATTTTTTTAAGTTTCACGCTATTTTATTAGAGCCTGTTTACTTAGTAAATAGAGTTTTAATTCATTTTTAGATGAAAATAAATATAGTTTATTTTACCTTATAGTCAAATTTCTTGATTGTAGTTTTAATTTTATTTATATATAATTTTATTAGTGTAGTTTATTGATACTGGGCTGCATACATAACCATAAAGCACTAATTTAAAATTTTTTCTATATTTGATTATTTTGTCGATCAATGGGAAAGTATATTTTTTATTTATTACAATTAACTCTTGACCAACTGTCTATATATTTGGATTGCACTAGTATTGTAAAAGTATACATATTTGTTTGTACGAAGGAGTATTTTTGTGTTTTAAACTAACTTAATGTGAACCAGCTAATTAATACCTGTTATAAAATACTAATAATTGCTTATCATGGTAAAATTATACAAAAATTCATTTGGTATTATATTATGTTAGGGAACCGCCAACTATTATAACAATTTTAAATATATCCATGTAATATTTTTTGGAAACTATCTTTTTGGATGGATGATATTATATCGTGTAATTATATGTATTTAACTAAACAACAGCGTAAAATTATAAATATTTCAATTTATTTAATTAAATTTAGCACTGTTGTTTTAATTTAGGAGCAATTTATTACTAGTTAGTATAGACTTTAATGAAATGCTATTTTTTGAAAATAAAACGTTATTTTTATTATTTGATTTTATTATGTGTGAAATACTTATCATCTAACTCTTTGGACAGAGGAGGGTTGAGGATCCCCAGGTTATCTCAGTGGTAATTAAAATGTAATCCTCATCAGTATCAAATCTGGTCCCCAACACATGCAGTGCTTCCTTGTAATCTCTTGTGTATTTTGTTTTATTACTCTGAGGTGTAACAGAGTAGCGTGTGTACGTGCAATAATTTACTTGATGACATTATTATGCCACCTGAAAATCCCTTAATTAAGCGCAACTGACATTTTTAAGAAAATAGATAAACTTTGGTATTTCTATTGACACTGCATTCATTTATTTTTCATAACATAACTTAAGAGGCGGTTCACGAGTACGGGGTTTCGTGGCCCGCGGTTATCGTTGATCTCGACCAATTTTAACCGACGGCCAAAAAATGGGTTCACGACATAGAGCGTTAGCCGAGATCAAGCTTAGCCGAGACCAACGCTGGCCGTCGATCAAGAGCAGGGATTAACGGGGAATTTTCGTTGGGAGGTTGGCAACAGCCGTCAGCCACCTGCCGCGCCGCTGCTCGCGGTCGACGAGCCCCAAAACAAGAGGATGACATTGCGTCATAATGATTGGTTCATAAATTATTATAATTAAACAGAGTATTTACTGATATCGTATAAAAGGTTGTGGACTTGCACTTGAATTCATTATATACTAAAGTTTAAGGTTACTCAATTTATCATTGAATTATGAATAATACACTTTTACTGAATACATTGAATCGGGAAAATGCAATTATGTTTTAAAAAAAGTTTATACAAATCTTGGTAATGTTTGCAATAAAATTCGATTACCAATTATGTTCAAAAATAAGACATACTTTATCAGGTTTGCAGTTGTATCCAAACGTTCAAATTATTTAATAAAATGACTGCTCATTTCAAAGATTTATGAATATCTTTTATGTATCAGTAATTTGTATAAAAATAAATTTCTAGCAAAACTGGCTATTATAGGAGCAGAGATGCCTTCATACGTATACAGTAATAAACGTAAATATAAAATGGCAAACCTACAATAACATTTTATGACACCAAGATCTTTTAAATCGGTTCACAATTGGGGCTACAAACAGCACAGGCCTAAGAACTAAGCCCCTAAGAACATTTGCGCGCGCCAGACGGGCAGAGCGCAGCCCTAAGCATGAGAAAACAGGTTATAATTAAAAAAAAATATTTTGTTGTAATACAACGTTTTGTATATTTAACTATATAATTTATCTTTTACCTCAGCAAATTGAAGCAATTTATTGTAAATCCCGATATGACAAATATTAAGACATTATCAGATGAAAAGGTCTTTCTTTAACAAATCTTAAATCATAAACATAATAATATAAACATATAGTTTAAAACATACGAAATAAAATTTGGATACTTAAATAAAATGACCTATGTTTTATATGAATTTTATGGCGGAACAAAAATTGAACTAATTTTATACAATAAAAAATCTTAGACAAACCTAAAAGTGTGTGATGGAACAATTTTTATTTTGATATTATGATATTATTCAGCTGAAATAAAAGGATTCAAAATTGCTAAAATAAATATAAAGATTTTACAAAATAAGATTCGATTGCAATTTAAATTTATATGAATATGTTAAGCTATTAGTTATATTTTTACTTAGTAATAATTAATCAAAATGCCTCAACAGTTACTTTTTACGATGTTTTGCATGTTTTCGGCTATCAGTAGTAAAAAAATTAAAAAAATAAATATCATGTTGAGGGTAATGAAATTGTTCGGAATTTAATGCCGAATCCGAATACAACATTCTTTTTGCTAACAAAAAAACAATAAACGAGCAAATGAGATAATCCCGACATGATGTCACCTTAACCCTGCCCCCTAGCAGGGTTAAGTTGAAGACCAAAACCATTGTTATTTACGCTCGAGATTATCCAGTTTGCGCTAGACTATGACTCGTGAACCCGACATTTGGCCCGGGGTTTTCTCTAATTGAACCCGTGAAGCCGACTTTTTGCGCTCGGGTTTATCCCTGTCATAATTGGGTGAAGTTTATCTGTCTGCGCTCGAGCGTGGGTAACCTCGTACTCGTGAAGCCGATTTACAAGCCGCGGCGCAAAAAACCGGCTATAACTGGATTTTGCGCTCGAACTAAGGATAACCCGTGACTCGTGAACCGCCTCTAAGTGTTATACACCCACCAAAACTGCCAATTAGGTGGTACACTTTAATTTAGAATAAATCATATTTAGCTGGTAGCAGGCGTGAGATAAATTAAAAAAAAATAGGGCAAAATACATATAATCGTCAGATTTTCAAAATTGCATACAGACTCACATAATAATGATAATTATAATGACTTCTTATTATTTCTTATTATATAACTTTTCTTGTTTTCTTCTCTTGTTAAAATACATTAAAAATGATTTGAAAATTTACTTTACATAACAATCCAAAAAATGATTTCTACAAGTCCTATATACAATTAATTCTCTGAAATCTTATTAGAAAACAATATTAATTCTACTTACAATATCCACAGCAACCACTTTTATCCAGACCACCATTTCCAGTAAAACTTAACTGACAAAACTTGAATTCCGTATCATCAAGAACTATCGACCTACAAAGTAAAATACTGGACACTATTTCTTATTCTGCCTCACCAATTATTAAATATATTATTTTGTTTTAGTCATTTCATGGATTATTTATTTACCTTGGTAGAGTGTACAAGAAATAAATTAGTTCATCTTCTCATTATTTTTTGTATTAAAATTAAAACTATTTTCAAATAATCTTTTGAGCTCAGCATACGTGTTGAGTGGTTATAGTACTTATTGGATTTCAAAAGGTCATAAGCTCAATTCTGAGACATTTAGTATTTGAAACTTGACCCATGATGACTCATAACCATGTTGTTGTTGGGTTTCAAGTAATATAGCTAAATAAACCTGGGTCAGGCATTTTATCTAAGGTTACGGATTTCATCCTACTCTGCATGTATTAATATAATAGTCATGAGGGCTAAGAGCGTATTAAAATCATTGATTTATATCTATGACAACAACCTAGGTACCGTACTAGTTCGCAAATTGCTACCTTCAAAATTTTTGAATTAATACACATTCTAAAAAATATAAAATACATATGACTTTTGTTAAAATAAGAACAAACTATAGAACATTTAAATTTAAACTATTACTTTTGTATCTCCTTTGGTAACGGGTGAAGGCCAGCAGGGTCCAGTTGATCTTTGGCAAAACTTGTGAAGAGCTCCTGTGCATCTACGTTACATTTGGTAGCCACTTTCTTAAATCCAGCTTTAAGGCCAAACATGAACTTTGAGTCTTCTGGTGTTTCCATCAACTTGATAAGTCTTTGCTTTAATTCCTCCGGATCAAGATTTATTTTAAGCGCTAATTCATCAAGTATTCTGATGAACTCTTTAAACTTAATTGTATTTGATAGTATTTTAAACCTGAAAGGGAACGTTTTATATTTTCTGCACATTCTACTATAACAATCCACGATTTCTGAAGGTGGGATTTGAAGTTTTTCACTCACTTTAATCCTTAAAAACCAATCGATCAAATCTTCTAATGTTCCAAACCACTTCTTTTTTCCATCAGTTTTTATCATGTTTTGTTTGAAGTGTTTCTCCAAAGTTCTGTCAGTGGTAAACATTGTTGAATTTCAAACACTGTGATGTTATAATCCTACGGATGATTTTATTATATATTGATTCATCCATTTTAGTATCCATGGCGATTGAGGTAATGTAAATTGACTGTATCGAAACATATTTTTAATCCAGATTTCCCCTTAAAATAAAGGGAAGATTTATCAAAAATACTAAGGTATTTGTGTTTTTCTAGGGCAAATACAAAGTAGAGATTGATTGGTTTAAAGTTTAATAACAGTTTTAGTGATTTACAAAAGTTTAACCTAAATCAGATATAAGGATGGATAGTTTATTTAGCTCTGCATATGGGGACAAAATAGAGCATGGGGATGGCTTAATTTAAAACAGGTTGTATGTTTATCATAAATTAGTAAGAAGGTGTATAAAAAATTAACTTAAAAATACCTATACATCCTTAAAAGAGGAACGACAAAGTCAATAGAAATCAACAAATCTATTTAAAATCAAACATAAGGTGACGTTTCTGGTGAAAACGAATTACTAAAAAGAGGCTGACTAAAACTTTAAATTAACTCTACGCACTCTCTTACAAATGACATAATACTAGCAATAATTTGTAGTAAATTGCAGTATTTGGGTATAGGATTTAGTTGGTAAAAGATATTTTATATTGTTTATAAAAGTGTATATTTATTACAATGAATTTTAAATATCCATTGCGATTCATTTTCAAAATTCATATAATTAATTTATATAACTAACTTATCAAGATCAAAATCAAACAATTAATTGAAATTGTTGATGTTTGTCAATAACTAATGTGCACAATAAATTATAGATCAAACGATAACATTTACTCTTCACATGTATCAATTAATGAATGCAATGTTCCACTACCACTGTTTATCAGATTAAAATCTACAGGAAATCGCCATAAGATTAGTGCATATTTGATAAGCAAAGACATAACTCACTGCCAAGGTTTGCATAGCTAGACTAGTTAGCACGCTTTAGAGGCTGCAGCTTAGAGGTAACTTTGGCATTCAAAAATGTTTTTGTGTAATCTTTCACACTATTGGACCAAAACAATGTAGGGATGTTTTTAAGTTGTCAGGGAACAACTTAAATTTTTATTGTAATTTTAAACAATCAACTGGTTAAAATATTGCAATATTTATTAAAGAGAGTTTAAATCTACAAATAGTTTGTGTAATGTGGAATCTTTTGAATGGAACATTTTGTAAGGGTTGAGATATAAAAAAAAAACCTCTAGAGTACACCAATTTGTTTAAGAAGGGTAAAATGCAAGCCCTAATAGTAAATATATTTTTGTGCCCTTCATACAGACACATATATTTTTGTGTCTGTTATAGAATCAATAATAATGGTTGTAAACAAATAAGAATTGACAACCTAAAGAATTTAATTTTTTTAAAGTTTTTATCCAAAGGGGGAAGTAAAATAAATGATAAATACTTATTTCAAAACGTGTTTACATGTACAAAAACCTTTGGTAAGTGGTAAGAAAAATCCATTATTATTATCTGAATTAAGGTTGAAAAACAAACTTGAAGAAACAAGGAAACTTCAGGGCAAATAAGATGCCGTATAACAAGATGCTTTGTTCGCTGCCACACTTTTACCCCTTTGAGTACTGATACTAAACTTCGAAAATAAACAAAAGAAACCCATCATAGCAAAACTATAGTGTTACATCCGAAATCTGAAAATTATTGATTAAACTAATATTTACTGTGACTAAACCAGAGATGAGAAGTTGCTCATTCCATTTAACAGTAAAATTAATTCTGTTTAGATATTAAATTTGAATCATGAAATGTTAGGGACTTAATTTGAATTTTCTTTTTCAAAAATATATTGTATTATCAGTATTTCATATAACATTTAACTACAGATAATCAAGATTAAAGAATTCTATATCGAAAATAATATTTATTTTTTTATTTTTGGTTCGAAATTTTGACAAAAAACTAACCACCTTTTTATTAACTTTTACAATATAATATTATATAAAAAATGCAATATGAGTGAGATTGGTGGTACAAAAAGTAATAGTCCAACGGCTTTTTTTATGTAAAAAAGGAAGTGGGTATTATTTTTGTTTCTTTATTTGCTGTTACCTAAAGAAGATTAGTAAAAAAATCCTGATAGCAAAGACAATATTTGATATTAGATAGAAATAAAACAAGAATATGGGAATTTTATTTTAATAGGACTTTATTTTTACGTTATAATATTATGTCCACGACATCGTTGAAAAAACTTCTATTTGGTTTTAAAACTATTTTGCTACTAAAAAAGCAAAATTGTCAGTTTTTTGCAGCATAGAATCCTATACATTCTTTTCCTATACTCTTTGCTTCACTAGTATCTACAAAGATTGAGTATATTTACTATATCAGAAACAGTGTTATCACTAATTCATTATAGGCTTAATCAGATAAACAATAACATATATGGCCATGGGACCTAGTAATTTACATTGAAAATGGTATTTATAATATGGGAATAAAAAATCATTAACTGTGATTTTTAGGAAAGTTGTTTTTGTATAAAATATATCAAATTACTCTGCAAGGATATTTAAATACAGGCAGTTTGTTGTGGTATGATGAAATAATCTCATGAAACAGATTAACGCCAGTTCTCGGCTGACTAATTCTCTCATCTATTATGCAGAACCGGAAAATTATATTTCCTCAATCCATTGCTGTGACCAAATAGAATTTCGATGGAACGTAAAATTATCCATAAAAATCATAACTTATCTAAACGTATAAAATATTCTACAATTCACCTTAACACCAACAAAAAGTAAACAGAGGTGCATTTGAATGCATTAAATACAACAAGTCTAAACAAGCAAGCCTCTAGAGTTACGACCAGTTATGATGTAGTGCTTTACCATGTCGTGTCGAACATGACTGAAATATTGTTTTTATCGTATAATACAGGCAGTTTTCTTCATAGCAGACATTCTCTAAATATTATGCATTCATCGAAACATGAGTTGAGTAATCAAGTACAGTACATCTGTCAACGTCAGAGACATAATCTGGGTTTGATGTACCTTTACTGTCAACTAAATGATCGTAAAACATTTTACTCTCATTTGAACAAAACCCGATGTTTTAATTGTTTCGCGTTCTACACGAGTAAACAATTGCCTATTGTAAAAATAAAATATTTATAAATCGTTGTTTAAATGAGAAAAGATTAATAATTGTAGTTTCAACTATAGCCTAAATTCAAAACATCAATTATTGTGAATTGTCCACTGAATTGTGGACTGGTTGACCTCTTGACCCCAAAAAAGAGACCCCTTTTTAACTGTCTTAACGATGAGCATAATTTTTATATTTATACCATTCAACAGCACTAATTGAGCACTATTTCTTCTGGTAAGTGTATACCATATGATATTTTATTTTTTTGTGGGTAGGGCAACACGTGAAGCTGGCCCCACCCACAAATTATCACAATTCACTCATTTACCTGATAAGGACTTATTTTTTAATCTGTACCGTTAGGAAGCGCTAATTGAACACTATTTTTTGATAATGGGATTTAAAATTAGTACTGTTTTGGGTGGGGCTAGCTTGATGTCGGTGATACAGTCACTAGCTTTAAGTTTCTTACTAAGAAGGTAAGAAACGTCTTTTTTTATAATAATAATAACAACATTCTCTGAAAAGTCACTCAATTGATTTGAACTTGATTTCATGATACATATAGTTTGAAACCGCTGTACTTTAAGGAAAAAGTCTTTGAATCTGGGTGTGATTGAATAAATTATGTAATGTACGGATTCAAAAGGCTAATTTATCAAACATTTACACACTCCACTCTCAAAAATTATATCAAACTGTTATATTTAATTTAGAAAGTTAAACTATATCAACGTGATTTAAATTCATCCAATACGGAATATTTGTACCAACCAGGCAAAGCTAGTAGGTTATTTTCATAGAATTTTTTGAGCTTTCCTGAACAGAAAATGGCTTTAACGTTACGGACTTGGTTGGTAGGAATTTCTTAACTGGCATTGTTAACGGGTCAGTTAAAAATATACAGTTGGTTGTAATCTAAATCTAAATGAGTAGTATTATTGGCAGTATTCCTTTGGTTATGACGATTCATGAACATTTTTATTGATGAACATTTAAAATAGCGTTGACAAATCTTCAGAGATCAATGTAAATATTATCAATTAACCCCTCTGGCTCTACTTTTCTCACATAAATAGAAACATACGTACGTAACTCATTTAGAATAATGATAAAATATTTGTATACGGTTTCAGGCAAGAACAATTGTTTGAAACTTTAAATTAACACATCCTCTATCAATGATGGTGTTTCTTAAAGGAACCTAACAAGATCACAATTATTTGATAACTCAATGGTATTTTTATTTGTTTTATTAATTGTAAAGCCTACATAAATATTTTACATGTTTCCATTATAACAATACACACGAGAAGACAACATACGCTCACATGTAAACATAGTATAACTTAGTGTACAAAAGAGTTATTTATTGTTGGAGTGTTAAAGAAAAGACTCGGAGGAGAGATCTAACGAAGAGCTTACCAGACTTTATTGACAGACTTCGCGACTTGTTCTGTGGAGAAATTACATTGGATTTACTGGATAACATCATCTCAACCTCTTGTAATTGAATCATATTTTTGTACTAAGATATTTAAAGCCTGGAAGTCGCGTTTAACACAAGCCATAGGTTCGCTATGTTTGCTATCTAATGTTAGCTATGCGAGTTGTAGCTATGTTTTATTTTGAGAATCGTTCCGTAAATATATGCATTGTTGGAGGAGACATTATTGTGTACATTTGGTAAATTACACAAAAACTATATGTGCGTGTTTACAAAAACTTCACTGAGCATACAACAATAATTGACCATACTACAGGATAGAAATCAGTATTTAATAATATTAAAGGATGTTGTATAGAAGTTATTTTATTTAATAAAGTATGAAATAATTGAAGTATGAAATTATTGATATAGTGCAAATGATACTATTATTAGTATTTTTAGAGATGTTTCTAATAGGGTTATTAAAACCGAACGGAACTGTGTTGTCCATTTACCAAAGAAGCTTTTGTTTGAATTACGATTTATAAGGACTAAATAGCTTTTTAAGCCGAATATTACGGTCATTCTTAAAGAGGGGATTATTAATGTCCTAAACGATGTAAAAAACTTACTGGCTTTGAAAATAAATCTTGTTACTGAACCACGAAATGCCATAAAATGTTTAATGTTGTCTGTAATTTGGTATGAAAGTCAAACAACGTCAATTCGTAGTAAGATTGAGGTAACGCACAAAATGTTAACGTGCTAGGTATTGTTTAAAAGGCACTGTTTAAAATATGATGATGCATGGTTAAAAAAGAATGCTTACGACTGGTCACTACTCCGAAGTAATGCGTACGACTGGTCACTGGTCCAAAGAAATGCGTACGACTGGTCACTGGTCCAAAGAAATGCGTACGACGGGTCACTGGTCCAAAGTAATGCGTACGAATGTTCACTGGTCCAAAGAAATGCGTACGACTGGTCATTGGTCAAAAGAAATGCGTACGACTGGCCACTACTCCGAAATTTACTGCTTCGAATTAATAACTCAGCACAGAAATTGTGTTTTGCAGCAGCGCTTATATCTTGTAATGTGGTATTAGTGAATTAAAATATAAAGTTATTTAATAATACAAGTAAAGTCTGGATTCATAAAAAAAACTAAGCCTATACTTATAATGCCAGACAACTCAATTACTCAGAGGAAATGGCTTTAAGTGCCGGATGTAATCCCCATTGTAAAATTTTTATAAATAATAACCTCTAGACTAAATTAATTTAAGGGACTTTCAAAAATGTGTTTTGTAATTACACTGCTTTGTAAAATCGACTGCTTCTTTTTTTATTTCTGTATGGGGAGAAGTCTATACCGTATGTGCCACGACAAGACCCAGGGCCGATTTACTTTTTCTTGTTTATGTCCCCAGAGTAAAAAAACAAAAATGTGATTGAAGTTTTTTCCATTTGTTTTGATTGTCTGTTTATATTTTGCTGTTATTTCGTCAGTATCATGGCAACCTATAAGACCTATTTAAAACTTTTAAATTTTAAGTTCATTTTTTTTTTGTTGATTTGTGAGCCTATTCGAATTTATAAAGGGAATGCACTTCTAGAGGAAAATATCTTTCATTTGGTATCAACCACGTGTATTTCGGTACAGTAGTATTGTCAGGCTAGCTGTAATAAGTTTTGCAAAAGTTTGATACACTAAAATTAGTTCGTGAGCCAGCAGAATCGGGTCATTAGAGCAGGGTGTAAGGGGGTTTTAACATTTTCTTAAATTTTAAACTCCTATGTTATTGGGTATAAGTAGGCCTATGAGTAAATAATACACATCTAAGTGTGCGGCAATGTCTTGAAGGATTAATTTATTGTATGTTCCCTTCCTTGACTTACATTATGGTTAATTTTACTACCTAATTGCAACAGAATTACTAATTTATAGAAAAAACTATTGAACTATAACCTACTTTGGAAACCAAAAGGCATACAGGTATTACATTGCAATAAGCTCTATATTTATTTATAATATTTACAATGAAATACAAGTTAAGAAATGCATAATGCCACCTTAAATTGTGTTGTTATGGTTATAGTTCATTGTCAAGATTCAAAATTTCCGTACAAATTCTCAGTCCAAGCCGCAAGATGTCATCATTAGACGAACGTCTGGAAAGGTACTTTACCGATTATATGAGGAGTAGAGCTATCAATACCCGGGGTCTTAGTTTTGGCATAGAGGAGTTGCTAAACTGGTTTTACGATATCCAGTTGTTTAAAGAACTTGGTATTATTCAAGCGGATATTATAGAAACATTTCACAAGATGTGTGAAGATCGGAAAGACTCTTTGCCAGAAAATAAAACTCTCACAAGACTAACAGTTGAGGACATTATTAAGATTATCGAATCCTTAGCTGAAAATCTTAAAATAAAGTCAGAAGAACTGAAAGAAATAGTTTTAGACCTGATAGAAAAACGGGAGGCGTACGAGGCGATGGTTAAAGACGTGTTGGCCAAAAGTCAAGAATGTGTTGAGAACTTCGTAGACTGGCTTTGGGGTACTAGAGCTTTTCAACGGATTGAAATTGCTAAATCCGAGGTCACGGAGATTTTTAAAAATGCTCAAAGAAATCCAGATAAATTCACATACAACGATTTCCTTAATGGGGTGAAGCAGGTTGCTATGAAATATAGGATACCCGTTGACGACCTTATACGTGATGTAATAAGAAATACATCAGACCCTGGAATATTGCCTCTAGCCCAAGAGAAAAATGAATAAACTGTCAGGAAATATAAGCCTCAAATGACACTCTTATTGATATTGACATTATAAGTTTTATATACTGCACATTTGATGGTCTTTTCATCGTCCCTGTTTATAAAAAAAAAAAAAAAAAACTGATGCATAAGTGTCTGTATTATTTGAGAGTTTGGCATTTTAATTTGCACAATTAATAAAAACAAGCCCTAATTGATATTTTCGGAGTATTTGCGATAGAAGAATTCTGTTGTTAAGGTTCATGTGTCCCATTGTTTATGATTAATTTGTTATGAAAATTCAATGAGTCGGTTGATTAAAAATTATAGACTAGACGCAGCAATCATGATCGGGTTTTATTGTACATTATTCGTATCTGCTATTTTATTTGAAGGTTTTATGAACCTTTAGCTAATTTAAGTTTTGAATCAACGTTTTGTTAGTTATTAATTTATAGTAAAGTCCTTAATAATAAATCGAAATCTATTGTCAACAATGTTTTATATAAGACATTATTTATTCAAACTTAACGTTGACCTTAATAATTACTGTGAGCATGATGTAGAGTTTGCTTATGATGGTGGACTTAACTTAGAATTCTCAGATATTAGTATAAACAAAGTAGCATACCTTGTAGCAAACAATATCTGAAGCCATGTTTCCATACTTAATGCTAAAGGAATGTATTTGTTATTACAAAAACACTAACTGTAGGCTTAAAATTTATTCCAAGTTTAGATCTATAAAATGTTAAATCAATCAGCATTATTTGAACGGTTTAGTTTCTACAGATATGTTATCAATCATGCATTTATTAATTTATGCTATTAAGCTACTCATTAATAATCAGATAAGTTCAACTAATAATATTAAAGTATTGTCATTTTAATTTTCACAGAAATTTACACAACTCTTGCATTGGGCTCTATCTCATTCCGTGCCATATAAAACCATTTACGTATTTACGGGGAAGATTTTAACCTGAAATAATTTATTTATAATGGTAAAGAGATGTTCAACAACCAATTATAATTTTGGTTTGGCGTTTTGTGAAACAAATCGACATTGATGTTATAAGTACAAATTTGTTTGACGTTACGTTCATATTAATTAGCAAATACTTACTTTGACCTACACACTACTTTATTGTTTGTACCAAAAAAACAACAATAAATTGCACTAAGGAAGGTCAATAATAACTTCAGTACAACAGGTAATTTACCATCATAGATAAAACATACTACCTCTTAATGAAAAAAGTACAAAGTTTGAAGAAAATGCATTAAATATTGGATATTCTCATTATTAAGGACAACACAAATAGCCTAAAACAAATTTATGTGTTGTATTGTTTGGAATAAATGATACACGTCAATAATCCTTATTATATGAGTAAAAATTCCAAACCACAGTGTTAAGATACAATACAACACACCAATATTAGGAGAGGAGTGTGGGAAGTATGGCAAACACATGAATTGTGTCTGGACAACGTGAGCCGAACACAATACAACTGGTAAACACAAATAGAAATTGAAAGGGGCACCTCTTGCGAGTTTACGCTTAAACACAGGTCATTGTCAAAATATGTATTGTTGTCTCTAGTTGGACTCAATTTAAAACATTACTACCCTATATTAATTGTAACATATTCTCAGTGATAGTTTGGATCTTTTCAATTCAGTGCATGGTTTTTGCTTGAGGATCATTGTGGTACCCATATGATGTTGGTATACAGGTTTATTCAAATAATGAATACAAAGGAAAGGCAAATCTTTTCGTTAACGAAGAAAATGATCCTAATAGTACATTTTTGAAAGTTCTGAATACATTCAGTATCTTAATTTCTTATTTAAAATATCTGGAAAGCCCAGTGTGTATAGTACTCACCTTAGATCTAAAGGTAACTCGTATGACTCCAAGCGCTACCGACTCACGAAATCAGTTTTTTGTTAAATAATTAAGTAAAGTTTAAAATACTTATTGGATCATTCGAGTAGAATAAAAGTACGCATTGAGCAACTGCAGGGCCTAGAAATAAAACTTGAACGCTGTCCACATACTGCCTAGTTATGTTAATGGTATTTGTTCATAAAATTTATGTTTCATTTCAGATATGTCAATAAAAATATATTTTTAATAAACTTCTTGTAACAACAGTATTTATTTTGTTTCAGATCAGTTCAGTTTTATGATTCTAATCTCAATGTCATCAAACTATCTATTGGCGTATTCATCGCATTGTTATAAAGTATTTTTTGTTTCGGACTATTTGAAGCGAAACATGTTTAAAGTAGTGAAATACGAAAGTATAAAGAAACTAATTCAATCAAAATAGTAACTTAGAATAGGTAGTTAGTTCATAGGTTTTATAAATTTATATGACTTGGATAAAAGAATCCATGAAATATACCACATTCTGCTCTGTTATAAAATACGCATTGTGTCATTTACCAATTGACTACATTTAAGGTCCCAGGGCTTTCATTCTGTATTCTCTTTGATCTGAATGTGTGTATATGTTAAGACGTTGCATATACATAATTCCATCTGTAAAACAGGTCATACAAATACAACACAATGAAAGATTTCCTACAAACAAATTTGGACCAGAGAGTAGCCTTTATGAAAAATATCATTACCACAAATACTGTTTATGGTATACTGTGGTTACAACAGACATTTAACCTAAGTATTTAAATCGAAACCAAATCAAATTTAAACCCCCTCAACTTGAAACCAAACATGATGAGGGACTGAAGTCCCGCGCTCTAGCCACTACGCCAGCTCGCTCCCCAACCCAGCCCTTTTCCATTACTATATGTATATATTATAATTTTTATGAATAACTGTGATTTGATTTCCCACATGTTCAATAAATTTAAATGGATTTAATTTAATGGTTAGAGAAGTTATGTCTTTGGATTGAATCAAGATTCCTTTTAATTATTTCAAGATTAAAACTACCCCTATACAAAATAAAAGTGTCAATATTTTTTACAAAAGCTTTACGCTTAATGCTTGAATGCCACATGTCTTTATTTTACTCAAGGATTATTACTTTTATGAAACAAAATTTCAGCAATTTATAATACAAATAAAACGAATTTTATTCAATTAAAAATGCTATTCATTCTGTTTTCCTGGATAATGTTTATTTTAGGGTAGTATTTATTTTTTGCAGGAATCTTTTTAATGCGTATCTTCTAAACCCATCTACCGTATTTTAAATACACAGGAAAACTTTTCAATCCACAAATAGCGTATTATAAAATACTAGGAAGGTATCGTACAGTATTTGGCATTTTATCCCTGTAGCACTGGAAAGGAATAGTAAAACCATTTTCTGGAGATCTTTTAAACATTATTTTATTGATAACATTGCATATTTTTTTTTTTTTAATTAGATTCTTGCATTTACGATCTCATTGACGATTTTCAAAACGTTTCAAGTTAATTATCATTTAACCATCCTTATTATACTAGTAGTCCAGTCAATAAAGGGATTGTAGTGGACATGGAGAGGGGGAAATTTTTTTCTGCGGGAATGTGTTCGATGTAGTTAGAAGATAAAAATACCAAAAGTCCCCGCCCCTGGCCCTGCTGCTTCAGCGGGGGGAGGGGGGGAAAGACCCTATTTTTTAGTTTTTTACTTCTACACTGAAAACCGTGCATCGCACGGAAAAAATGTAAATTATAAAAAGAAAGATGATGAAATTTTCTACAAGAATGGTCATATTCATTTCTTCCGTATATGCATTGGTTTTAAAGATATTCTCAAAATAATAAAAAAATTCTTAAATAAATTGATTTTCATGCGTTTTTTGTCAAATAAGTTTATATAATCCATTAGCCTGTTGTTTTTTCACATCAATCAGGATAGAAAACAGGTTTTTTAACACTAACCTATATAATATATTATATCAATCGTATGTATTGTGTTAAAAATAGTTTATATAAATTTAAATAAGTTATGTATATTTGTCATGGAAACAAGTAATTTTGGCATAATTATTACACTAAAAATTAAAAAGATTATACCGAAACCAAGACTTAATATTATTGTTCATGGTCTGGCTCACTTGGGACGAGAGGGTCCGACTTCTGTTCCAAAAACTGGTGCCATCTGGAACTAAAAACCACCATCTAGGACATCTCCATCATTCAATTCTTGTTGATTAGACTCAATATTGGCTATCGAAGTGAGAATTCGGTGTAGGCCTATATATTCTTCATCTTCCTCATTCATCAGAATGGCCATTTCATGTAAAAAAGTTCTGGCATAACGGAGAACAATTATTGGACATTTTCTTGCATGCACAAATTGCACATCTGGCACTGTTATAATCTTTAGTACATTTGCAAAATACTTGGTTAAGGGATTAACTGTTCCTGATTACTATAATTTCGGTGTCTATGTTCAAATGAATGAAATGGGGGGGGGGGGGGGTTGGGAGGTATATATCCTCTCCGAAATATTTTATTAGCTAACATAAATACTATTAGCTTGAAGATATTTTAGAGCTCAAATGCGTATCAAAATACGTTATTGTGCTTTAAATTCCACATTTTTCCGGGGGGGGCTCCGGTGGTTAACCGGGGGGTTGCCGGAAATTTCATCCTAGGACCACCACTGCTACTGATTTTTTCAATCTGTAGCGTCGTTCTTGGTCTGCCATCTTCGTGCTGTTTTCTGAATTGTTATATCCGTCAAAAACAACAATGCATTACCTCACAAGGTAATAGGTATCCACGTACCTCACGTATCCATCACATATCGCAGACACTGAAGATCCCCTTTGCCATATATCCTTATGCGTGAGAAATAGCCCATCGATAACCAAATTAAAAGTCGTTAAAACTATTGTTGGTTGGTTCCAAAGAACTTGAACAGTGCAGGCATTTTTGGTCTTTACTCATTCCACTCTCATTAAATAAAGGGAAATAGAGCAAGTTCAAATCGTTAACAATCCTTTAAATCTTGATAACTTTTTTAACTTATACAAATCCTTTGAAACAGAATTAAAGGTTTTGCTGCAACGTTTTAATCATTGATATCGATGGTTGAACTCACAGAGGACAAAGGGAGAGCCATATTTTCCCGTAACAGCCTGTTGTCTGCAAATTATTACAATTTGATTAATTACTCGCAGACTATGTAATACAGCATCGTAACAGTTAACGGATTCATCTCTTACAACCCCAGATGCTATTGACATGATGTCTTGAGTTTCAGGGAAGAGTGGGTGATTTTCAAACATTGCTGTCAGTTTAGAAATATTTGATATTTCATCATTTGTATCATTTAATCAAGGACAACTCTGTTTGGAAAACCAACTAACCTCAGACATGTGGGATTGGGAGCGCAAAAAAGGTAATCTATTCCCAGTTTTAACCAATGAACCACCTGACCCACGAGAAATATTGGGCTTGTTTTTTTGCAAATATACTAGAGATCAAAGCAATCAAAGATGTACACGCAATGAAAAGTCCATTAAATGTTCCTCGTTGGCCGTTATGCCAGAACTGCTAAGGGGACCGTTTAAATAGAATGTCAATTCTGATAAATGAGGATGATAAAGAATATATACACTGCACTCTCACATCGATAGCAGATATTGAGTCTAATGATCTAGAATTGGATTATGGAGAGACCATGAAAATGTCCAATAATTGTTCTCCGTTATACCAGAACTGCTAAGGGAACTTTTTACATGAAATGGCCATTCTGATGAATGAGGAAGATGAAGAATATATAGGCCTACACCGAATTCTCACTTCGATAGCCAATATTGAGTCTAATCAACAAGAATTGAATGATGGAGATGTCCTAGATGGTGGTTTTTAGTTCCAGATGGCACCAGTTTTTGGAACAGAAGTCGGACCCTCTCGTCCCAAGTGAGCCAGACCATGAACAATAATATTAAGTCTTGGTTTCGGTAATTTTTATAAATAACCCTGGACAAATATAGCTACACCTATAATCTTTTTAATTTTTAGTGTAATAATTATGCCAAAATTACTTGTTTCCATGACAAATATACATAACTTATTTAAATTTATATAAACTATTTTTAACACAATACATACGATTGATATATTATATTATATAGGTTAGTGTAAAAAAACCTGTTTTCTATCCTGATTGATGTGAAAAAACAACAGGCTAATGGATTATATAAACTTATTTGACAAAAAACGCATGAAAATCAATTTATTTAAGAATTTTTTTATTATTTTGAGAATATCTTTAAAACCAATGCATATACGGAAGAAATGAATATGACCATTCTTGTAGGAAATTTCATCATCTTTCTTTTTATAATTTAAATTTTTTCCGTACGATGCACGGTTTTCAGTGTAGAAGTAAAAAACTAAAAAATGGGGTCTTTCCCCCCCTCCCCCCGCTGAAGCAGCAGGGCCAGGGGCGGGGACTTTTGGTATTTTTATCTTCTAACTACCCCGAACACATTCCCGCAGAAAAAAAATTTCCCCCTCTCCATGTCCTCTACACCCCCCTTTTGAGCATTCATTGACTGGACTATAGCTAAATAGTACGTCCATATACTTTAAATTATAGGTTACAGTACATATAACAAGTGTTTTACTTTTTTAAATGATTTGTTACTATCAAACTGTTGTTTACAATTATTTGAAAATGTTAAACTGAATTGGTTTGTTGGTTTACTTTTTTATCTCTATTTTCATCAGACATTGCTTTAACATATAAATTATTTGATTCATTTCCATTAGTAAACAAAATAAAAAAAAAAATATTTACAAAACCGATAGTGTTACATAAATAAGTAACTTAATGATGTTGTATGAATACTTCATACAAATTCATGAGGAACTCAAGGTAGGTTGCCATAATATAAACCGAGTGTTGTTCTCATTATCTAACAGCTTGTAACACAACTTGTAACTTAATTACCTTCTACTTCATCAAGTCCCACTTAAGACTGGCTTTACACATGATACATGGCACTTAAATTTGTTGTTGACTCTTATTTAATAGGTCTTATCTGTGCTACGGAATGAGATCCTAAAAAAACTCCCTAAAATAATTGTTTACAAGGAGGATTGTATTCACATTAATACGTTACCAATCATATATTGAGTTCAGTTTTTGTTTTCCCGGTTAGATGGACACACGGACATACTATTGGCCATATACATTTTGTTTGGCCGTGATTTTTATTATTTCCTTTTCAATTTCCATTTTGTGTTACCCTTTAAAACCCTAACATTTATACCGCCGTCTCGCCGGTGAAATTATTAGAGTTTAAAAAGAAAATTTGAATTGCTATGCTGAATCTCATCTTTCAAAGCCAAAACCTACTTTAACAAGCTGTTCACTAATATTTGCGTTTAAATGTGCCCGGTTGTATTTTTTTATTTTAAAATCAGTTAGTTTTGGCTGGCTTAGAAATTAAAATAAAACAGCCAAGAGTTCTGATTTTGAATTCAGGAAAGAACATGAACAAAATGTAAACAAAGTGCTTTTTGCGTTTCTTTCGAGTTTTATGGATTAAATCAAAAATCTAAAACGAGTTTACAAATCTGCACACCCATACGGTTATTTTGATGTACCTATAATTGTGGAGGTAAGACTTAAAACAAAGAACCTAATCGGGAACAGTATTTCTATGTAGCGTATTAAATTAGATAAAAAAAAAACTTATAATAATCTATATGCAAGTTTAAATGTTTACAGTTAAGGATGAAATTAAAAAAAAAAACTGCATGATGTTGCACATTTACAACTTTTCCTCGCTGAACATTTTCGCTACCAACTATAAGTAACTCAATAATAATAAATTTATTTCAAAGAAAAAAAAAACATAATTATGAAGACAATTACAGTTACAACAAACAATCCCTTGGGTTTTAAATAAAACCACCCGCGTCTGAACCGTCTGTAACTTTGTTCTTCGTACTAAGTTTTAACCTAATTACCATTATGTCTCTGGAAAACATTTTGTGAGAAAATGTTGTGCAAAAGAACAGTTTGCAGTTTAAGATAAACAATTGCACTAGTTTTTTTAATGTAATACACTTACCCAAAATATGGATTTTTGTTCTTTTAGTTACATGTGTCGTTTGATTTTTCTGATTTACTTCTAAAGGTTTACTCATTTTCCCTCGTTGCTACGGTAAACATTTAAATACGTTCAGTTGATTATAGTGTATTATTGGCTTAATGCACAGACTACAAGAAAAGCAGACGGTAGTTTTGAAGATTAAGTCAACCTTAACCCAGGACCAACTTACTTTCTTGTTTTGAGGTCCCCAGAGGCCAAAACACCAGTCGTTTAAATTTCTATATATGTGTCCGTTACAACGATATCTCGGGCAAAATGATCCGATTCTGATGGAATTTGGTATAAACCGTGTAAACTACGTTCATAATCGGAAGTGGTTGGTGGGGGGGAGGTTAAGGGGTAAAAATTGGGTTGGGCCTTCTCATTTTGACCCTAAAATCATCAGTTTGCAATTTATTTCCAAACCATTTTGTCGAGCTTAAAACAAATAATTAATTGTGTATACTAAAGCATTGCTATGATGGTTATGGAGAAATAAAAAAAAGAAGTTTGATTCCTGTGTCATTCTTATTGAGAATAAGTAAACTACTGAAGTTTGCTTCCTTATGAACATATTTTGATTGAATTGGTACGATTTTCTTTTCATACTACATTATTAACATAAAAAAATACACTCCATTAACTCCCCTGTGTCAGCAAACCCAAGTACTCGTTAAACTAACGTTATTTGAATAAAGAATAAATATGATTTTTTAAGGAGATATTTGAGTGATAATACAATCAGAAAAATATAAATTCGCTTAGTCTTAAAATGGAAACAGGCTTGCTGCAGCGGGAGTATTTTATATTTGATTTTTTACATTATTTCATATTTTTTACCTACCCAAAAAAGTCTTTTGATTTTATAGATGCTACGTATAAAAAACCCAGTTAAGTAGGATGTATTTAGGTTTAAATCTTAAACCTAAATACAAAACCCCTTGTAAATTACACATATTATTACATATCCATACAACCCAGTAAAAGTTTATCATTGAACCTATTGGCATAACCCTAGAATATAACTGATTTTTATAATCAATGACACAATAAAGAAAAAAATATGTAAACCGTATTAAATATTTGTGCCAAAAGCTAGTATTTTGTTGCATCAGCTATCTGCAATTTCTAAATACTGCAATGGCATTTGAAAGTTGTACTTGTTTACATTTATCATAATAAAACTATATTTTGATTTCTTTCTTTTGTCTTCTCTTTAATGGTTTTAATATAATAAATTAATACATAATAGTTATAATATAATGTAAATAATAACTTGTTCAACTTTATAGCTTTGCAATATACCATGGTAAAGTGTAACTTAGTTATAACACGTACGTTGCACTCAAGGGTAATCCAGAGATACAAAGAGTGTGTAAATCACACTGTTTACTTCTGCACCTGCCCGGAAAGATTTCCCTAAGGTTCTTACTAAACTATAATTTTGTTTATCCATTTTACAAAAGGAAAATCTATTTGTTCAAAGGAATTTTATTGATAATGGTTATTACCTGATCGCATGCTAGAGCAATTAAATGTTCCACTCATAAAATCTCTGATTTTACGAACAGTTACTTTAGTCACGATAGTATGTAAAGTCCTTTTACGCCACACTACATTATTTTGACGAACTTCCCACGCAAGTATTTAGTCCAGAAAACAGCTGTTTGCCACCAGCTTAATCAAATGGGGTTTCATTGCGTACTACTGTTATGCAATGAGTTTTACCGGACACCAATCAGCTGATTATACTGTATTTAGGTGTCAATGAATGGTTATAAACAAAAACATAACCTCTCTTAGAGGTTATGACTAGTGATTTTTAGTCCTTTAGTTGGTGGAAATAAATAAGGATTTGTACAGATTTAGTAGTATGATGTAAACTATCGTACGTAACTCGTCCAAAATGTGTGTACCGGACTCGTATGGTAATCCCGTACTCGACTTCGTCTCGCACGGGAACGACCACACTCGTCCGGTAAACACTTATTTTCAGGACTAGTAACGTAATATACTATTACTATTACGATTAATAGAAATAGCTTATAATATTGCTTATTTTTTTATTATAATTTTTTAATTTGTTTAGTTTTTTTGAGTGCCTACCTAGTTAGGTGAAAGATTTTTAGGATGGGAAATCAAGCTAAGGAGTTTTAAGCAGAACAGTTTTTTGTATAATGATGTAATGATTACTAAGTTTTAACTAAAGTAGCATTTAATTTTCAAAAAAGCTGATAACGACTTGATATAATGACTTAGTATAATCATTTTAGTTTCTATCAAAGGCCCATAATTTTATTAATGGTAAAAATCTAACAATCTCTGTATGAATATCGTAAATGGGGCTGTTAAAATACAAAACCCTAATGTCCCTTGCTTAAACTTTTATTGTCCTAAGTTAAATCTAAAAAATACATAACAAAAAAATTAATGTAAAAATTTATGTTTAACATTTTTCATATTGTATTTATAACAAACCGATTGTATTCATATCGAATTCATAAACGAATGTATTCATTGACCTTAGTTGTCTAATAGCAGTAAAAATGCAATGGAATAAGACTGTCTTGTTAAAAGTAGTACGAAAGTATTGTTGTTGAGCTGTCATTGATCGAAACAAAAGCAATGCTTGGAACATGAGAATCCTTTTAGTATTGGAATCCTTTAGACAGGAAAGCCGATAGTTGACAACTATTGCTTTTTTTGTTTTTAATAACAATTGTATTGTCTATTGGAAGTAATTTAGTTTTGATTTTCTTTCTATTTATATTTTAATGGTATCCATTACATCATAGTACTGAAACAATATTTATTTCATGCTAAAAAATACAATTTTACAACATACAATTAAATTTTATAGGTTTTTATAAAGAGTATAGTTTGTTTATTTACGTAAATCCTTTTTGGAATGTTGGTAGACATAACTTTTAGACATTTTCAACAACCTAAGCACAGTTGTGTCTATGTTCCAAAAATACGTATTAGTTTTCAGGGACTGGACCAAATGATGACACTAATAATGTATTAGGAAAAAGCCTACGAAAGAACCATTATAAATTGAAAGTCTAAGAAGGATGCTAACCTTGAATACTATAAAATCAATGTTTTAAAATTCCAAAAGGTTTTATGATCCCCTGGTCAAAAGTGCGTGTTTTTTGGTAATTCCCTGGTACCAAATACTTAACAACAGATTGTTAAAAACAAATCTTAAAGCTAATATATGTATTAATGGTAGTGTAAAGTAATGTGTTTAGCTTTAATTAAACTGTTGTATTTGACAAAGAATGCAAATATTGATAAAATTACAGAGAACACAATTCATCGATCACTGGCTTAGATATAAAAAAAATACTATCACTGATATAAAAAAAGTTTGATTAACTCTTAGAATTACTACAATAGGATTGAATAAGACTCATTCCTGCTGGTTCTGAGAACGCCTTATAGCGAAGAAAATGTTTTATTCCTTTTTATCCAAACTGATTGTTTGAATTCAAAGGAGGGGTTTCAATCATGAAAGGTCTTTAGTACTTTAATGTATTTTCAGGTATATATAATTCTGCTTACTTTTTTAAAATGGTGCAACCATTGTTTAAGCTTGGTTAAATTAGGCCTACTAATTTTACACTTTTTGTGATCTCTGATGTCATAACTTCTATGTTAGTAAATATGTGATGGCCAATATCTAACCTTAACCAGATGTGACTATAATACTAAATTAAAAACAATGTCACAATTCTGTACCATTAGGTCTGTTTAAATTTCGTAAGCGTTACATGTCTACATAAAAAAATCATTAACTCTGAGAAAATTCTGTTATCCAATTTAAATTTGATCGAAAAGACATAAATTATAAATCAAAACTATGTTTTATGTCTGAAATTATACTCATAAATGTTCATACTATAACAAACAAATACCCCAAATAAATATTTCTGATGTTCAGGTATACGTACAATTCAAAGGATGGGTTTCGTGGATCTTTACTCACATTTAATACTGTATCACTAAAATCTAATAAACTGATAAGAAAACATCATTTAGCAGTAATGTATACTAAAAGCAAATAAATTATAAACGTGAAATCTATTTATTATTAGAAATATTCATATAGTACCAATAATACCAATAGAAGGAGAAGTATGCATAATTAACAATACGTGGAATTGTATTGCACCTTTGATTGACCAATTTGAACACTTGCAATATGCAACGCCCATCAAAGTACCCTCATAGAGTAATTACCATCATTGTGGTAATTAATAGAGGCATACATTTGATTGGTTATATCACCTGACAGCTCTGTCATACTAAAAACAGAGCATGAATTTTGCATTGGCTTCAATGAGAAAACGATTCAAAATGTGTTCTACATCACCGCAACAAGTATTCATTGGACATAATTGATTGTATTCCTTTAACCTACTCCTAAAATGTTATTTATGTAATTTATTATTGTAACTAAATTATAATTTGTTATAGCATGAATACTAGAAAAATACCGGTATTTATCATAAACATAAACAAATGAAATTTTTGGCCCGAAAGTAAACAAAACCCCTATACTATAGCATTAATTAACATGTGGTTTTGTTTACTTTCGGGCCAAAAACGTAATTTGTTTATCTTTATGATCCATACCGGGTCTTTTCTAATATTCGTGGTTTTATAGCTGGCAAAAGATTCATATTCCTTTTTGAAAAATCGGTGATATTTGAAAAAAAAAATATATCTCAGCTAAGGAATTAAATTATATCTGAAAATATTTTAATCAAAACAAGTACGATAAAAGAAAATTAAACAATAAATTAAACTCAAAAAAGAAGAAAAAAGGGTAAAAACCTTGAAATTGCACAACATATAACTTAAATGGTAACAAAGGTAAATAATTATTCATCTTACATAAATTAGTGGTTAAAGAACATTTATTAGGAAACCTCATAAGTTTAGACACTATAATATAAACTGGGAAGAGGAAATTTTTATCTGAAAAGTATTCGCATGTAAAGTAAGTGCAAGTAAACAAAAGAAATGCTGGATAACTGTCTCTGCTGTCCGTGCCTTGGATCACTTTAGTGCTCAGCCCCTGGAGTATAATGTACAGTCCACTCGTATACGCCTTTGTTGCAAGAAAAATATATTTTACTTTATTGAGTGGTTGATTGTTAAGCCTTCTTTAGGTTGAACTAATGTCAATGCCAATCAAATTAGCCTTAGGGATATGCTCCAAAACTGGGTCAATCCAGAGTACATTCAGTAACTTTTTGATGATCTTAAACTGGAACCATCTGTTTCTGACCATTGGACTTTAAATATGATCCTGGCTAGAAACAGCTGATATTAGTCAGTAACAAAGGTACAAGATCACTCCATTCTACACTCATCATTCACTCATATTTTGGTTGTAAATATGCACTTATGTTCCATTTTCAATGATTGATAAATTATAATAACTAGCTGTTACTCACGGGCTTCACCCCGTTTGACATCATAAGTGTTAATACAACAATTGATTAGTTTAATTAAGCTGAAATTAACAAAAAAACAGAATACAGTAATACAAAAAAAATAATCACACCTGATTTAAATAATGTAATAAATTGAAAGAATAACAAACAAATGAGTACAGCTGGGGCCTTTTAACATTAGGCATATGAAAAGTTTCCTTTAGAAAGGCATTACGACCTTAGACGGCAATTTATGAAATAATGGCTAGTTTTGCGCAAGGTTTCTCGTAATTACGAACATTTTAAGTATATGGTTTATGGGGGTGTGACTTGTTGTTTTCCCAAAAGTTCATGGATACTTTAATATTTATATATAGATTGACGTCGATCTTTAAAGTATTGATTGTAAGTATGAGAGAAAGCTTAAAGTCAGCATTTAGCTTACTGATATTAATGGTGTAAGGAAAAATTAATATTTGACTCCGTTCTCCGTTCTCAATCTTTCTGTGTTCTCGTATTTTAATAATGTGGTTTTATAATTATAAAAGGTTTATAATAAATATAATGATAATAAAATATCTTCTAATTTCTAATAATTAAGTTAAACGAAAGTCATTGTCTAAAAAGAAAAAGTCCTATGTAAATCAAACCTAAACAAATTTAATACCGGTATGTAATTTAAAGGTATTAATGTTTTAAGATTTTATAGAATAATAGAACACACTAATAGACTGATTTATATACTGAAAACTTTGAAAAATTTAATAAAACACTTTACGTTATATCTAATTTTGTATTCCGTTGTTCAGTTATACAGTGTGTTTAAAAACTTACTTCTTTATTTATGTAAAAATTGCAATTGAAAGAAATATGCAGTTTGCGAGAATCATCTTTTGACGTACAGGCCACAAGTTTTGTGATTTCAACTCCCATTCACCCCTTTTCTCTTTCTACCATTAACTTAAAATATCTAAATTGCAAGGTACCATATCAAATTAAAGGGCATAACTTAAGAAAAAATGACAAGAATTACGAGTGGCAATAGTAAAAATTATGGTTTGAGTTAAAAACCAATATTTTTTACAAGTAGCATATTTGTTAATTTCGTGTAGCTTTGTATAAGAAGTTACCTGTTTTAGTTTAAACGTACCGTTTAACCGTGAAGAATATTTGTAAGAAGAAAATCCATTTATCATGTTGATGATCTGGAAAGATATTGACTTTTGAAACTTATTATTAATGGCTTTCGTGTGACAAACAAAATCTGGGACAAAGATTATGAAAACATTTCTAATTCATGGTCATTTTAGTTGTAGCCTTATTTTATTAATTCCTTTAACCTATTTGTATTTTATTTACTTACTAATCTTATTTTTTAATTCATTTTGGTGTACTTGCTATGTGACAGATTATTCGTCTTCTCTTTCCAATCTTTAGAGAATTGTGTATCTCTATTTTATGTTAGAATATTAACATTTATTTAGATGTGAATGTACTTAACAGTTCTAATGCTTCAATATTCTAAGTTCCGTCTGTTTATTTTGCTTCCTCCGAGTGTTATTTGTCGCTGCAGCGACACATAACACACTTTGTGTAGTGTTTTGTGTCGCTGCAGCGACTCACAAACACTGTTTACGGCGAAGGCTCTATGACTGACAAAATCGGATTGAACTGGATCGAGTTAGGTATCGTTTTATTTGACAGATTCAGAGCTTTCTCTGGAGGTCTGTCTCTAAGCGCTTTTCATTTTAGTTCCGAAAATATTGTAGCAGACAGCTGACGTGCGTATTTGTAAACATCTTGGATAACCTTGGACCGATGACTGATGTGTTTTATTACGTTTATCATTGTTTTAGTGTTAAAAATCAAAAGTAGTGATATACGTGGTGCATTATAAGAAGATTTAAGTGATTTTGAAGGGCTGGTTGATGATCCTGAAGAAGTAGGTAGTGATATTGATGTAAATTATCAGCCAGATTCCTAACTATGGTTAGGCTATGCATTCTTAGCTAAACGCTATGTACTGAAATCTGTTTTTTGCCCATAACTTTTTTATTTGCAAATCTTCTTCCTTATATTATTATATATTTGTAATCCTCATAAAATTTTGAACAAAGTGGCTATTAGGCCTATAATTTATACAATTTCATTGAGCGCAAACTTATTTTTTTTTTTGAAAATTTTCCAAAATATTTTTTTTGCCTAAAATTTTTTTTTACAAATTTTCTTTATGTTTTATGTACAATATTGAAGCCCGTGATTTTCCAAACAAAATTGGTATATAGAACAGTATATTTAACATTGTTTTCAAGCTTCTCAGATCCGTTTTAATAAAACCTTGCAAATGAGCAAAAAATAGGCAGACATTAAGGCCAAAACAAGGGACACTCGGAGGGTTTAAGTTTTTTTTTATTTTTACTTATTTTTTCCATATTTTAAGAATATTATTAGACCATTCAAGAAGCGTTGAAATGTTTTTGAATCCAAGGTTGGTTGTGTAAAACTTTAGGTGATATTTAAAACGTCTTTACTACCCACGTTTTACAAGTTGATAAAATAATTCGGCTAGTCACATTCATTATGTAAACAAATGTAATGAAGTAGCGGAGCCTATGTTGTACAAACACATATTATTGTGAATGTTCCTATGATTCCTGAAAAAAATCCTATTATTTAATTCTTTGTACAAACTAAAAGCATTTTACCTGATTATAGACTTGAAATTCCAGCACTCAAAAAGGGAGAGGATAACATTAACCTAAAGTAAACTGGTGTAACTGGTATTCAATATTGTAAAGTTTAATGTTGACACTGGTGAACTACTTGCTAGGGTCAACACAATCAACATTAATTACAGGTTTATTAGCTAGCTTCGTGTACCCTAACTGATTATTATGCTCTGTACACATAATTTGGTTCATCTTATTTTTGTCCAGTCAAGAAATAATACGAGTATTGGTCAACGTATTATAACGCCATACGTAGTTTTTAAGGTTTATCTTTGTTCCGATAGCCTAATGCATTAATAAAATTATGTATTATGTGAAATTTGATTAACGATTTTAACAGTTAATTTCTGAAAATTGCGATCACATGCTTGCTAATGTAATCATAGATAATGCTATATAATCTGGTGGGTTATTCGCGTTTAAATACTTTTACAAAATACAGTACAAAATATTAAAACTTATAAATAAAAAATAAGGCGATAGCAAATAAATTAAACATAATATAATTTAAATTTTAAAGCCCAACTTAAGTTTTTTTTATTGACTTTATAGTTTTACAGTCTGGTACAGTCAAGCCTATAACACTAAAGATTAAAGCTGACATGCAAGTTGACATAAGGTGGAAACGTTAAGAAACAATAGGATTGGTTATTTAAACATTTATTTTGTCGTTAGGTTTTATTTTTTAAAAGCTTGTACATAAAATACTTTATTATATCGGTGATGCTTAGCTAACTTATACGCATGTATGTACAGTAGTATTAATAGAGCAAAAGAGGTAATTTAGACGATAAAGAGTTGTAAGATATATGAGGTTTCACTAAAAGCAAAATCAGGGTTCAATCCCCGTTATCGCCACAATAAACGAGTAAAGTTCGGTGTTGGGTAGAAGATCAGACTGTAGATTTAGGTGGGCATTTAATGTCCTGAAGAATATGATTCTACTGAATCAGTAAAACGTCGTCATATATATTGTATAAGGTTTAATACGATTATTTTTATATAGTTTGAATATTCAGTATTTCTTGTATTCAGTTGACTTCCACAAGATCCTTATTTAAAATTAGTATCTACTGTAAATACAATAAATCAATTTGAACTATTTCCCAAATTCATTTCTGACCAAGTTGATTAGTTAAATCTTTGATAATCTCTTAAATTTGTTTTTTAAATAGTAGTTATGATTATATTATGAATTCAATAAATAAAGCATTGAAATGTAAAAATATTTGTAGGTATTAATTGTTTGTGTCATTTGTGTAGTTAAGTATATTATTAAGCTTGTAAGTTTATGAAGTTATTTATATTTTGATGAAAATTAGGTGAGTTCACTTTGTACAACAAAGCCGGTCAACGCCATTTTACTCCACTGATTTTACAAATGAAATGTCATCAAATAAAACAGCGTTTAGATTTTCCTTGTTTGCATTTTTTAGATATTTTGTTTGTGTTTACCAAATTTCACTAAAGCTAAAAGGGGAAAACGTCTGTTTGATTACGCAAATAAATCGTAGTAATTAACAACTTTTTTCTTTACTGTTTTTGAGAGTTTGTGTAGTATTTATAGCTTTTTTTAATTATTATATTATATCCTCATACACACACGAGGTTGAACTCTATTGTAGTCAACAGTACATTGTCCATGTTTGTACCGTGACTCCGGCGTGTTGCCTTTGATGTGGTTACCTCTTTGTCTCGGGAAACAAGGTTGAATGTGTTTGAATTCTATCACACAACCAAAAACTATTCTGTGAATATATGTTTCCTAGGTGAATATAACTGGTGATGAATATTACTAGGTGAATATAACGGACTAGGTGAGTCATCAGCCCTAACCCTAGTCTGTCGGGCATCACCCCGGACGATGGAGAAAGTAATTCCTCTGATTGCAGTGCCATTGATATCTCATAACACGTTGTGACATAGATTGTTCAGCAATTTAACATACGTTTTATATGGGAAAAACATGCGGATAAAGTTTAAATTTGTAAAATGCATTGAAATGATATGCAGTTTGACGAACACTATGTGAAAATTTTAGGTTCTCGGGAGCAAAAATCAGGACACTAGTTGAACATTCTAATTTTAGTTTACGAAACATTACAACTGTCCATATGTTTGTTGTTAGACACTTAAAGAACACTATAAGCCATAGCTGGATAGTCTTTTTAAATCAATGTTTTCACTCTTGTACAAAAAAAAGTTTATTTATCCAATTTTTGAATAATTAATCATTATTGTTGTAAAGCTAACCGAAGCAATGCCATTCAAAAGGATGCCAGTAAGGAATATCAAGATGCACCTTTTACATAACAGCAATTTTACACTCCTGAAAAAAATTCTCCATCCGATCCATGACGGGGAGATGCACTGTATAACCTATGATAGTAGACTTTGATCAATTGACTTTGATAAACTGTAATATTTAACCCTTAAGTCTATCGTACATAATATATATTGTTTCTAGTTTACAGAAGAATTAAATTACTTCTGCTTCCAAAACAATGTTTGACTCTAGACCAACTCTCCATTAAAGTTTACTAAGCGTCTCATTTACATCTACATGTGAGGAGGAATGCTGAGCTGTGGTTCTTGTTCTCCTCTCTTGGGGTGAACATTTGAATGTAATTTGCAATTGTTCCATGGATTGGACAGGACTTATCAATCAGTAGTAACATTTATGTGTAACTATTTTTTAAATATACAGAAAACGTCTTCTAGGGCAAAATATCCGTGAGTAGTATTCCAGGATGGCCAATGGAATATAATTATGAAGTGAATTTAGATCCACTTCCTTTAGCTCGCAGATCAGAGCCAAGGGGGTCGCCAAGTTGACCCGTGAACAAGGGGAGTCGAATAATAACGACTCAGTGAATTACGATTCAACAATTTATTAATTTTTAAACTAAATAACCCTTTACACATATGCTAGCCTTAATTGTTATTAGTACCCAAAATTAGGAAATGGTACATTACTCAATACAGCAGGGGTGGGCTGGGCCATCTTAAGAATTAGCTGTACAAATTTTGACTCCCGTCTGCAAAACCATTAACACAAGCTTTAAATTAAAATAAAATTAATATTACAAGAGACCTGTTGGAAAAGTATAAAAGGCATAAAACATTGATTCGGATTTCTTATAAAGTGTTCAATACAAAAAATCATTCATTGAGTCAAGTTACATTTAATTGAATACAAATTTACGTTTGACCAGAACCTAATATTAAAGTTATATAATTCTCATTTTAAATTTATATAGCTCTCAAAACTCTTCTGTTGTTTTACTATTCAAGAAATTACAAACTCAAACAGGCTAACTGACCACACGTGGCAAACGAAATTTAACAGTAAATAAAGACTTGTACAAATTGGTTAATTATGTTTTTCAACTAAATTGTAGCACCTGAAAAAGCATTTTGAACATGGATATAAAAATCCTTAAACTAAATAAATGTAACACTTACATTATCACAGGAGCCATGCAAACTTGTAGCCAGCACCCCCACTAGTACAATGATATGATTTTAAAACCCAACGGACAGATAAGCACTGCCGACCTCGGCCACCGCAGGTGGCGCTAAGGGCGGGAAATTCAAATTAAATTAAAATAGGCTTTAAAATTTCACAACACACTATGTACTGGCATAAAATTTTCCCCTGCTTTTTAAAATTTTACAAGCCTATAAAAAAAAACATTACAAATTTTCATCTAATAAAACCAAACATAATTTATACATTTTCTCATTCAAAGAAATCAAAGTTTTCCGACGCAGGAGCGTCCGTTTGAATTACAACTACTTGGCGGGCAACAATCGCAATAGTTCTAGATTTCCTCGTTGCCATCCGCCAGGGTACAGAGCGCTGCAATCGCTCGGTCTAACATATGACAGGTTACAACCATAATCAAGATAAGACAACTTAACTTTCACTCTGAAAAATACGGCAAACTGATCGTAAAATAAAGTCAGACATTTTCATTTAGAACCTCTCAGAGCAAAGTATTACATTTCTTAACCTAAATACATGCTGTTAGTACCCAAAACTTACTTTAAACCAACTTTATATGACCTAGTAATCCTGAACCACGAAATTGTATAAAAACCTATGTCAAACAAAACTTGACATTAAACTCTCATTTTCCTGTATATTCCCAAAAGTGCGCTTAAGGCGAAACCAAAATGGAGCATAATAATAATGTTTTTGTACATAAAGTTGCAAAAATAACAAGTGTCAATGTTCAAAGTGAAGTACCCTGTGTGTCCCGGGCCACGTAAGTACCAAGTGTGAAGTGTGAAACTAAATAAAAACAGAAAATGAGTGTGAACATTCGTACCACAGACGCGCTAACCTTTTGCTAATCCCATTCATAAAACATTCATCCCTATCGCTCACTGATTCATCCATCCTCGATCATTAACGAGAGTTTAATTTATTCGATTTTTCATAAAATAAGTCAACTTGACTCTAAAACCTTTCTTTACCTATTTATTTATTTTAGGTCATATTCAGTTGTGTCTGCCGTATAAAAAAAAAATCCTTAACTGAAACATGATTTGTCCCTAATTCTTATTCTGGACAGTAAAAATAAATAGAATCACAAAATATAGAATTGCAATTCATTAGACAGGTTTATGATTCCAAACAAACAAGATACGGACAGTAGTATGAATCCTTTCTCGTTATCAGTGCCCTAATTATCCTTCCAAACAATCACGGTCAACTAGTTCTCAACTGTTTCGTTTATTCTCAAACAAACCTTATGTAAAACATTATGCACAAATTCAAAATTGTAAATATAATGTTCAGTCTGATTTAAAATTATTTACAAACATTACAGATCTTTACCATACCATGCGTTAAATAAAAACATTTTATTTTTGAGAGGAATAAGGAATAATGGAAAAGAAGGAATCGTATTCTTCAATCTATTCTTCATTCCGTCTTCGTTTATCTTCATTTCCAGTCTTCATTGTAGTTCATCAACAATATAGGTACTTTTATGTTATAATCCATGTAATAACGAAATATTTCGTAACTGCCTTAGATCTTGCTATTTAATAAATGTCACCTTTGCTAATCATTCTCAATAATTGAATAACCTAGTTGCCTTCTAAGCATTAAAATAAATAGATACTCCTTTCTTTGTTTACTATTTACACGCTCAGCCGTGCTATGCATCCAGTCCCATTTGTGATCTAACGACTGTTATACCAATTGCAGCTTTTATACTGAGATAAATTTAGTTTGCGGTGCCTTTATAACTATTCCTATAAATAGGCGTCGCTATTTTCACCAATTCTTGTTATCTACTTTATCACCTTATCTTTGTTCACCAACGTAAATAAACATTCTGAACCTTATTTTAGCACATAATTTTATGCTCATTAATCCTTCTGCTCCTCCGAACTGCTTATCTTCATATAATCTCCTTCATTATTCCTTAATTACACATTTATATGCGAATTGGTTATTCACTTCAATGTATCCATAGTAGTTATATTTTGCTAATACAAATAATATGTACACTGTTCTTCATGATCTCAGTTTCTTAGCCTAAACATTTCCTAATCTGCTATTTACAATTTATAAATGTTTATTTTCAATAGGTTTCGACTAAACTTCGTGTCCGACAGTATTTGGAGGCACATACTTTGTACCTAATTAAACATACAGTTTGAGTTCAGATATGTGAACTTTCCTCACGTCTAGGACGTTATCGCATCGTTGAATTATGGTTGTATTGGGGCTTACAAACCAGACAATGCGCCAGGGACCGTCATATCTTGGGGCTAGTTTCTTACTGAATTTGTTTATCTTTTTACTTAAGCAGTGCGTTTTCCAAAATACTATAGAATTCACTTTGAAAGGATGTCGGATGCGTTTCTCCGAATATTTCTCACGTTTGTTGCTACGTGCGATGCTAGACTTAACATTTCGTAAAGCCTGAGTTAAATTTTTGACTTTATCATCACGACTTAAGTTCTCACTCAATAGATCATCCAGGTTCCATATGTTTGAGAGGGCGTTACGGGGCTCGTGGAAAAACATGAGCGAAAATGGACTGAAAACAGTGGACGAATTTTTCTCTGTATTTAAAGTCATCTGTATTAACGGCAATTCAGCATCCCAATTAGATTGTTCAGTTTCATAATAACACTTAAGCAATGTGCCTAGATCTCTTAACTGTCGTTCCACACGATTAGCTGAAGGTCTGTACAGGGCAATCAGGTGATGTGTTACATAATTTTTGAACAGGTAGGCTTTAAACTGTTGCGAAGTGAAGTAAGTGGCATTATCAGATACTAACGTGCGTGGTACTGAAAATAATCCAAAAATTTGTTCCAACCTATCAATTATAGCTTTGCTATTCACTTCCTTTAAAGCGAATGTCCAGGAGAATCGAGTGAATGCATCTAACACAACAAAAATATATTTATTTCCTCGTGTCGTGCGTGGAAGTGGGCCTAAAATGTCACAAAATAATGTTTCAAAAGCAGATGTGACTGGTCTCGACACTAACTTTCCTTCGTATTTTCTTTGAGCAGGTTTAGACATCATACATATGCGACATTCTTTAATTTTACCCCTAATAATACGCTCCATGTCTGGCCGATAAAAATACTGTTCGATTTTTGCCACCGTCCGTGCGATTCCAAGGTGTCCTCCATTTAATCCATCATGAAAGAATGTATATGCAACGTTTATTAACCTCTCGGGTAAATAAATCTTGTTTCCTCCCTTAGATCCTTTATACATCAATAGTTCGTTCTTCATAACGTAGTTTAATTGATTGGTACCGTCGTTTATACTCTTCATGATCCTCTTGCATTCCTTATCTTGACGTTGATGGTATTTCAGGTCCTTCATAGCCATAGGTATCTCGCTGATAAAGTTCACTCCTCCATGGTGTTGTACAGGGTGTTCTCTGAGCTCGTTAATTAACATATTCAGCTGTTCTATCGGGTTAGGTGTGCTTTCACTGCCATAAGTAACTGTGTTATTTCCAGATACGTTGATTGTGTTACTCTCCGAAGTTTCCTCTGGTAGCTCGTAAAGTCTTGATAGGGCGTCCGCTATAACATTCTCTGTCCCAGGTTTATGAACTACGTTGAATGGAAGTGCTAGTAGTCGTTCTACCCATCTGGAAAGGTAAGTAAAATCTTCATGTTTTTAAATATGTACTTGACCATTAAACAATTTTATTAAGTTTTTAACGTACTGAATAATCATTGGATTTAATATGTTTAGTTCATTCGATGTAGATTTATTGCATCAATAAATAGGTTCAGGGAAATTAAGTTGTGTATCCTTCGTGGACGTAAGATTGAGAATTTGCTTTCCATCATACTACACAGAAACATGTACTTTTCCATCCGTATCGATGGGCTAGAAAGTTGCTCTTTGCCGTGCCTATACAGCTATACAGCTGATGAAATAACAGCTAATTGCAAGGTCCTATTTCATTTTCTGAAATAAAAAATATTATCATTTATGTATAATCCTAAATAAATTGTGTTTTGAGTTTATTATGTAATATTTTCCGTGTAGTATGATGTAAAGTATCGTACGTTACTAGCTTTACCGTACTCGCACGGAAATATTTGTTATAACTGTCGTGCTCACACGGTAAAACACTACTTACCGGGCTAGTAACGTCATATACTATACCACCAGCGTATTAGAGAGATTTGTTCGTCATCTAATTTAAAAAGGCCACTTTTGGATTAACACTATACAATGTATATTATGAAATTTTAGATTACAAAGCTCGAGTTTTTACATTGTACTGCCATATACTGTGCAGAATATTTGTATTGCTCATAGGCATTTGGTCATTCCAATATTCCTTCTTGGCGAGCTGTTATCATCCAATACTCCTTGTAGCTATTACATAAATAATCTTCCCAATTCTAAAATGTGTTTGACGAGTTATTAAGTTACATACAATCTATCTATCTAATCTATCCATCTATTTATTTATGTGTTTAATGGACTGCATGAATGTTGTGATAATTGTTTAAAAGTGGGCATGCAACCAATCCCCATGTCCAAGATGTCATTGCATGGTCGTGGCACTTAGACTTTCCATCACGAGAGAACTCCCTCGGGACCCTGCCATAGTGGCCCTCAAATTCCCCATATTTTTATTATAGAGAAAAGATTTGTAGCATTAAGATCAGATGAATCATCATTTGAAAGTTATAATTTAATAAAACCGCTGTTAAATTTTAAATTATAATTTAAGAAAACATGTGTAGTAAACATGATTGTTTAAAATAACTCCCGTAATACTTGGCAATAGCTCGATTTTGAGCATTAGGTGTACTAATTTGAAATTATCAGTAATACAATTGCTTAAGAGATATGCCAGTCTTGAATGACAGACTGTACTAAGCAGATGAGTCCTAAGCATTTCTTTAACTCCTTATTACACTAGCCTACATTATTTAAAAAAGAATATAAGCAACTTTGAGAGCAGTATCCTCATATATTGTTGTGATCATAAGTTTCAAATTATGGTTTTTTGAGTGATGAGTTATTTCTTGACGGTCAACCAATCTCACGTTCTTTAATGTTTAAGGGCCTTGGCGTCGTGCTTTCTCCAAATTTAAACTCCCAAGAACATGTAAATTATATCTGCAAGGGAGCTAATTCTGCCCTATGTTTCATTATAAGGAACAGCCGCAACATGTTCTCTGTTGATGAATTGAGGATCCTCCTCATCCATCTAGTCAGGCTTTTACTAGATTTTCGTCACCTGTTTAGAGCCCTTACCTGATTGAGCAAATCGAGTCTTGAGAACATGCAGAGCCGTTTCATTCGTCTGGCTGGTGTGCTGCTGGGTTTAGACTACCAATCCCAATCTACAACTTCAGTTGAACTTGATGCCACTACAAGCACGACTTCCATGGGAACGAGCTGGCATAGTGGTTAGAGCGTGGGACTTCAGTCCGTGAGGTCCCGGGTTCGATCCCCGCCAAGTCGTCAATTTATTTTATCTAAGTGATAATGCCGCAACCCCTAGGTCTAGCCTGAAGTAATGTGAAAAACAATCCCAGGCTCGTGCCTAGCGTCCTAGGACAAAAAAACTACATGCACGACGTGAAATCAATGACCTGTCCCTGAGGAAGCTGATTAATTCTGAAATTGATGACCCTGATCTACTTTTCAAGTTGAGGACTTCCGCACATCTCTTCACCTGCGCCAAACCCATCTGTTCGCTAGATGTCAGTTCTCGAACCAGTTCATGTTCCACAGCACTTTTCCTCGTATTCAACTCTTGGCTAACATCATACCGGATGACATCAAATTGTTCTACACGAGTGGTGAGTCCTTAAAAGAAATTGTTGGACCGTAAGGTGCTACATTGATTTGTCGCTGTTGTTTCCAAGTTACAAGTTAAATCTTTCTAATTTATTTTATTATTACTATTGTTATTCATTATTGTTATTATTTATTATCAAGGTTATTTATTATTATTGCTATTCATTATAGACTATACAGATATGTTCTTTGTTAACTATTTATACATACTAGGTGAACCCGTCCGATTTCGCACGAATAATAAATTAGGATATTATAACAACGTCGTTAGAAGTTGCGTCGTTGTATTGACGTTGGTCTTGAGCTCGATCGTTGGCTATATGCATTCTAAGCTATTTTTGCTGTTCAGTAAAGTATTTTGTAGGACGGAGCTTATCATGCTGAAAACTTGCGCGAATGGATTAATATCAACCAAATGATGAGTCAAAATGTGCATGAGTTCAGTGCTGCAAGAGACATTAGCTTTGTTTAGCATTCTTCCTTGAACAGCGGCTTCGATGTCCGTAGATATAAATTTGGGCATATGTAGGATGCTCCCCTTCTGACGGTTGAAAAGTGCTAATTGAGTGATAGATTGTGTCGTGCACCTTATACTTATAAGGCCCTCCACCGTTATGTTCTTCAATTTTACCTCGAGTGCTGACCATTGCGAGCGCAGAGTTGTACGATCTAATGTTCTCTTTGTAGTTTCTGTTCAAATGATTTGCTCCATTTAAGTAGGCTCTGGATATAATAGATTTCTCGGTATGGTGGTAGATTCACTTTTCCTTTATGGCAGCAGGATGAAAATCCTTTGCCTCGTCCTCTTTGTTCTTCTTTAAAATGTAGCGCAGCACATTTCTGACAATTTAATGTCCAGCAATATTTCTTTTTCTACAGTTACCTAACAATGTACATGTTCTCTCACTGATTTGAGAAAGCAAAGTGGCCAATTCGCTCATCAGTGAGACAATGTTAACATTGTCTCACTCTAATTACTTTGTCTTACTCCAGATTTGCAACGTGAAGGCACGAAATAGTGAGCGCGTAACATGCAGGCAACGTCGTATGCGCGCGAAATACGTTGGCAGCACTAGCTGTAAATCAGCTGGTCAGCTGTTCTACTGTTGTATTTGTCACTTCACATTAAATGTTATATTAAAAGTTCACTTCTGTGTAAAAATAGGTTATGTTTCTTGACCAATTTATTTGTTTTATGGCAACTGTAGGAAAAGTATAATGTGCAACTCGAGTTCAAAGTACAATTGCCTCACTCAAGAAACCATTCCTCACTCGCCTACGGCTCGTGAGTAAGGATTTCTCTCGAGTGAGTCAATTGCTCACTTTTCTCACTAGTTGCACAAATAACTATTGTCGTCGGGTCCTTGGCACGTTTAAACGAAAATATAATGTAAAACCTTTCTCTATATAGGTAACATTTCTTTTCCGGGTATCTAATTATAAAAAAAATTCAAACTGTTTACATTTCAAAATCAAACAAAACAGCTGGGATTTTTTTTTAGTAATGTATTGCAGTTTCAGAATATAATAACATTCAAATCAATCACAATGTTATCCTTATGGAAGGAACTTTGAGGGCACCCCACGCCCTTAAAATGATATATTTCGAAAATCTAACAATACATCTAACAATCTAACAATAATTATAGTCAGTTTTGAAAATTTTGCCCTTAGGGGTAGTGGGGGTTAGGGATAGCTCAAAAATTTCAAATAGCAAGTATAGTCGAGTTTGGTATCATTTTACAGGCCTTGACGAAACATAAACATTAACATAAAGAAAATAGAAATCGGACCATTTATAACAAAATGGCATTTATAATAAAAATGATTAAGACAATGGTAATTAAAAGTAATTTTGAACTGCCATTTTGTTATAATGATCTGATTTCTATTTTCTTAATGTTCATTTTTATGTTTCGTCAAGACCTGTAAAATGATACCAAACTCGACTATACTTGCTATTTGAAATTTTTGAGCTACCCCTAACCCTCACTACCCCTAAGGGCACAAATTTCCAAAATGACCATAATTATTGTAGCCCTTCATATCCAAACAAGTTGCCGCAAACCGATTTCAAATATCTCAAATAGTTAAAAAGTAAAAGTGGGTGCAAGTTAATTTTCAGCCACCCTCATGGTTATTTGGATTTGAAACGTTTTAGGGCACCATTTTGTTATTAGTGGGCCAATTTTAGTTTTCTTTATATCAGTTTTCATGTTTCCTCAAGACCTGTAAAATGATACCAAATTCGACTATACTTGTCATTTGAAAATTTTGAGCTACCCCCTACCCCCACTACCCAAGGGCAAAATTTTCAAAATTGACCATAATTATTGTAGCCCCTCATATCTAAGAAGGTTGCCGCAAACAGATTTCCGATATCTCAAATGGTTGAAAAGTTAAGGGGGGGGTGCAAGTTACTTTTCAGCCACCCTGTATAATATGTGGGGTTAAATCTTAAAACAAAAAAAAGCCTTATTGTTCACAAAGTTTCATGTCGCGTATTAAATATATAGATTGGTCTATTTTAGTCTACACTCGCTCAGTTTTATTTGGTTGTCAGGTTACTTATTAATTAAATAATTAAGACAAAGTTCCATTGCACGTTTGGCTTGACACTTAGTCATCTTGAAAATGAGTGGTTTAATGTAAAAATTATTACTTTCCTTTTGTTTAGACCGTTGGTAAAAAAAAAAAAACTCATCACTTTAATACCGTCTAAACCGAATTACCAGCTTAATAACTTCTGGATCAGCATTGTACTTGTAATTAAATTTACTGAAAGCACACGAAAATAAGTCTTTTAAAATCTAATTAATATTACTTAGCAACAACAACTCATAGGTGGAGTTCCGGTCCCTATATTGAAACTTAAAGATAAAATCCTTAAACATATTTTCTTTACAAAGTTTACATTATATGTGACATCCTGTAGCGGTAAGCTGTTAAAACAAAGAACATCAATCAAAACCAAGTTATTCTAGGGCAAGCTGACATAGAAGTGCGTCAGCCGTCCTGGATCGCTCAAGATTGCATTGAAGGATTCTTATCTTCGTGGGAGGGCTTTCGCTTGTTGTAGTGCAGATTTAAATGCACTGCACTGTCCAGACCCAGCTATATGCTTCAAGCGTTTTTCAGCGAGCCCATTTTCTTTGCAAAGAAAACAGGACTCGACTTGGCAGTCCTTACGGATGTGACCGACCTCCCCGCACCGAAGGCAGTTCTTGCTTCGGTCGGGTCCCTTGCAGTTTCGGGAGGAATGGCCGAAACAGAGGCATTTAAAACACCTCTTTACTTCCACTCTCCGTCTGAGCCTGCAGTTGACCCAGCCGACTCTCAGATGTTGGAGTGCCAGCACCTTATTGGCATGTGCGTCTGCCATTTCGGCGACCGCCATCCGCTGCTGGCTCCTATTCGGTTTTGTGAGCCACACCTTCAGGAAAGCCGTTTGCCCACCAAGCTCGGGGATAGCTTTCTTCAGGGCTTCCACAACATCAGCCTCCGTCGACACACAATCAATGTCTCGAACCTCGACTGATGTCTTTGGCTCAAGAGAACGGACGGTGCCCTGGCCTTCGACAGCTACCTTCAGTTCGGCAGTAAAGCTATCTTGGCTTCAAGCGGTTGAAAAATTCTAATTAACCATACATATTAACTTAGTGAACCTTTCATCAAGTTGAATTAACTGACTTGCCTATTTACTTCGAGCATATGTATTAATAAATGGAGTATTACATATTAACAGCATTTGCATTAATAGTATTTATGTATTTAACAGTAAAAATAACATAGTTTTACTGATTCAAATAGTTCATTATAATTTGACATGGTCATAAAACCTTAATTTTGTATTGCTATTTTTATAAAAGAGAACTAAAATTTAAACTTAACTATTCTAAAAATGTAGCACAAAATATTTCTAATAATTGGGTTGGTTAGGTTATTCAGCTATTCAATGAAAAAATCATCTATAGTAATACAAATGAGCTCCGTAGTATAGTTTAATTTTATTAACAAATAGTTCAATGAAATAGATGGAAGTTTTTTTTTACTCTTAATGCTTTTCTTTGTGTTCCAAACCAATCTTCTTAATTTGTTTGTACAAAAAATATCTGTAGCTGATCAAGAATCTGTTATTCCTTTATGATGTTATCATCAGATCATGATTTTCTATTTTTATTCAGTGTATATCATCGTTAGAAATGAACTGTCCCACTTATAAACCTTTGCTAGCCGATGAATTGTAAATGCAATGTTTAAGTCTAGCAAATGTACTATCCCTAGGTAAAATGCCATCATCTATTTCTTCGATGTTTTTATAAAATAAACAAAATAATCTATGAAATAAAAAATATCATTATACATGATGTATTACATATGTTATACAAATTTCTTTTAGTTTCGGGCTATTTTAGCTATTTCCGTGTAGAAAAGTAGTGTTATATACGTTTATCGTGCACTTAGTCAGCTGATGAAATAACATCTAATTGCAAGGGCCTATTTCATTTTCTGAAATAAAAAATATTATGATTGATGTATAATCCTAAATAAATTGTGTTTTGATTTTAAAATGTAATATTTTTCTGTGTTGTATGATGTAAAGTATCGTAGGCTACGTTACTAGCTTTACCGTACTCGCACGGAAATCCCGCGCGAGGCGTGCTCACACGGTAAAACACTACTTACCGGGCTAGTAACGTGATATACTATACCCCAGCGTATTGGAGAGATTTGATCGTCATCTAATTAAAAAAGGCCACTTTTGGTTTAACACTATACAATGTATAACGTAGAATTGCCATCACGAGAGAACTCCCTCGGGACTCTGCCCTAGTGGCTCTTAAAGTCCCCATATTTTCCTTATAGAGAAAACATGTATAACATTAGATCAGATGGATAATTAATTGTACGTTGATATTGTACCATATTCTGATAATTTGTACCATAATGTTACAATAGTTTGACACTCATACCATCATGTAACCATAATTTCTGTTTAGGTTGGCAATATGCAAAATCAGGCGATATTTCTAATAAAACAGCTCATGGCTATTTCCCGTGACGTCATATCACGCCACCATCACACCACCTTTCCGAACAAGCCTAAATCCCCTCTCCTCACGTCAGTCCACACCATGTATTAGTCCCGTCAACACCGTATACCCTTTGCGGCCCTCTGAGCCCTTTTAAAATGTAACAAGTTTATTTATTTCAACGCCCCATCCCTGACCCCAAAACGTACAGTACGATGACGACGTATCGTACAACTGGCGACGAGGAACACGGAATATTATCGCGTTTTAAAACTTAAATTCGCGAACAAAGTGACAGTGCAAGTGAACAAAGTTACAGTGTAAGTGAACAAAGTGACAGTGCAAGTAAACAAAGTGACAAGTGAACGTGAAGAAACGGCCGACGAACGTCAAACAACCGCGAATATTGACTCAGACTCATATTCTTGGCGGAAACGTTTTCGTGAGTGTAGAAAGGTACACCTAACATAACGTTATTCTTTGTTTTATGGACGTAATATTAGACTACGGACAGTTAAATAAGTGTAAAAAAGGCACTTATGCCGTTGACTGAAAGTTATTTCGAACAATTCGGACAGTTAGCGGAAACGTATTTTTCAACAAACATGGCAACAATTGGTAATATCGGTCCTTTTGACAGCGCCGAAGAAACTTGGCAATCGTATACAGAGCGATTTGAACTTTTTGTAGACTGCAACGGGATTAATGCCACAAAGAAAGCGAGCACACTACTAACGGTAATGGGAGTCAGGACGTATAAATTGTTAAAGGACTTAATCACACCTGATAAACCTTCGTCCAAGACGTACGAGGAAACTGTAGACACGGTCGGTAAACATTTACACCCGAAACCGTCGTTTATTACAGAACGTTTTAAATTCAGCCGCAGACATCAGTTAGAACACGAAACAGTGAGTGATTATATCGTACAACTTAAGCAGCTATCGCAACATTGTGAGTTTGGGGACAAGCTTCCAGACCATCTACGCGACAGACTGGTATCAGGCCTCAAGAACCACCACATCCAGAGACGACTGCTGGGGGAGGATAACCTGACCTACGACAAGGCAGTACAGCTGGCAACGTCAATGGAGTTCGCCGAGAAAGGAGCAGCCCAGATGACGCTTAATCCAGGAGGACGACTTCAGCGCCTCAGCCAGACGACAAGGACAGCACCAAGCGGAAGCGGGGGAAAATTCGCAGCCAACAGAGGTTCGGCAACGTCACAGCCCCGGGAGTGCAACTGCTGTGGAAAGAACAATCACAATACTCTGCAATGTCGGTATCGTGAGTACAATTGCAATTTCTGTAAGAAGAAAGGACATATTGAAAAAGCTTGTAGATCTAAGAGTAGAAGTGCAAATAGGCCCTATTTTAGTAAACAGTATAATGATGTATCTAAGACTAATGGACAGTCTAGGGGAGGAGATAAGTCGTATTTTAATTCAAAGTACAGTAATGCTAATGCTAGGCAACATTATGTAACAGAAAATGTCCCTAAACAAAGTGTAGACGAAGACACGGTATATGACATATCTAACTTATTTCAGGTACAGGGAGTAGAAGTTAGGAAAAAAGTAGAACCAATTAGAGTGCAATTAGAGGTAGAGAGCAAAAAGATCCTATTTGAAATTGATACCGGAGCTTGTGTGTCAGTTATATCTGAAAAAGATTACAAAGTAAAGTTAAGTCACGTAAAGTTACTACCAACAAGCTTAGTTCTTAGTTCGTACACACACGAAAAGATCGTACCTATCGGTAAACTATGTGTAAATGTAAAACATGAAGGTATTTGTAAACAATTAGAACTGTATGTTGTCCCTAACGGTGCAAACCCATTGTTAGGTAGGGATTGGATGAAAGCACTGCAGCTAGTTGTTAGTATCAAAAATAGTAGTAAAGTAAACAATGTTCAATCAGCTGTGGATGACAGCTCAGTTGGTACACCTGTCAGCTGTTCTGCTAGCAGAATGGTCGACACTAGCGCGCCGACTGAGGTGGCCGACACCGCAGTTACCAATGTAAACAAACAAACAAATGTCACAGTACATCAGCAGGGCAAGCAGCTAGTTAAACAGTTGTATGAGGAATTCCCTGATGTTTTCACAGACAAGCTAGGTTGTTTTAAGGGAGAACCAGTCAAACTTAAACTAAAACCTAATGCAACCCCTAAATATCATAAGCCAAGGACCTTACCTTTCACACTTAAAAATAAAGTAGAAGCAGAACTAGCACGTTTAGAAGCTGAGAGTATTATTTCACCAGTAAATTCAAGCCAATGGGCTACCCCTGTAGTACCAGTTTTGAAAACAAATGGTCAGTTAAGATTGTGTGGAGACTATAAAGTAACGCTAAATCCTTTCTTAGAGATAGACAGACACCCTTTACCTAAGATTGAAGAATTGTTCTCCAGTTTGCAAAATGGAGACAGGTTTTCTAAAATAGATTTGTCACAAGCGTATCAACAACTAAGACTAGATGATGAAAGTAAAAAGTTATGTACAATTAGTACCCATAAGGGCTTGTTTGAGTACAATAGATTATGTTATGGCATATCATCTGCTCCTGGTATTTTTCAGCGCACAATGGAGCAAACCTTACAAGGAATACCAGGTGTAGCGGTATTTCTAGATGACATTCTTGTAACAGGACAAAATGACTCTGAACATATTAGTAAATTAAAGTTAGTTTGTAAACGACTACAAGACAATGGTTTCACAGTCAGTAAAAGTAAATGTAAATTTTTCTGTGAAAGTTTAGAGTATCTAGGGTTTGTCATAAGCAAACGAGGGTTGGAAACTTCACAAGACAAGGTCAAAGCCATTGTAAACGCCCCAGAACCAAAAGATGTCACCCAATTAAAAGCATTTTTAGGCTTAGTTAACTACTACGCTCGTTTCATACCTAGAATCTCAACCATACTTACCCCTATGTATATGTTATTGAGGAAAGACACTGAATTTGTATGGAATTTAGCGTGTAAGAAAGCTTTTGAAGAAGTTAAGCAAAAGCTAGTATCAGCCCAAGTACTAGCTCATTTTGACCCTAAGTTAAAGTTAACGTTAGCATGTGACGCTAGTGCCTATGGTATAGGTGCAGTTCTAAGTCAAATTCAAACAGATGGTACTGAAAGACCTATTGCATTTACAAGTAGAGTGTTAAATGATACTGAAAAGCAGTATTCACAGATTGACAAAGAAGCTCTTAGTATAGTGTATGGAGTAAAAAAATTCAACCAGTACTTGTATGGTAACCATTTTTTGTTAAAAACAGACCACAAACCGCTTGTAGCTATTTTTGGACCTAAACAAGGTTTACCTGCATTTGCAGCTAGTAGGTTCCAACGCTACGCATTGTTTTTATCAGGTTATCAGTACGACATTTCTTATGTTAAATCCGAATGTAACGGAAATGCTGATGGTCTATCACGTTTACCAGTAAGTAATCCTGTAAACGATTAAATCAATGACAATGATTTAAATGTAAATATTGTAGGGACCTATTTACAGTGTTTAATTGAGAGTGAACTTCCTCTAAGTTATGTAGAAGTAAAACGAGAGTCAGCACTAGATCCTATACTAAATAGAGTAATAGGTTATGTTAGATTTGGATGGCCAAATGACGTAAATGAGAGGGATCCTATGTTAAATCCATTTTTTGTGCGACAGTCACAATTAACTTTTGAACAAGGACTCCTAATGTGGGGTTACAGGATCGTCATCCCAAGCAAGTTTAGAACACATATTTTACAAGAATTACACAATGGCCATGTAGGGATAGTAAGAATGAAGGCGTTGGCAAGATCCTATGTTTGGTGGCCAAATATCGATTTAGATATTGAACAAATTGCTGGTAATTGCACATCATGCTTGAAGGAACGTGTAACTCCGCCCAAGTCGATTTTGCACACTTGGAATGTACCGGATAAGGCGTGGTCCCGGATTCATATTGATTTATTCGGACCTTTTCAATCACAGTTATTTTTAGTAATTAAAGATGATTATTCAAAGTGGCCGGAAGTGTTACCCGTTCCATCAACGCAAGCAAAACACACAATATCTCATCTTAGAGAATTGTTTGCTAGATTTGGCTTAGTAGATCATATTGTCAGTGACAATGGACCACCTTTCACAAGTACAGAATTCCAAACATTTTTGCGAAAAAATGGAATCAAACACACATTTTCTCCACCATACAACCCAAAGACTAATGGCTTAGCCGAGAATGCTGTAAGAACAGTAAAACACAAACTTAGAATAGCACTACAAGACACTTCTGATTTGAACTTAACCTTATCAAATTTTTTGTTTACATACAGAAATACAGTACACTCCACAACCAATCAAACACCAGCAGAGTTAATGTTAGGCAGATCTCTGAAATCAAGGTTAGACTTAATTAGACCTAATGTGAAGGATGTCATTAGTAGTAATCAAAACAGACAAGTTTCAGCTTATGGTGGTGTCACAACACGTAGATTATTTGTTAATCAACCTGTGTTAGCTAAAGATTATAGGGGAAGGGAGAGATGGATAGAGGCTACAGTTATTGAAAAACTGGGTCCTGTAACTTATTTAGTTGAACTAGAATCAGGCGTTCAGTGGAAGCGTCACATAGACCAGTTGATAGCTTTACAGTCTAAGCTAGGGCAGCAGTCAGATTTAGTAGTAGAATTTCCCAAAAACGATCTGACAACGTCGCTTCCAGACAGACAAACGGCAACATTGCAAAATTCGCCAGACTGCACACTGACAGGGAACAGTAGCGAAGGTATGCGAGCTCTTCCGGGCACAGTCGGGCAGAAAACTCCGATATTGACTAGGTCACCTGACGCAAACCAAAACATTGAAAGAGCGGGGTCATTGGCTTCGCCTCCAAATGTAAACAAATCGCCAAATGTAAACAGACAGACGCCTACTAGACGCTTTCCTGTACGGGAGCGCAAACCTGTAATAAGATTAGACCTTTAATTAAATACCCGGACATGACTTGTATATAGATTTATTTATTATATATCCTTATCAATGATTTTCAAATGTGTATTTATTGAATTGTGTGTACTATTATGTGTGTTATCAATATTTAATATCATCAAGGTTCAATATTTAATGCTATTAAGGTTTATGATTTCAAGTGTGTGTTTCATTTACTTGTGTTTTTAATGTGTGATATTATCTCAATATTTTGACCATATATACATAATATATATTTAGAACTGATGATTGATTGATTCTCATTCTCATTTAAATGATTGGCAAAGAAAAATAATAATAAATTAATAAGATACTCTGGTATTGTTATTTGTGATTGTAAGTTTTCAAGATTATAGTAACCGATAGCATCACAAAACTTAAGAGGGGAGGATTGTACCATATTCTGATAATTTGTACCATAATGTTACAATAGTTTGACACTCATACCATCATGTAACCATAATTTCTGTTTAGGTTGGCAATATGCAAAATCAGGCGATATTTCTAATAAAACAGCTCATGGCTATTTCCCGTGACGTCATATCACGCCACCATCACACCACCTTTCCGGACAAGCCTAAATCCCCTCTCCTCACGTCAGTCCACACCATGTATTAGTCCCGTCAACACCGTATACCCTTTGCGGCCCTCTGAGCCCTTTTAAAATGTAACAAGTTTATTTATTTCAACGCCCCATCCCTGACCCCAAAACGTACAGTACGATGACGACGTATCGTACAGATATTTAATAAAACAGCTGTTAAAATTTCCAATATATTTTAAGAAAACATGTATAGTAAACAAATTTGTTTTAAAATAACTCCCGTAATACTTGGAAATTGCTCGATTTTGAGCATTAGGTATACTAATTTGAAATTATCAGTAATACAATTGCTTAAGAGATATGCCAGTCTTGAATGACAGACTGTACTTTTCTTAAGCATTGCTTGAACTACTTATTACACTACATTATTTGAAAAAGAATATAAGCAACTTTGAGAGCAGTATACTCATACATTGTTGTGATCATAAGTTTCAAATTATGGTTTTTTGAGTGATGAGTTATTACTTGACGGTCAACCCCTCTCACGTTTTTTAATGTTTAAGGACCTTGGCGTCGTGCTTTCTCCAAATTTAAACTCTCAAGAACATGTAAATTATATCTGCAAGAGAGCTAATTCTGCCTTATGTATTATTATAAGGAACAGCCGCAACATGTTCTCTGTTGATGAATTGAGGATCCTCCTCATCCATCTAGTCAGGCTTTTACTTACTAGAGTTTTCTTCACCTGTTTAGAGCCCTTACCTGATTGAGCAAATCGAGTCATGAGAACATGCAGAGCCGTTTCATTCGTCTGGCTGGTGTGCTGCTGGGTTTAGACTACCAATCCCAATCTACAACTTCAGTTGAACTTGATGCCACTACATGCACGACTTACATGGGAGGGAGCTGGCGGAGTGGTTAGAGCGCGGGACTTCAGTCCGTGAGGTCCCGGGTTCGATCCCCGCCAAGTCACCAATGGATTTCATCTAAGTGATAATGCCGCAACCCCTAGGTCTAGCCTGAAGTAATGTGAAAAACAATCCCAGGCTCGTGCCTAGCGTCCTAGGACAAAAAAAAAAAAAAAAAAAAAAAAAACTACATGCACGACGTGAAATCAATGACCTGTCCCTAAGGAAGCTGATTAATTCTGAAATTGATGCGCCCGATCTACTTTTCAAGTTGAGGACTTCCGCACATCTCTTCACCTGATCCAAATTTATCTGTTCGATAGACGTCATTTCTATACCCAGTTCATGTTCCACAGTACTTTTCCTCGTATCCAACTCTTGGCTAACAACATACCGGATGACATCGAACTCTTCTGCACGAGTGGTGAGTCCTTTAAAAAAAATTGGACTGGAAGGCGCTACATTGATTTGTCACTGTTGTTTCCAAGTTAAAGTTAAATCTTTCTAATTTATTTTATTACTACTATTGTTATTCGTTATTGTTGTTATTTATTATTACGGTTATTTATTATTATTGCTATTTATTATAGACTATACAGATATGTTCTTTGGTAACTATTTATACATTGTAAGTCTACACTCGTTCATTGTAAGTTGGTTGTCAGGCTACTTATTGATTAATTAACTAAGACAAAGTCCTATTGCACGTTTGGCTTTACACTTAGTCATCTTGAAAATGAGTGGTTTAATATACAAATTATTATTATTCATTCTTTGAACAACATTAGTTGAAATAAGACACAATTTTGTACTACTGACGGAGGTAAGCCTTTATACGTAAAAAATTATTACTTTCCTTTTGTTTAGACCGTTGGTAGAAAAAAAACTCATAATTTTAAAACCGTCTAAACCAAATTACCAGCTTAATAACTTCTGGATCAGCATTGTACTTGTAATTAAATTTACTGAAAGCACACCAAAATTAGTCTTATAAAGTCTAATAAATATTACTTAAAACAACAACAACTCATAGGTGGAGTTCCGGTCCCTATGTTTAAACTTAAGGATAAAATCCTTAAACATATTTTCTGTACAAAGTTCACATTATATATGACATCCTGTAGCGGTAAGCTGTTAAAACAAAGAACACCAATCAAAGCCAAGTTATTCATATTAGAGTTTGCGAAGAAACTCTTCTTGGTTTCAAGAAACTTACAAAAATAAAACCAGAGTAAAGTATCTTACCCAAAGTTTTGTTAAATGTAGGAAACACAGCCACGAATGCTGTTTGTAACTAGAAATATTGTGGTTGCCCAAACTAAGTTTAGTAACAAAAATAAATATCTCACATTTTAAACTAAAAGCTTTTTTGCAACTGAAGATACTATAGTGATTCATTAGCCCAATACAGGATACTTTATAGTTTTTGAAACTCTTAATTTTAGTTTTAGGAAACTGTATAATTTTTCAACAAGTTGATCATAATGTATGTTAAAACTTCAAAAGTGATATTTTGGCTTAATTGTCTTAATAAAGCTATCTTTACTTCAAGCGGTTGAAAAATTCTAATTAACCATACATATTAACTTAGTGAACCTTTCATCAAGTTGAATTAACTGACTTGCCTATTTACTTTGAGCATATGTATTAATAAATAGAGTAGCCTATTACATATTAATAGCATATGTATTTAATGTATTTAACAGTAAAAATAACATAGTTTTACTGATTCAAATAGTTCATTATAATTTGACTAATTTGATTAATGATCATAAAACCTTAACTTTGTATTGCTATGTTTATAAAAGAGAACTAAAATTTAAACTTAACTATTCTAAAAATGTTGCACAAAATATTTCTAATAATTGGGTTGGTTAGGTTATTCAGCTATTCAATGAAAAAAACAACTTCTCTAGTAATATAAATGAGCTCCTTAGTATAATTTAATTTTATTAACAAATAGTTCAATGAAATAGATTGAAGTTTTTTTTACTCTTAATGCTTTCCTTTGTGTTCCAAACCAATCTTTTTAATTGCTTTGCACAAAAAATATCTGTAGCTGATCAAGACTCTGTTACTCCTTTATGATGTTATCATCAGATAATGATTTTTTTTTAATTAGTGTATATCATCGTTAGAAATGAACTGCCCCACTTATAAACTTCTGTTAACCGATGAATTGTAAATGCAATGATTAAGTCTAGCAAATGTATCATCAATAGGTTAAATGTCATCATCTATTTCTTTTAATATTCGATGTTTTTATAAAATAAACAAAATAATCTATGAAATAAAAAATACCATTATACCTGATGTAATAGATATGTTATACTAATTTTTTTAAGTTTCGGGCTATTATATTAGAGCCTGATTTCTTAGTAATTAGAGTTTTAATTCATTTTTAGATTAAAATAAATATAGTTTATTTAACCCCATACTAAATTTTCTTGATTGTAGTTTTCATTTTAGTCTAGTTAGTGATACTGGGCTGCATACATAACCATTAAGCACTGCTTTACAATTTTGTATATATTTTATTTTTCCGATCAATGGAAATTTGTTTTTCTTTTACTTAGACGCTTGACCAACTGTTTATAGGTATATACGGGTTGAAATAGTATTGTTGAATTATTCATATTTTTTTGTACTAAGGAGTATTTTTATGTTTTAAACTAACTTAATGTGAACCAGCTAATTAATACCTGTTAGTAAATAATAATAATTGATTATAATAGTAAAATTATACAAACAATCATTTGTTATTTTATTATATTAGCCAACCGCCAACTATTATAACAATTTTAAACATATCCATGTAAACAACCATACATATACATATACATATATGTACATATTCATGTATTATTTTTTGGAAACAATTTTTTTATGGATATAATTTTACTGTGTAATTATATGTATTTAACTAAACAACAGCGTAAAATTTCAAATATTTCAAATTATTTATTAAATTTAGCACTGTTGTTTAAATTTAGGAATAAATTATTACTAGTTAGTATAGACTTAAATGAAATGCTATTTTTTGAAAATAAAACGTTATTTTTATTATTTGATTTTATTTGGTGTGAAATACTTATTATCTAACTCTTTGGACAGAGGAGGTTTGAGGATCCCCAGGTTATCTCAGTGGTAATTAAAACGTAATCCTCATCAGTATCAAATCTGGCCCCCGACACAATATGCATTACTTCCTTGTAATCTCTTGTGCAACAGACTAGCATGTTTACTTGCAATAATTTACTTGATGACATTATTACGTCACCTGACAATCCCTTAATTAAGTGCAACTGGAATTTTTAAGAAATTGGATAAACGGCGGTATTTCTATCTACAATGACTATGAAGACTTCACTGACTCTGCATTCATTTATGTTTTATAATATAACTTAATTGTACAAGAAATAAATTAGTTCATCTTCTCATTATTTTTTTTATTAAAATAAAAAATATTTTCAAATATTTTTAGCTTGGCATACGTGTTGAGTGGTTATAGTACTTATTGGATTTCAAAAGGTCATAAGCTCAATTCTGAGACATTTAGTATTTGAAACTTGACCCATGATGACTCATAACCATGTTGTTGTTGGGTTTCAAGTAATATAGCTAAATAAACCTGGGTCAGGCATTTTATCTAAGGTTACGGATTTCATCCTACTCTGCATGTATTAATATAATAGTCATGAGGGCTAAGAGCGTATTAAAATCATTGATTTATATCTATGACAACAACCTAGGTACCGTACTAGTTCGCAAATTGCTACCTTCAAAATTTTTGAATTAATACACATTCTAAAAAATATAAAATACATATGACTTTTGTTAAAATAAGAACAAACTATAGAACATTTAAATTTAAACTATTACTTTTGTATCTCCTTTGGTAACGGGTGAAGGCCAGCAGGGTCCAGTTGATCTTTGGCAAAACTTGTGAAGAGCTCCTGTGCATCTACGTTACATTTGGTAGCCACTTTCTTAAATCCAGCTTTAAGGCCAAACATGAACTTTGAGTCTTCTGGTGTTTCCATCAACTTGATAAGTCTTTGCTTTAATTCCTCCGGATCAAGATTTATTTTAAGCGCTAATTCATCAAGTATTCTGATGAACTCTTTAAACTTAATTGTATTTGATAGTATTTTAAACCTGAAAGGGAACGTTTTATATTTTCTGCACATTCTACTATAACAATCCACGATTTCTGAAGGTGGGATTTGAAGTTTTTCACTCACTTTAATCCTTAAAAACCAATCGATCAAATCTTCTAATGTTCCAAACCACTTCTTTTTTCCATCAGTTTTTATCATGTTTTGTTTGAAGTGTTTCTCCAAAGTTCTGTCAGTGGTAGACATTGTTGAATTTCAAACACTGTGATGTTATAATCCTACGGATGATTTTATTATATATTGATTCATCCATTTTAGTATCCATGGCGATTGAGGTAATGTAAATTGACTGTATCGAAACATATTTTTAATCCAGATTTCCCCTTAAAATAAAGGGAAGATTTATCAAAAATACTAAGGTATTTGTGTTTTTCTAGGGCAAATACAAAGTAGAGATTGATTGGTTTGAAGTTTAATAACAGTTTTAGTGATTTACAAAAGTTTAACCTAAATCAGATATAAGGATGGATAGTTTATTTAGCTCTGCATATGGGGACAAAATAGAGCATGGGGATGGCTTAATTTAAAACAGGTTGTATGTTTATCATAAATTAGTAAGAAGGTGTATAAAAAATTAACTTAAAAATACCTATACATCCTTAAAAGAGGAACGACAAAGTCTTAATAGAAATCAACAAATCTATTTAAAATCAAACATAAGGTGACGTTTCTGGTGAAAACGAATTACTAAAAAGAGGCTGACTAAAACTTTAAATTAACTCTACGCACTCTCTTACAAATGACATAATACTAGCAATAATTTGTAGTAAATTGCAGTATTTGGGTATAGGATTTAGTTGGTAAAAGATATTTTATATTGTTTATAAAAGTGTATATTTATTACAATGAATTTTAAATATCCATTGCCATGCATTTTCAAAATTTATATAATTAATTTATATAACTAACTTATCAAGATCAAAATCAAACAATTAATTGAAATTGTTGATGTTTGTCAATAACTAATGTGCACAATAAATTATAGATCAAACGATAACATTTACTCTTCACATGTATCAATTAATGAATGCAATGTTCCACTACCACTGTTTATCAGATTAAAATCTACAGGAAATCGCCATTAGATTAGTGCATATTTGATAAGCAAAGACATAACTCACTGCCAAGGTTTGCATAGCTAGACTAGTTAGCACGCTTTAGAGGCTGCAGCTTAGAGGTAACTTTGGCATTCAAAAATGTTTTTGTGTAATCTTTCACACTATTGGACCAAAACAATGTAGGGATGTTTTTAAGTTGTCAGGGAACAACTTAAATTTTTATTGTAATTTTAAACAATCAACTGGTTAAAACATTGCAATATTTATTAAAGAGAGTTTAAATCTACAAATAGTTTGTGTAATGTGGAATCTTTTGAATGGAACATTTTGTAAGGGTTGAGATAGAAAAAAAAACCTCTAGAGTACACAAACTTTTTTAAGAAGTGTAAAATGCAAGCCCTAATATTAAATATATTTTTGTGCCCTACATACAAACACATATATTTTTGTGTCTGTTATAGAATCCATAATAATGGTTGTAAACAAATACAAATTGACAATCTAAAGAATTTAATTTTTATAAAGTTTTTATCCAAAGGGGATAAGTAAAATAAATGTTAAATACTTTTTTCAAAACGTGTTTACATGTACAAAAACATTGGTAAGAAAATCAATTATTATAATCTGAATTAAGGTTGAAAAAGAAATTTGAAGAAGCAAGGAAACTTTAAGGGAAATAATATGCGTTATAACAACATGCTTTGTTTGCTGCCAAACCTATACCCCCTTGAGTACTGATACTAAACTTCGAAAATAAACAAAAGAAACCCATCATAGCAAAACTATTGTGTTACATCCGAAATCTGAAATTATTGATTAAACTAATATTTACTGTGACTAAACCAGAGATGAGATGTTGCTCATTCCATTTAACCGTAAAATTAATTCTGTTTAGATATTAAATTTGAATCATGAAATGTTAGGGACTTAATTTGAATGTTCTCTTTCAAAAAAATATTGTATTGTCAGTATTTCATATAAAATTTAACTACAGATAATCAAGATTAAAGAATTCTATATCGAAAATAATATTTTTTTATTATTTTTGGTTCGAAATTTTGGCAAAAAACTAACTACTTTTTTGTTAACTTTTACAATATAATATTATATAAAAAATGCAATATGAGTGAGATTGGTGGTACCAAAAGAAGTAGTCCAACGAATAGTTTTTTTATGTAAAAAAGGAAGTGGGTATTATTTTTGTTTCTTTCTATGTTGTTACCTAAAGAAGATTAGTAAAAAAATCCTGATAGCAAAGAAAATATTTGATATTAGATAGAAATAAAACAAGAATATGGGCATTTTATTTTAATAGGACATTATTTTTACGTAATAATATAAGGGACATTAATTTTAATATTATGTACACGAAATTGTTGAAAAAACTTCTATTTGGTTTTAAAATTATTTTCTACTAAAAAGGCAAAATTGTCAGTTTTTAGCAGCATAGAATACTATACATACTTTTCCTATACTCTTTGCTTTACTATTATCTACAAAGATTAAGCATGATATTTACTATATCAGAAACAGTTTATGACTAATACATTATAGGTGCAATACAACAATAACTATTATTACTACATAGCCATGGGACCTATAGTTTACATTGAAAATGGTAGTTATAATATGGGAATAAAAAAAATCATTAATTGTGGTTTTTAGGAACACAGAGGATACGCGTCCGGTAACCAGACGTGGATTAGGCGTCCGGTAACCAAACGTGGATTAGGCGTCCGGTAGGGGGTCCCGGAACGCCATTACCACAATGATACGATGTTCAGCCATCAGTGTTCGTGGTGTAGTGGATAGAGTGCTCGGCTGATAAGCGGGAGGTCCCCGGTTCGAAACCCATCGGTATCTGTAACTTTTTGTCACAGATTTTGCTTTGAATGTAATTTCTTCTTAACTGTACATCTTTTGTTAGAATTTTAAATTTATGTTATGAAGAGAATTGAACCTTCATTTGATTTTTTTCACTATCAGCAAGTTTGGTTGGTTAGGTTAGGTTATGCCAGTAACTGCCGGACGCCTAATCCACGTCCGGTTACCGGTCGCGTATCCTCTGCGTTTTAGGAAAGTCTTTTTTGAATAAGATGTATCAAATTACTCTGCAAGGATATTTAAATATACAGACGGTTTATCGTGGTATGATGAAATAATCTCATGAAACAGATTAACACCATTTCTCGGCTGAATAATTCTCTCATCTATTATGCAGAACCGGAAAATTATATTTCCTCAATCCATCGCTGTGACCAAATAGAATTTCGATGGAATGTAAAATTATCCATAAAAATCATAACTTATCTAAACGTATAAAATATTCTACAATTCACCTTAACACCAACAAAAGTAAACAGAGGTGCATTTGAATGCATTAAATACAACAAGTCTAAACAAGCAAGCCTCTAGAGTTACGACCAGTTATGATGTAGTGTTTTACCATGTCGTGTCGAACATGACTGAAATATTGTTTTTATCGTATAATACAGGCAGTTTTCTTCATAGGAGACATTCTCTAGATATTATGCATTCATCAAAACATGAGTTGAGTAATCAAGTACAGTACATCTGTCAACGTCAGAGACAAAATCTGGATTTGATGTACCTTTACTGTCAACTAAATGATCGTAAAACATTTTACTGTCATTTGAACAAAACCCGATGTTTTAATTGTTTTGCGTTCGTCAACACATCCATATATTCTAAACGAGTAAACAAATGCCTGTTGTAATAAGAAAATATTTATAAATCGTTGTTTAAATCAGAAAAGAATCGTATTTATACTTTCAACTATAGCCTAAATTACAACAATTATTGTGAACTTAGTTTACAATCCTTATCATAATAACCTCATCATGATAATCTTATCACAGTAAGGTTATGTTGGGTAATGTAGTGTTGCTCACAGAGCAATTTATACTGTTATTGACAGTATTCCTTTGGTTTTGACGATTAGCATTCAGAACAGCGTTGACAAATCTTCAGATGTCCATTTAAAAGATTATAATATAAATGGTCACACTTTTGTCACGTAAATAGAAACATACACAAGTAACTCATTTTTTAGAATATTAATAAAATATTTGTATTGGGTTTCCGGCAATAAAAATTACTTGTAACTTCAAATTAACACATCCTCTATCAATGATGGGATTTCTTAAAGGAACCTAACAAGAAATTATTAAATCTTCACAATTATTTGAAAACTCAATGGTATTTTTATTTGTTTTATTAATTGTAAAGCCTGCATAAATATTTTACGTGTTTCCACTATAATCATACACACGAGAAGACAACACACGCTCACATGTAAACATAACTTAGTATACAAAAGAGTTATTTATTGTTGGAGTGTTAAAGTAAAGACTCTGAGTGGAGATCTAACGAAGAGCTTACCAGACTTTATTGACAGACTTCGCGACTTGTTCTGTGGAGGAATTACATTGGATTTACTGGATAACATCATCTCAACCTCTTGTAATTGAATCACATTTTTGCCCTAAGATATTTAAAGCCTGGAAGTCGCGTTTAACTTATAGGTTCACTATGTTTTCTATCTAAGGTTAGCTATGTGAGTTGTAGCTATGAACTATTTTGAGAATCGTTACGTAAATATACATTTTGGAGGAGACATTATCGTGTATATTTGGTAAATTACATGAAAACTATATGTACATGCTAACAAAAACTTCACTGAGCATACAACAATAATTGACCATACCACAGGATAGAGAGTACTATTTAATAATATTAAATGATGTTGTATAGAAATTATTTTATTTAATAAAGTATGAAATAATTATTGATATAGTGCAAATAATACTATTATTAGTATTTTTAGAGATGTTTCTAATAGGGTTATTAAAACCGAACGGAAATGTGTTGTCTATTTTCCAAAGAAGCTTTTGTTTGAATTAAAATTTGTAAGGACTAAATAGCTTTTTAAGCCGAATATTAGGCCATTTTCAAAGAGGGTATTATTAATGTCCTAAACGATGTAAAAAACTTACTGGCTTTGAAAATAAATCTTGTTACTGAACCACGAAATGCCATAAAATGTTTAATGGTGTCTGTTACTTGGTATGAAAGCCATATAACGTCAATTCGTAGTAATATTGAGGTAATGCGCAAAATGTTAAGGTGCTTGGTATTGTTTAAAAGACACTGTTTAAAATATGATGATGCATGGTTAAAGAAGAATGCATACGACTGATCACTACTCCGAAGTAATGCGTACGACTGGTCACTGGTCCAAAGAAATGCGTACGACTGGTCACTGGTCCAAAGAAATGCGTACGACTGGTCACTGGTCCGAAGAAATGCGTACGACTGGTCACTGGTCCGAAGTAATACGTACGACTGGTCACTGGTCCGAAGTAATACGTACGACTGGTCACTGGTCCGAAGTAATACGTACGACTGGTCACTGGTCCAAAGAAATGCGTACGACTAGTCTCTGTTCCAAAGAAATGCGTACGACTGGTCACTGGTCCGAAGAAATGCGTACGACTGGTCACTGGTCCGAAGTAATACGTACGACTGGTCACTGGTCCAAAAAAATGCGTACGACTGGTCACTGGTCCAAAAAATGCGTACGACTGGTCACTGGTCCAAAGAAATGCGTACGACTGGTCACTGGTCCAAAGAAATGCGTACGACTAGTCTCTGTTCCAAAGAAATGCGTACGACTGGTCACTGGTCCAAAGAAATGCGTATGACTGGTCACTGGTCCAAAAAAATGCGTACGACTGGTCACTGGTCCAAAGAAATGCGTACGACTGGTCACTGGTCCAAAGAAATGCGTACGACTAGTCTCTGTTCCAAAGAAATGCGTACGACTGGTCACTGGTCCAAAAAAATGCGTATGACTGGTCACTGGTCCAAAGAAATGCCTACGACTGGTCACTGGTCCAAAGAAATGCGTACGACTGGCCACTGGTCCAAAGAAAGGCACACGACTGGTCACTACTTCGAAAGTTTACTGCTTCAAATTAATAACTCTACACAGAAATTGTGTTTTGCAGCAGTGCCTATATCTTGACTGTTGTATTTTGGGATTAGTGAATTAAAATATTAAGTTCTTTAATACTTATAATGCTCAAAATTCATTGTGTAGCCCCTGAACTGTTGATTAGACTATAATTTAAGGTACATACCTTCACGTCCACAGTTCATAAATGAGTGGTCAAACCCACTACATGTTTCGCCTATACATAGGCATTGTCAAGTGGTCCTTCAAGAACGTTTCGTCCATTGTAGACTCGTTAAAAAACATTTAAATAAATACACAAAACACGATACATTGTACGAAACATTTAACACTTAGTAGGCCTACTATTTACCGGTCGCGGTACGGAGGCAGACTGGCTGGAATTATGTACCCAACGGCACAAAGAACATCGCCCCGACCCCAGAGCAGACAAACAAAAATCCACTTTTGCCCAACATTTATTGGATAACAATTACACCGTAGATGTAATTGACAATAGCCTGGAAATCCTTCACATTTGTAACAAAGGTAACAAATTAGACTCTCTAGAACAATTCGAAATCTATAAAAGTTTCCAAGACATCCGTAATAAAAACCATATTTTAAATGACCAGCTAAACTTCAAATCTCATTCAATTTTTAATGCCATAATAGCTCATAACAATAGACAGGAACAGTTTGACCTTTGCAGTACGACTGATAACGGAGAAGGGGTCGGGGTTACGTAATTCCAGCCAGTCTGCCTCCGTACCGCGACCGGTAAATAGTAGGCCTACTAAGTGTTAAATGTTTCGTACAATGTATCGTGTTTTGTGTATTTATTTAAATGTTTTTTGACGAGTCTACAATGGACGAAACGTTCTTGAAGGACCACTTGACAATGCCTATGTATAGGCGAAACATGTAGTGGGTTTGACCATTCATTTATGAACTGTGGACGTGAAGGTATGTACCTTAAATTATATACTTATAATGCCAGACAACTTCAATTACTCAGAGGAAATGGCTTTAAGTGCCGGATGTAATCCATATTTCAAAATTTTTACACATAATGACCTCTAGACTAAATTAATTTAAGGAACTTTAAAAAATGTGTTTGATAATTACACTGCTTTTTAAAATCGATTGCTTCTTTTTTTCAAAATTTCTGTATGAGGAGAAGTCTATTAAATTTTAAGTTCATTTTTTTGTGTTGATTTGTGAGCCTATTTGAATTTATAAAGGGAATGCACATCTAGAGGAAAATATCTTTCATTTGGTATCAACCACGTGTATTTCGGTACAGTAGTGTTGTCAGGCTAGCTGTAATAAGTTTTGCAAAAGTTTGATACCCTAAAATTAGTTCGTGAGCCAGCAGAATCGGGTCATTTAAGTTGTGTTAGGGGGTTTAAACATTTTCTTAAATTTTAAACTCCTATTTTATTGGGTATAAGTAGGCATATGAGTAAATAATACACATCTAAGTGTGCGGCAATGTCTTGAAGGATTAATTTATTGTATGTTTCCTTCCTTGACTTACGTTATGGTTAATTTTACTACCTAATTGCAACAGAATCCCTAATTTATAGAAAAAAACTATTGAACTATAACCTACTTTGGAAACCAAAAGGCATACATTGCAATAAGCTGTAAATTTAATTTTTTTATATATTTACAACGAAATAGAAGTTAAGAAATGCATAATGCCACCTTAAATTGTGTTGTTATGGTTATAGTTCATTGTCAAGATTCAAAATTTCCGTACAAATTCTCAGTCCAAGCAGCAAGATGTCATCATTAGACGCACGTCTAGAAAGGTACTTTACCGATTATATGAGGAGTAGAGCTATCAATACCCGGGGTCTTAGTTTTGGTATAGAGGAGTTGCTAAACTGGTTTTACGATATCCAGTTGTTTAAAGAACTTGGTATTATTCAAGCGGATATTATAGAAACATTTCACAAGATGTGTGAAGATCGGAAAGACTCTTTGCCAGAAAATAAAACTCTCACAAGACTAACAGTTGAGGACATTATTAAGATTATCGAATCCTTAGCTGAAAATCTTAAAATAAAGTCAGAAGAACTGAAAGGAATAGTTTTAGACTTGATAGAAAAACGGGAGGCGTACGAAGCGATGGTTAAAGACGTGTTGGCCAAAAGTCAAGAATGTATTGAGAACTTCGTAGACTGGCTTTGGGGTACTAGAGCTTTTCAACGGATTGAAATTGCTAAATCCGAGGTCACGGAGATTTTTAAAAATGCTCAAAGAAATCCAGATAAATTCACATACAACGATTTCCTTAACGGGGTAAAGCAGGTTGCTATGAAATATAGGATACCCGTTGATGACCTTATACGTGATGTAATAAGAAATACATCAGACCCTGGAATATTGCCCCTAGCCCAAGAGAAGAATGAATAAACTCTCAGGAAATATAAGCCTCAAATGACTCTCTTATTGATATTGACATTACTAGTTTTATAAACTGAACATTTAATAGTCTTTTAATCGTCCCTGTTTATTTAGAAATAAAAAAAACTGATACATAAGTGACTGTATTTTTTTGAGAGTTTGGCATTTTAATTTGCACAATTAATCAAAACAAGCCCTAATTGATATTTTCGGAGTATTTGCGATAGAAGAATTCTGTTGTTAAGGTTCATGTGTCCCATTGTTTATGATTAATTTGTTATGAAAATTCAATGAGTCGGTTGATTAAAAATTACAGACTAGACGCAGCAATCATGATCGGGTTTTATTGTACATTATTCGTATCTGCTATTTTATTTGAAGGTTTTATGAACCTTTAGCTAATTTAAGTTTTGAATCAACGTTTTGTTAGTTATTAATTTATAGTAAAGTCCTTAATAATAAATCGAAATCTATTGTCAACAATGTTTTATATAAGACATTATTTATTCAAACTTAACGTTGACCTTAATAATTACTGTGAGCATGATGTAGAGTTTGCTTATGATGGTGGACTTAACTTAGAATTCTCAGATATTAGTATAAACAAAGTAGCATACCTTGTAGCAAACAATATCTGAAGCCATGTTTCCATACTTAATGCTAAAGGAATGTATTTGTTATTACAAAAACACTAACTGTAGGCTTAAAATTTATTCCAAGTTTAGATCTATAAAATGTTAAATCAATCAGCATTATTTGAACGGTTTAGTTTCTACAGATATGTTATCAATCATGCATTTATTAATTTATGCTATTAAGCTACTCATTAATAATCAGATAAGTTCAACTAATAATATTAAAGTATTGTCATTTTAATTTTCACAGAAATTTACACAACTCTTGCATTGGGCTCTATCTCATTCCCTGCCATATAAAACCTTTTACGTATTGAGGGGGAAGATTTCAACCTAAAATCATTTATTTATTAATAGTAAAGGGAGGTTAAACAACAAATTATAATTTTGGTTTAGCGTTTTGCGAAACAAATCGACATTGATGTTATAAGTACAAATTTGTTTGACGTTACGTTCATATTAATTAGCAAATACTTACTTTGACCTACACACTACTTTATTGTTTGTACCAAAAAAACAACAATAAATTGCACTAAGGAAGGTCAATAATAACTTCAGTACAACAGGTAATTTACCATAATAAATCAAACATACTACCTCTTAATGAAAAAAGTACAAAATTAGAAGAAAATGCATTGAATATTAGATATTCTTACTATTAAGGACAACAAAAATAGGGGTAGCGGATTTATATCCCCCTGGAATTTTACCCCCTGGGCAATCGTGACGTCACAAACCAGGGGGTAAAACTCCGGCCGCGAACTTTTGAGTTTCGCGACATCAGCTCGATGGATTAAACTCGGAATTAAACATATATTTTCACGGTTGTGAATTTAATCAAAACACATAAAATTATAAAAACCTAGAGTGTACGGCCCGGATTTTTACCCCCGGGATTTTACCCCTGGAATTTAACCCCCCGGAATTTTACCCCCGGGTTTTTACCCCCGGATTTTTAACCCCGGAATTTTACCCCCCGGATTTTTACCCCCCGATTTTTACCCCCGGAATTTTACCCCCTGGCCAGATATATAAATTAGTGAGAATGATTAATTATCTTCATTCCGTTTTAATTTAATAGTAAACATTTCATTATTAAGTAGCCTACTGTATATTAGTTTATTTGTAACATTAACTAATCGAACAAGTTTTTAATTTTAATTTTGGGATTCTAGTATTAGGATTCGATCTTTGAAACCAACAGTTGGTTAATATGGCGTATAAACAATCAACTGAATGATAATTGTTTCGAACATTTCTTTACAAAATAAATAAATAAAGATAGGCTACTAAATAATGAAATGTTTACAATTAATTAAAAACAGAAATAAGAAAATCAATCATTCAATTTCTAAAATCGGCCAGGGGGTAAAATTCCGGGGGGGTAAAAATCCGGGGGTAAAATTCTGGGGTAAAAATCCGGGGGTAAAAATCCGGCCCGTACATATTGAGTTGTCTAAACGCTGACAGGGGGTAAAACTCCGGTTTTTATCGCTAATCTAATTAATCACGCTCTCGCTATTTTCATTAGACTTCCAAATCCGCGGGGGTAAAATTCCGGCCACGAACAAACTTTTGGCCACTCAGGTTCCTACGTCATAGTGACGTCAGCTTTGCCCAGGGGGTAAAATTCCCGGGGGATAAAATTCCGGCGACCCCAAAAATAGCCTAAAACAAATTTATGAGTTGTATTGTTTGGAATAAATGAGACACGTCAATAATCCTTATTATATGAGTAAAAATGTCAAACCAGTGTTAAGATACAATACAACACACCAATATTAGGAGAGGAGTGTGGGAAGTGTGGCAAACACATGAATTGTGTCTGGACAACGTAAGCCGAACACAATACAACTGGTAAACACAAATAGGGATTTAAAGGGGCACCTCTTGCGAGTTTACGCTTAAATACGCGGGTCACTGTCAAAATAGGTATTGTTGTCTCTAGTTGAACTCAATTTAAAACATTACTACCCTATATTAATTGTAACATATTCTCAGTGATAGTTTGGATCTTTTCAATTCAGTGCATGGTTTTTGCTTAAGGATCATTGTGGTACCCATATGATGTTGTTATACAGGTTTATTCAAATAATGAATACAAAGGAAAGGAAAATTTTTCGTTAACAAAGGAAAAGATCCTAAAGGTACATTTTTGAAAGTTCTGAATACATTCAGTTTCTTAATTTCTTATCAAAAATATCTGGAAAGCCGCATATGTATAGTACTCGCCTTAGATCTAAAGGTAACTCGTTCGACTCCAAGCGCTACCGACTCACGAAATCAGTCTTTTGTTAAATAATTAAGTAAAGTTTAAAATACTTATTGGATCATTCGAGTAGAATAAAAGTACGCATTGAGCAACTGCAGGGCCTAGAAATAAAACTTGAACGCTGTCCACATACTGCCTAGTTATGTTAATGGTATTTGTTCATAAAATTTATGTTTCATTTCAGATATGTCAATAAAAATATATTTTTAATAAACTTCTTCAGTATTTATTTTGTTTCAGATCAGTTCAGTTTTATGATTCTAATCTCAATGTCATCAAACTATCTATTGGCGTATTCATCGCATTCTTATAAAGTATTTTTTGTTTCGGACTATTTGAAGCGAAACATGTTTAAAGTAGTGAAATACGAAAGTATAAAGAAACTAATTCAATCAAAATAGTAACTTAGAATAGGTAGTTAGTTCATAGGTTTTATAAATTTATATGACTTGGATAAAAGAATCCATGAAATATACCACATTCTGCTCTGTTATAAAATACGCATTGTGTCATTTACCAATTGACTACATTTAAGGTCCCAGGGCTTTCATTCTGTCTTCTCTTTGACCTGAAAGTGTGTCTATGTTAAGACGTTTCATATACAGAATTCCATCTGTAATACAGGTCATACAAATACAACACAATGAAAGATTTCCTACAAAAAAATTTGCACCAGAGGATAGCTTTTATGAAAAAAAGTATCATTACCACACATACTATTTATGGTATACTGTGATTGCAGAAGAAGTTTAACCTGAGTATTTAAATCAAAACCAAATCAAATTAAAAACCTCTAAACTTGAAACAAATCATGATTATGCTAAGACTATTAAGGATTTAGCTATTACATTTTCAAATGATGAAATAGTGTTTTATTATAGACTATGTAGTTTATTTTAAAACGTTGGCTGATTAAATTTTATAGTACAATTTAGAGTTGAACATTCATTACGCCTAAAAATCCATATTATTCGTAGTTTTTTTTTTTTTAATCTGACTGAGCTTTCCCGAGTTATGAACTTCATTCATTTTCTTCTTGTTCTGTCACAATAATTTTCTAAATTACTGTGTTTTGTCTTCCTACTTGTTTAGTATTTAAAATCAATTAATTACCATTTTATTTTAGATAATTTTAAATGAATTTAATTTTAATTATTAGAAGCATTAGTTCCGTCTTTGGAATTTATAAAGACGCCTACCAATTTCTTTGAGAAATATTTATTTAATTACTTCTTATAATTATTTCAAGATTAAAAACAATTTGAAATAAAGGAAGAATGTAGTGAAAGTATATATTTAGCTTTTTGTCTGCCTATTTCCATTTACACAGTATATGTATATACCGTAAAATACATTTTTCCTACAGAAATTAGTCACAAAAGGGGGAAAGGAGGAAGGGAATGCATGAAGGTACGAAGACTAGTTTTTTGTCTTTCAAGAAGAATAAAAAAAGTACAAGTTCTTATATTTACCTAGTATTGATAAAAATATTAACATTACCTATTTAGGAAAATTTTGACACATCATAAACGTACATTAATTCAATTAATATATAAAATAAATAAAATATTATATATTTTATGAATAACTTTGATTTGTCTTTGGATTGAATCAAGATGCTTACTAATTTGTTTGTGAAATAAAAATAATTGTATAATTTCCCTTTAGTTATTTCAAGATTCAAAATACTCTTATACAAAATAAAAGTGTTAATTAAGGAACGCGGCAGCGTTCCGCCCCGCCAAGTCCCCCAGCGGTACACAGCTGCTGCAGTGTATATATACATGACGTGACAAAGTGGCTTTTTTACTCGTCTATAGCTCTGAAGAAACAAAAGCTATTAAAATAATTGTTCATCCACTGGATAGGGGCAATCATTCTTGGCAAAATAAAAAAAAGAATTTAAAAAAAGGTTGTGTTTGAGCCAAGAAAAACTAGTTTGAAAATTCACAAATTTTCCGTGTTCTCCTTCTTCTCCTTAAATGTTGACGGACCTACAGCCCAAACCACTGGCTCAATTTTAATGTTTTTTATGTTGTTTGAAAGCCCTTAGCGTGTAGATGTGCCTTTTGAGGGTCACAAGTCGGTGCGTTGACCCATAAACCCTTGGCAAGCCCTCAAAGTACGATTTTGGCCCATTTAAATAACATGGGATTAAAATCAAAACAAAAGAAGGATCAGCTGCGATTAAATCTCAATTAATTTAAAATGTTAGAGAAATTCATAGGATCAGCTGAAAAATTATTTTAAAACTTTTATAAAGTATTTTTTTCAGGTATACCGAATGATTTGAGCTACTTACTATATAAAATTACTTAGAGCAGTGATATTCCCCGATACTTTCCATTGAAAAATGCAGTGTACCGATGGTACACTGGTACAGCAGCTCGTCATTTTTAACAGTTTAATACTACTTATCAAAACATATGAAACCTAGGAACTTGAAACTTAGTACTAGTACTAAGGTTAGTTTTAACATTGTTTCTTCATAATATTGCCAAAATTTATTTAACTAAATAAGGTTAGTTTTATGTTTTGATACACTAAAACAAATAAAACAATCGGGAAAATCCGTCTACGTATGTTAAACAAGCAAAAAAGTGAATGTAAAAAGTGATATGTAAATTTAGGATAAAAATGAGTTTTTCAATATTTGTTTTGCCTTATGCTATTTCTAACAAACCTAATCTGTTTGATTACATTTTTACTTCTCTAATAAGGGCTCAATTTACACTAGTCTTTAGATATACGGGTTTAATTATCGGAACACTTATGTAACACCAATGCATTTTATGTGTAGTTGTGCCCTGGTCTATATATAAGAGAAAAGAGGATTTTTATTTTAACTGTTAATTTTCTACAAAAATAAATACAATCTAACAAAAAACCACTAAGTGGTAACACTTCCCCCGCCAAGTCAGCAACCCAAAAAAGACAATAAATCACCACTTTTCCGCCAAGTAAAACAATGTAATGTATGTAAGTTTGGCCACTTGGCGGCAGACTTTTGCTTGATCACTTTAAAAAATACCATAAAATTAGTTTCATTGAGCAAGTATCTCTCCCAATAGTACATTGCTAGATGAGAGCTTATTTTACAAAATTTGACCTTATTTGTGTCACATTTCATAAAATCATAATAGTGATGGTTTTATATTTACTGATTACCTCGAAATTATTATACTTAGTTGGACTAATTAATTAGAGAAGTTGATTTGTGAAATTATCCACCAACGTAACTTTAATGAAAAAAAAAAAAACAAGCAAAAGTCTGCCGCCAAGTTGCCAAACTTACATACATTACATTGTTTTACTTGGCGGAAAAGTGGTGATTTATTGTCTTTTTTGGGTTGCTGACTTGGCGGGGGAAGTGTTACCACTTAGTGGTTTTTTGTTAGATATTTTTATACAAAAGCTTTACGCTTTATGCCTGAATGTCACATGTCTTTATTTTACTCAAGGCTTATTATTTTTATGAAACAAAATGTCACCAATTTATAATAAAAATAAAAAGAATTTTATTCAATTAAAAATGATATTTATTCTGTTTCCATTGACAGAAGTATTATCTTTTAGGGAAGTATTTCTTTTTGCAGGAACTAACAATCTTTATAATGCGTATCTTCTAAACCCATCTACCGTATATTTTAAATACACAGGAAAAGCTTTCAATCCACAAATAGCTGTAGTATCAAATACTAGGAAAGTATAGTATTTGACATTTTATCCCTGTAGCACTGGAAAGGAATAGTAAGACCATTTTCTGGAGATCTTTTCTACATTATTTTATTGATAACATTGCATATTTAAATGTTTTTTAAGTAGATTCTTGCATAGTATTTCTTGCATTTACGATCTCATTGACGATTTTTAAAACGTTTCAAGTTAATTATCATTTAACCATGTTTTTTGTACTAGCTATATAGTATGTCCCAATACTTTATATTGTAGGTTACAGTGTATAAAACACGTGTTTTACTTTTTTAAATTAACTTTTTTGTTTAGTTTGAAAATGTTAAAATGAATCGGTTTGTTGGTTTACTTCTTTAACTCTATTTTTATCAGACGTTATAACATATAAATTTGATTCATTTCCATTAGTAAACAGAATCAAAAAATTTCTATTCACAAAACCGATAGTGTAACATAAATAAGTAACTTCAAGATGTTGTATGAATAATTCATACAAATTCATGAGGAACTCAAGGCAGGTCGCTATAATATAAACCGAGTGTTGTTCTCATTATCTAACAGCTTGTAACATGACTTGTAACTTAATTATCTTCTACTTCATCAAGTCCCACTTAAGACTGGCTTTACACATGATACATGGCACTTAAATTTGTTGTTGACTCTTATTTAATAGGTCTTATCTGTGCTAAGGAATGAGATCCTAAAAAAACTCCCTAAAATAATTGTTTACAAGGAGGATTGTATTCACATTAATACGTTACCAATCATATATTGAGTTCAGTTTTTGTTTTCCCGGTTAGATGGACACACGGACATACTATTGGCCATATACATTTTGTTTGGCCGTGATTTTTATTATTTCCTTTTCAATTTCCATTTTGTGTTACCCTTTAAAACCCTAACATTTATACCGCCGTCTCGCCGGTGAAATTATTAGAGTTTAAAAAGAAAATTTGAATTGCTATGCTGAATCTCATCTTTCAAAGCCAAAACCTACTTTAACAAGCTGTTCACTAATATTTGCGTTTAAATGTGCCCGGTTGTATTTTTTTTTTTTTTAATCAGTTAGTTTTATTGGCTTAGAAATTAAAATTGAAACAGCCAAGAGTTCTGATTTTGAAATCAGAAAAGAACATGAACAAAATGCAAAAAAAGTTTTTTCGTTTCTTTCGAGTTTCATGGATTAAATCAAAAATCTAAAATGAGTTTACAAATCGGCACACCCAGACGGTAATTTTGATGTACCTATAATTGTGGAGGTAAGACTTCAAACAAAAAGCCTAATCGGGAACAGTATTTTCATGTAGCGTATTAAATATGTATTAAATTAGTACGTATTAAATTAGAAAAAAACTTATGATAATCTATATGCAAGTTTAAATGTTTACAGTTAAGGATGAAATTCTTAAAGAACTACATGATGTTGAATGATGTACGGGTGATTTCTTCGCCAAACGTTTTCGCTACCAACTATAAGTAACCCAATAATAATTTATTAATTTTAAGGAAAATATACTAAATTATGAAGAAAATTACAGTTACAAGAATCTCTTGGGTTTGAAATAAAACCACATCGCGTCTGAACCGTCTGTAACTTTGTTCTTTGTACTAAGTTACTACCTAATTAACATTCTATCTCTGGAAAATATTATGTAAGAATATGTTGTACAAAAGAACAGTTTGCAGTTTAAGATAAACAATTGTACTAGTTTTTTGTGTAATACACTTACCCAAAATATGGATTTTTGTTCTTTTAGTTACATGTGTCGTTTGGTTTTATTTTTCTGATTTACTTCTAAAAGTTTACTCATTTTCCCTCGTTGCTACGGTAAACATTTTAATACGTTCAGTTGATTATAGGGTATTATAGGCTCAATGCACAAGAAAAGCAGACGATGGTTTTGAAGATTAAGTCAACCTTAACCCAGGACCAACTTACTTTCTTCTTTTGAGGTCCCCAGAGGCCAAAACACCAGTCGTTTAAATTTCTATATATGTGTCCGTTACAACGATATCTCGGGCAAAATGATCCGATTCTGATGGAATTTGGTATAAACCGTGTAAACTACGTTCATAATCGGAAGTGGTTGGTGGGGGGGGGGGGGGTTATGGGGTAAAAATTGGGTTGGGCCTTCTCATTTTGACCCTAAAATCATCAGTTTGCAATTTATTTCCAAACCATTTTGTCAAGCTTAAATAAATAATTACAGTAATTGTGTATACTAAAGCAATGCTATGATGGTTATGGAGAAAATTAAAAAAAGAATTCCTGTGTCATTCTTATTGAGAATAATTACTGAAGTTTGCTTCTTTATGAACATACTTTGATTGAATTGGGACGATTTTCTTTTCATACTACATTATTAACATAAAAAATACACTCCATTAACTCCCCTGTGTCAGCAAACCCAAGTACTCGTTAAACTAATGTTTTTTGAATAAAGAATAAATATGATTTTTTAAGGAGATATTTTAGTGATAATACAATCAGGAAAATATAAATTCGCTTAGTCTTAAAATGGAAACAGGCTTGCTGCAGCGGGAGTATTTTATATTTGATTTTTTACATTATTTCATATTTTTTACCTACTCCAAAAAAGTTTTTTGATTTTATAGATGCTATATATAAAAAAATCCAGTTAATTGGGATGTATTTAGGTTTAAATCTTAAGCCTAAATACATAACCCCTTGTAAAATACACATATTATTACATATCAATACAACCCAATAAACGTTTATCATTGAATCTATTGGCATAACCAAAGAATATAACTAATTTCCATAATCAATGATACAATAAAGAAAAAATATGTAAACCGTATTAAATATTTGTGCCAAATGCTAGTATTTTGTTGCATCAGCTGTCTGCAATTTCTAAATACTGCAATGGCATTTTAAAGTTCTACTTGTTTACATTTATCATAATAAAACTGTATTTCGATTTCTTTCTTTTGTCTACCCTTTAATGGTTTTAATATAATAAGTTAATACATAATAGTTATAATATAATGTAAATAATAACTTGTTCAACTTTATAGCTTTGCAATATACCATGGTAAAGTGTAACTTAGTTATAACACGTTGCACTCAAGGGTAATCCAGAGATACAAAGAGTGTGTAAATTACACTGTTTACTTCTGCACCTGCCCGGAAAGATTTCCCTAAGGTTCTTACTAAACTATAATTTTGTTTATCCATTTTACAGCAGAAGAAAATCAACTTGTTCAAAGGAATTATATGGATAATGGTTATTACCTGATTGCATGCTAGAGCAATTAAATGTTCCACTCATAAAATCTCTGATTTTACGAACTGTTACTTTAGTCATGATAGTATGTAAAGTCCTTTTACTATTACGATTAATAGAAATAGCTTATAATGTTGCTTATTTTTATCATGATTTTTTATTTTGTTTATTTTTTTTGAGTGCCTACCTAGTTAGGTGAAAAATTGTTAGGATGGGAAATCAAACTAAGGTGTTTTAAGCAGAACTGTTTTTTGTATAATGATGTAATGATTACTAGTTTTAACTAAAGTATCATTTAAATAAAAAAAACTTTAAAAAAAGATAATGACTTGATATAATGACTTAGTATGATGATTTTAATTTCTAGCAAATGTCCATAATTTTATCAATTGTAAAACTCTAACAATCTCTCTACGAATATTGTAAATGTGGCTGTTAAATTCTAAATCCTAATGTCCCTTGCTTAAACTTTTATTGTCCTAAGTTAAATCTAAGAAATACATAACAAAAAAGTTTATGTAAAAATTTATGTTTAAAATTTTTCATATTGTATTAATAACAAACCGAATTGTATTCATAACGAATTCATAAACGAATGTATTCATTGACCTTAGTTGTCTAATAGCAATAAAAATGCAATCGAATAAGACTGTCTTGTTAAAAGTAGTACGAAAGTATTGTTGTTGAGCTGTCATTGATCGAAACAAAAGCAATGCTTGGAACATGAGAATCCTTTTAGTATTGGAATCCTTTAGACAGGAAAGCCGATAGTTGACAACTATTGCTTTTTTTGTTTTTAATAACAATTGTATTGTCTATTGGAAGTAATTTAGTTTTGATTTTCTTTCTATTTATATTTTAATTGTATCCATTACATCATAGTACTGAAACAATATTTATTTCATGCTAAAAAATACAATTTTACAACATACAATTAAATTGTATAGGTTTTTATAAAGAGTATAGTTTGTTTATTTACGTAAATCCTTTTTGGAATGTTGGTAGACATAACTTTTAGACATTTTCAACAACCTAAGCACAGTTGTGTCTATGTTCCAAAAATACGTATTAGTTTTCAGGGACTGGACCAAATGATGACACTAATAATGTATTAGGAAAAAGCCTACCAAAGAACCATTATAAATTGAAAGTCTAAGAAGAATGCTAACCTTGAATACTATAAAATCAATGTTTTAAAATTCCAAAAGGTTTTATGATCCCCTGGTCGAAAGTGCGTGCTTTTTGGTAATTCCATGGTACCAAATACTTAATAACAGATTCTTAAAAACAAATCTTAAAGCTAAGATATGTATTAATGGTAGTGTAAAGTAATGCGTTTAGCTTTAATTAAACTGTTGTATTTGACAACGATTGCAAATATGGCTAAAATTATAGTGAACATAATTCATCGATTACTGGCTTGGATATTAAAAAAAATACTATCACTAATATAAAAAAAACACTGTTTGATTAACTCTTAGAATTACTACAATAGGATTGAATAAGACTCATTCCGACTGGTTCTGAGAACGCCCTCTAGCGAAGAAAATATTTTATTCCTTTTTATCCAAACTGATTGTTTGAGTTCAAAGGAGGATTTTCAATCATAAAAGGTCTTTAGTACTTTAATGTATTTTCAGGTATATATAATTCTGCTTACTTTTTAAAAATGGTGCAACCATTGTTTAAGCTTGGTTAAATTAGGCCTACTAATTTTACACTTTTTGTGATCTCTGATGTCATAACTTCTATGTTAGTAAATATGTGATGGCCAATATCTAACCTTAACCAGATGTGACTATAATACTAAATTAAAAACAATGTCACAATTCTGTACCATTAGGTCTGTTTAAATTTCGTAAGCGTTACATGTCTGCATAAAAAAAACATTTACTTTGAGTTAACTCTGTTACCCAATAATATACATGTACATTTTATAGACAAGACATACATTGCAAATCAAAAATCATTTATGTCTGAAATCACATAGATACCTTTTTATACTATAACAAACAAATACTCCCAAATAAATTCTAATGTTTCAGGTATACGTACAATTAAAAGCATGGGTTTCGTGGATCTTTACTCATATTTAATACTGTAGCATTTAAATTTAATAAATTGATAAGAAAACATTAGTAAGCAGTAAAATATATTAACAGAAAATAAATTATAAACGTGAAAACTATTTATTATTAGAAACAATCATGTAGTACCAATAATATCAATAGAAGGAGAAGTATACATAATTAACAATACGTGAAATTGTATTGCACCTTTGATTGGCCAATTTGAACACTTGCAATATGCAACGCCCATCAAAGTACCCTCATAGAGTAATTACCATCATTGTGGTAATTAATAGAGGCATACATTTGATTGGTTATATCACCTGACAGCTCTATCATACTAAAAACAAAGGCATGCATTTTGCATTGGGTTCAATGAGAAAACGATTTAAAATGTGTTCTACATTACCGCAACAAGTATTCATTGGACATAATTGATAGTATTCCTTTAACCTACTTCTAAAATTTTATTTATGTAATTTTTTTATATTACTAAATTATAATTTGTTATAGCACGAATACTAGAAAAATACCGGTTTTTATCATAAACATAAACAAATGACATTTTTGGCCCGAAAGCAAACAAAACCCCTATACTATAGCATTAATTAACATATGGTTTTGTTTACTTTCGGGCCAAAAACGTAATTTTTTTATGTTTATGATCCATACCGGGTCTTTTCTAGTATTCGTGGTTTTATAGTAGGCAAAAGATTAATATTCCTTTTTGAAAAATCGTTTATATTTGAAAAAAAGAAAAAAAATTATCTCAGCTAAGGAATTAAATCATATCTGAAAATATTTTAACCAAAACAAGTACGATAAAAGAAAATTAAACAATAAAATACACTAAAAAAAGAAGAAAAAAGGGTAATAACCTTAAAATTGCACAACATATAAATGGTAACAAAGGTAGATAATTATTAGTCCTACAGAAATTAGTGGTTAAAGAACATTAATTAGGAAACCCCATAAGTTTAGACACTATGGTATAAACTGGGCAGAGGAAATTTTTATCTGAAAAGTATTCGCATGCAAAGTATGTGCAAGTAAACAAAAATAATGCAGGGTAACTGACTCTGCTGTCCGTGCCTTGGATATTTTATCACTTAAGTGCTCAGCCCCTGGTGTATAATGTACAGTCCACTCGTATACTTTGATGCAAGAAAAATATATTTTACTTAATTAATGGGTTGATTGTTAAACCTTCTTTGGGTTGAACTAATGTCAATGCCAACCAAATTAGCCTTAGGGATATGCTCCAAAACCAGATTAAGTCAGTAACTTTTTGATATTTCCAAACTGGCCTATCTGTTTATGATAATTAGGCTCTATAAATAATCCTGGCTAATCAAACAGCTGATATTAGTCAGTAGCAAAGGTACACAGATCACTCCATTCTAAACTCATGATTCACTCATATTTTGGTTGTAAATATACACCTTTGTTCCATTGTCAATGATTGATAAATTATGATCATTGAGGCGGAATTTAGAATATTTATTGTAAGTATGGGAGATGATTATTTTCTCGATATATCGATATTAACAAATTGAAACATATCAGCTGACAACTACGATAAATATTCATATAAATATCGTTTAGTATCAACAAACAATCATGAAATGAAACTATTCTAAAATAAATAACCTAACATAACTAACCAAACTTGCTGTGTAACATTTCATGTTTAACTTGCCTTTTCTGTTATCAAAAGGAATTTTTAAATAGTACAGCAAGTTTGGTTGGTTGTGTTAGGTTAGCTTAGAACAGTTTCATTTCTTAATCCAATAGACTATTTTAGCCTAAACAAGACCAGTTGTCAATATGTAATGGATCGGTAAACAAAAATATCGATATATCGAAAAAAATCATCGATAATAATGAATGTTCCCTTTAACAGGAAAGTACCAAGCCAGCGTTTAACTTACTGATATTAATGGTGTTAGGAAAAATTAACATTTAACTCGTAAGTCTCCATTCTCAATCTATCCGTGTTCTCGTATTTTAATAATATGATTTTTTTAATGAAAGATATGCCGGATTATACTAAATATAATGATAATAACATATCTTCTAATTTATAATAATTAAGTTAAATGAAAGTCACTGTCTAAAAAGAAAAAAGTTTTATGTTGTTCAAACCTAAACAAATTTAATTCCGGTATGTAATTAAAAGGTCTTAATGTTTAAAGATTTTACACAATAATAGAACACACTAATAGACTGATTTATACACTGAAAACTTTGACAAAATTAAATACAAACACTTTTTGTTATGTCATTTAATATTGGATACAAAAGTTGTATTAATAGTCAAAGGTTATATTTAATTTTGTACTCCGTTTTTCAGTTATAAAGGTGTTTTTTAACTTGCTTCTTTTTTATGTAAACACTGCAATTGATAGAAATATACAGTTTGCGGGAATCATCTTTTGGAGGTAGAGGCCAACATTTTTCCTATTCACCCCTTTTCTTCCTCTACCCTTAATTTAAAATAACTGAATTGTAAGGTACCATATCAAATTAATGGGCATGACATAAGGAAAAAATGACAAGAATTACGAGTGGCAATAGTAAAAATTATGGTTTGAGTAAAAAACTAATATTTTTTTACTAGTAGCATATTTGTTAACTTTGTGTAGCTTTGTATAAGAATTTACCTGTTTTAGTTTAAACATACCGTTTAACTACGAAGAATATTTTATAGAAGAAAATCCAGTTATCATGTTGATGATCTGGAAAGATATTGACTTTTGAAACTTATTATTAATGGCTTTCGTGTGACAAACAAAATCTGGGACAAAGAATATGAAATCATTTCTAATTCATGGTCATTTTAGTTGTAGCTTATTTTTATTGATTTCTTTAAACTAGTTGTATTTTATTTACTTACTAATGTTCTTTTTTAAGGCACTTTGGTGTACTTGCTATGTGGCAGATTATTCGTCTTCTTTTTCCAATCTTTAGAGAAAATGTCTATTTTATGTTAGAATATTAACATTTATTTAGATGTTAATGTACTTATAGCCCAGTCAATAAATGTTTTTTATCGCAACTAAATGGTGGAAAGCTGGATTTTTTATATGTGATAGAACCACATGAGAGGTGTATTTTCCCAAAAGTCCCCACTTCTACCCCTTGAGCTTTCCCCCCCACCCCCCTCCAAACATAGAAATTGCAGTGATTTACTTAATTGATCATAATTCGAATGTTATGTAAGTTATCGAGCTGCAATTTGTTTTGTTTTATTTCTGATTAGTTTTCCTACAACTTTTGTATTTATAACATTTTTCTAAAACCAATACTTAGGGAGATATAAAATTTAAACTTCGTTAAAAGCTTTGTTTCAGAGTGCAAAATCTTGTTTTTCTCTATGTATACTTTTAAGTATAAATAATACGCAAATATGGTTCAAACAAAAGTTTTAGTACGTTTTTCAAGGTTTACAAATATATTATTGGTTAGTCATCTAGGTGACCGGGTGAAGAGCTGAGCGTCGGCAAAGTGAGCGCGTGCGCGCTAGTTGAACACCTCTGCGCTGCGTCATCGCATCTAGCCCAGCCAATAAACGCACCAACTGCCTTTTTTCGTAGCTAAATAGTGGAAAGCTGAGTTTGTTATATGTGATGGAACCACTTAAGACGTGTATTTTGCAAAAAGGTCCTGAATCTCCCCCCCCCCCACCCCCTCCAACCCCCTCCAAACCTGGAAGTATCAGTTGTTAACTTTACTGGATATAATTCAAATTCTACGCATGCCATCGTAGTGAAATTTGGTTTGTATTTTTTATAATTAGTTTATCTACAACTGTTGTACTAAAGATTTTCTTATAAAACTATATCCACAGAGATATAACATTTAAACTTTTTTTACAATGTTTATGTTTATAAGTACACAATTTTGTTTTGCCCTCTATATATTTTTTTTTCCAAATAAAATACGCAAAATGTTTCAAACAAAAACTTAAGTATGTTTCTTAATGTTTATAAATATATATTTGATTAGTCATCAGCATCCGCGCAGCCCCGCCCGTCGATACATAGCCTAATAAGGACCGGCACCGCTAAGTTCTCAACTGTTTTATATAAATCCTAAGACTTCCTAATTTGTAGCCTACATTACTACCAAAACAATCTGTTTCCAAGCTAAACCGTGACTAAATGAATCACCTCACGGTCAGTAAAAATTTTTCGTCGACTCACTAATCCTTGATACAAACTGCGTCCTATCGTTGATATGTCCCTCTCTTCACGCTTCCTGCTAGCAAATAAAATATGGCTGCTCTGCCATGAGTTGTAAGCCTGTGTTAAAATAATATCACGAACAACGTAGAAAACTGTCGGTAGTATTTATAAGCCATTTTTAATCATGGTAAGGAACACAAATTAAAACCAGTCAATGTTAAAACTAACTTTTTTATTAAGTCTATATAGAGAAGATTTTAAAACACTTAATAAGCGCCTTCATCTTTATTGGCGATGTTAAACGTTTGCATAATGTCTACCAAAAACCAATAAAGAACTATTATGCTGACTAATTTTTTAGATAACATGAAAACAATAAAATATTAGCGAACAGAACCTCACCAAGATTCACAGTATAGAGTCTCTAAAAATGATTGATCTGGACCACGTATTAGTGCCGTAAAGCAGATTCGTAATACTGCTTCGTAATAGCTGCCAATTTTTACGAAAAAAACCTCAATTTGATTGACGCATCTACACAATATGTTAAGAAATTTGAATAATCTGCCTGTATGTATCCCGTAAATAGTCTTGCCTGCATGTATGGGGACACAAATAGTTTTTTACTTACTTATTTATAAATTTTGGATATATGCCTTATTACATTAATTAATTGGAAAGTAAATAAAAGAAAATATCTCTAATAGTCTAACACTTAAAACATAAATTTATACTTATAATGTTACTGACAATACTGTAAATATACATAAAAGATGGTAAGTGGTCGTCGATTTCGATTCGACACTCCAATCATCCACAGACCCATAGGCGAATTGGATCATATCATCATTGGGTTCAGTATGTTTCTTACCCAGCTTTATGTAATGAAATATATGTATCCATGTATATTATTGTCAATAGGTTTAGCCATTGACAGAAATAATTAAATAAATTATTATTTTAAATGATAAACGAGTTAAAACCAACAATAAATTTAAGAAATGTACAAATGATTAGGTTTCATCTAATTAGTATATTTTTTTTCAGTTTATTGCTTAGATCTTTACTGACTACGAGGCGCAGTTAGTATAAATCTTGCGGGGAACAAAGCGAGTCCCATTGGTGGTAGATAATGGAAATCACATTGTAACGTAAGGAAGAGCAAAGAGTATGTTTATAGTGATTTTTAAAGTGTTTATTAGGCCTAGTGTTCTATACCTCAATCTATCAAACTTTCGTTGGTCAAATATGAAGAAATCAAGTATTAAAAGTATTGCAAGTATAACAAGTAAGTAGGTAGAGATTAATTTAACTGAACCAAAACTGGTTATAAAAAAATTATTGGGTTCCATCTAAATAATAATTGTTTTTACTGTTAACGGTTAAGCTTTGATACAGATTGTTTTGGTAGTAAACTAAAAAGTACAAGGCCATAGCATTTGTATAAAACCTTTGAGAACTTGGTGATGTCGGTGCCTATGACGCGACGCATCGACGGGCGGTGCTGCGCTGCGCGGAAGCCTGCAGCCGGTGTCTTTGCCGACAATGCCGACGCCCCACACTTACATCAGTTTTTTTTTTCAGATGACTAATCAAATATATATTTATAAACCTTAAGAAACATACTAAAGTTTTTGTTTGAAACATTTTGCGTATTTTATTTGGGAAAAATATATAGAGGGTAAAACAAAATTGTGTACTCTTAAACATAAACATTGTAAAAAAAGTTTAAATGTTATATCTCTGTGGATATAGTTTTATAAGAAAATCTTTGGTACAACAGTTGTAGATAAACTAATTATAAAAAATACAAACCAAATTTCACTACAATGGCATGCGTAGAATTTGAATTATATCCAGTACAGTGAGCGACTGTAATTTCCAGGGTTTGAGGGGGTTTGGGGGGGGGGGGTTGGGGGGGGAGAATCGGGAACTTTTAGAAAATACACGTCTTAAGTGGTTCCATCACATATAACAAACTCAGCTTTCCACTATTTAGCTACGAAAAAAGGCAGTTGGTGCGTTTATTGGCTGGGCTAGATGCGATGACGCAGCGCAGAGGTGTTCAACTAGCGCGCACGCGCTCACTTTGCCGACGCCCAGCACTTCACCCGGTCACCTAGATGACTAACCAATAATATATTTGTAAACCTTGAAAAACGTACTAAAACTTTTGTTTGAACCATATTTGCGTATTATTTATATTTAAAAGTATACATAGAGAAAAACAAGATTTTGCACTCTGAAACAAAGCTTTTAATGAAGTTTAAATTTTATATCTCCCTAAGTATTGGTTTTAGAAAAATGTTATAAAGAACAAAGTTGTAGGAAAACTAATCAGAAATAAAATAAAACAAATTGCAGTTCGATAGCTTACATAAGATTCGAATTATGATCAATTAAGTAAATCACTGCAATTTCTATGTTTGGAGGGGGGTGGGGGGGAAAGCTCAAGCGGTAGAAGTGGGGACTTTTGGGAAAATACACCTCTCATGTGATTCTATCACATATAAAAAATCCAGCTTTCCACCATTTAGTTGCGAAAAAGGCTGTTTTATTGCATTCATTGACTGGGCTATTAACAGTTCAGTTGTACAAACACATATTATTGTGAATGTTCTTATGATTAAAAAAAATCCTATTATTTAAATCTTCGTACAAACTAAAAGCATTTTACCTGATTATAGACGTGAAATTCCAGCACTCAAAAAGGGAGAGGATAACATTAACCTAAAGTAAACTGGTGTAACTGGTATTCAATATTGTAAAGTTTAATGTTGACACTGGTGAACTACTTGCTAGGGTCAACACAATCAACATTAATTACAGGTTTATTAGCTAGCTTCGTGTACCCTAACTGATTATGCTCTGTACACATAATTTGGCTCATCTTATTTTTGTCCAGTCAAGAAATAATACGAGTATTGGTTAACGTAATATAACGCCATACGTAGTTTTTAAGGTTTATATTTGGTATGATTTGTTCCGATAACGATTAATGATTTTAACCGTTAAATTTCAGAAAATTGCGATCACATGCTTGCTAATGTAATCATAGATAATGCCATATAATCGGTTGGGTTATTCCCGTTTAAATACTTTTACAAAACAAAGTACAAAATATTAAAACTTAAAAAAAATAAGGTGATAGCAAATAAATTAACCATAGTTTTATTTAAATTTTAAAGCCCAACCTAAGTTTTTTTTATTGACTTTATAGTTTTACAGTCTGGTACAGTCAAGCCTATAACACTAATGATTAAAGCTGACATGCAAGTTGACGTAAGGTGGAAACGTTAAAAAACAACAGGATTGGTTATTTAAACATTTTTTCGTCGTTAGGTTTTAATTTTTAAAAGCTTACTAATAAAATACTTAATTTTATCGGTGATGCTTAGCCAACTTATACATATGTATGTACAGTAGTATTAATAGGGCAAAAGAGGTAATTTAGACGATAAACAGATGTAAAGCAAAAGAGGTATCCCTAAAATCAAAATCAGGGTTCAATCCCCGTTATCGCCACAATAAACGAGTAAAGTTCGGTGTTGAGAAGCAGATCAGACTGTAGCTTTAGGTATGTATTTAATGACCTGAAGGATATGATTCCGCTGAATCAGTAAAACGTCGTCATAAATATTGCATAGGGCCTAATACGATTTTTTTGATATAGTTTGAAGATTCAGTATTGCTTGTATTCAGTTGACGTGCACAAGATTCTTATTTTATATTAGTATACAATAAAACTATTTTAACTATTTCCCAAAGTCATTTTCGACCGTGGTAATTGGTTAAAGCTTTGATAACATATTTAATTTATTTTTAAAATAATACAATTATTATTATATTATAAATTCAATAAATTAAAGCATTGCAATGTAATAATATTTATAGGTATTAATTATTCGAGTCGTTAGTGTAGTTAGGTATATTACTAAGCTTACCTCTTTTAATGAAGTTATTTATATTTTGATGAAAATTAGGTGAGTTCACTTTGTATAACGAAGCAAGTCAACGCTATTTCACTCCACTGATTTCACAAATGAAATGTCATCAAATAAAACAGTGTTTAGATTTTCCTTGTTTGCATTTTTTAGAATATGTTGTCTGTGTTTACCAAGTTTCACTAAAGTTAAAAGGGGAAAACGTCTGTTTGATTACGCAAATAAATCGGAGTAATGGACAACGTTTTTTTCACTCTTACTAAGAGTTTGTGTAGTATTTATAGCTTTATTTAATTAGTAGATTATATCCTCATACACACGAGGTTGAACTGTATTGTAGTCAACAAGTACATTGTCCATGTTTGTACCGTGACTCCAGCGTGTTGCCTTTGATGTGGCTGCCTCTTTGTCTCGGGAAACAAGGTTGAATGTGTTTGAATTCTATCACACAACCAAAAACTATTCTGTGAATACATGTTAACTAGGTGAATATAACTAGTGGATGAATATTGAATACTGACTAGGTGAGTCATCAGCCCCAACCCTAGTCTGTCGGGCATCACCCCTCGAGGCACCGGACGATGGAGAAAGTAATTCCTCTGATTGCAGTGCTGTTGGTATCTCTTAACATGTTGTGACATAGATTGTTTAGCAATTTAACATAGACCTACGATTTATACGGGAAAAACATGCGGATAAAGTTTAAATTTGTAAATTGCATTGAAATGATATGCAGTTTAACGTTTGACACTACGTGCACATTTTGGGTTTTCGGGAGCAAAAATAAGGACACTAGTTGAACAGTATAATTATTTAAAACATTAAATTACAACTGTCAAAAGGGGTATTTTTAGCAATTAGTTTAGACACATAAAGAACACTATAAGCCGTAGCTGGATATTCTTTTTAATCTATGTCTTCACACTTGAACAAAAAATATATATTTATCATTTTTTAACTATGAAACAACCTTATATAGGTTGTAAAGTTAACAGATGCAAGTTGCACTTTAAAAAAAATAGGAATTTAACATTCCTGTAAACAGTTTTTTTATCTGATACATAACGGGGAAATAGACTGAGGATTGTGTATAATCTATGCTATTTGACTATGATAAATTGTATTATTTAACGCTTAAGTCTATGGTACATATTGTTTCTAGTTTACAGAAGAATTAAATTACTTCTGCTTCCAAAACAATGTTTGACTCTAGACCAACTCTCCATTAAAGTTTACGGAACGTCTCATTTACATCTACATGTGAGGAGGAATGCTGAGCTGTGGTTCTTGTTCTCCTCTCTTGGGGTGAACATTTGAATGACATTTGCAATTATTGTTCCATGGATTTGACAGGACCTAACAATCAGTAGTAAAATTTAGGTGCATACATTTTTTTAAATATACAGGTAACGTCTTCTAGGGCAAAATATCCGTGAGTAGTTTAAATACTACAGTACCTTGGCCATTAATACTATTAAATTTAGTTGATGCTTATAAATAAATTTATTCTAAGTTTTAGTTAGATGTCAAATTTATTTCATATTGCGTGATAAGTCTAGTAACATTCTCAATGTCTGTAATGACTACAATAGTTATGTTTCAAGGAAATAATGTATTTACATTTTAAATTTTATCTAAATAGTGAAGTACAACAGATTTTCTAGAAAATAAAATAAACCACCCCCACTAAGCACCAAGTTAGTTGTTAAAATATAATTTACAACCTCTTTTATTGTAAGGTCAGTATACTTTTACTTGGTTCTGCTCTTTTTAGTTCATGGTTGTAGTTCCTAATGATTTGAGAGTAAGTACAGAATACGTATTAAGATATATGTATATGTATATGTAAGTACATGTATATGCATGTATGGTATGTAAATGCAGTATATGTAAGTAGATGCTTGTTGTTGTTGTTGAGTAAACAAACTTATGGCAAATGTCCTTTACTGTCCGTTTTGGTATGTAAACTCGTTGTTGTGCATGGTTTAGAATTTCAACGTTTCCATTGGAGAAGCAACTTAAACGTAAACAATGTAAATGACAACCTTAAAGTTCTTTTATATATCAGTGACGCTAAAGAACATGAATAAAATAAACCTCTTTGCAATGTAACATCTTTGACAGGGCTGATATTTGGCCTCTGGAGCCTTAGTTTTGAAAGCAGTAAAATATCTACCTAATAAGTAATGGGATGTTGACTGTCACTTTTGAAGTTTGAATAGATTGCATTTGTTGGTCCACGAACACTATTGGCTAACTTTTTAAATTTAAATCCTAACAATTGTGAAATAAAAAGATTTTTGATGAAATTTGTCAACTAAAACTAAAATGATCAAGTTACATATAATAGTAATAATAATAATAACCTCTTAGTCATGTAATTGTTCTGTAAAATTTATAATGAGTTTTAAAAGCCTTTTGTTGGTGTAATTGTTTGATAAAACCAAAATCCGTTGTGTAAAATGTACGATTTATGTTTGTTTATTATTTTAACTACACTATTATAGCCATTTCAAACAAATACTGAACGATGAAATAGCCTTTATTAATTATTTAGTTAACCATTATTGCCAATAGACTACTTAGAAAATCGTTGTTAAATAATATATACCACAACTTTACCAGTGAAATTAGGACACCACATTTATTTATTTATTTATTTATTCATTCCGACGGCAATCGCCATTTTACAAAATAATACATTAGACAAGATTTACATGCAACAAGATAATACAATAGAAAACATCAATAAATGAGTAAGATGTTTGGTGGTGGTGGTGGACAGTTTGAGTAAAATTGCAAAAGTTACAACATTGTGAAAAAAGTAACAATAACAAGAAACAGTGTAAATAATTAACATCAATAACAATAACAAGAAACAGTGTAAATAATTAACATCAATAACAATAACAAGCAAAGTGTGAATAATAAACATCAATAACAATAACAAGAAGCAGTGTAAATAATTAACTACAATAACAATAAGTGTGAATAATTAACATCAATAACAATCAGTAATCATCAAAATGACAACATTGTAAATAATTAACATTAATAAATTTACTATACATAACAATAATAGACTATGGCAATAGATAACAATATAATAAACTGCGAAAAAGCTAACGTAACATAAAAACAAAACTATATTACAAAAGGATGGATCTGGAGGGAGAAAAACTTTTTTATATAATGCTGATAACAAGACATTTCATCACTTAACACTGTTGAGCGTGTGGCCCTTTAGAGGCACCACCAAATAACCAACACTAATAGAGAGCGGAGAGGTGTCAGTAGAGCAGCCTCTGGACATCACGTCTGAAGGATGCTGGTGATGGCCCAAAGAAATCCAAGTGTGGGCAGACGTCTTCGCTAAATCTGGAGATTCCGTGGTAAAGGGTATAGTTCGTGGGCATTATTATTTGTTGTGGGCACATGACATTTGAGTTAACAATACTTTCTTCATAGTTGCCTAATCTATAGCAAAGCTGACATTTTTACTGATTTACAATACATTGGTGTTTTTATGTGGAATACGCTGTTCTATAAGAAGTTTTTATGGGGCTTAATATAATTCAAAAATGGTTAATGTTTTTGTAACTTTAAGAATTTATGTTTTTTTTTTACATATTTAAGTACACAGCAACATTACATTTTGCTGTTTCTGTTTTTTTCAGAAAAACTGTATTTTGTTTTAATCTGTTTAAATAACATTTATTAGACAAAACACCATGTTTAAACTGGTGATCCTTCTACTAATTAACTATGCAGCATTAAAAATATATAACGCTAAATTCCCTTGAGTACTTGTAAGTTTAACAGTTCTTAATTAAAATCAACAGAATTAAACGAATGTATGTAAATACCTAAAACAACACAGATTACATAAATGTTTCAGAAATCCTTAGCGTTTTATAAAATAAATAATCGTTCTTAATACTTTTTAAGATACCTCACCCTTTATGAATAGAACAAAGGCAGTTCACCTCAGTGGATTTCCTTTGTTTAATTGTATCTACATTTCAGTTCAGCCTTGTTACTTTGATGTCCAAACTTCAAGCAAAACATAACTTTGTAAAGTCAGATCTGTACACACTTGGATGAATTACTCACATACACAGAGTCAGTCAGGTGGTTAAGTTTTTGAAGATTATTTCAAAACTTGGTTCTCCTGAGGTTTTCCGCATATTCATTCGATGAAATATTTATAGAATAAATCATAAACACAATATTTTTGTATTTCTTGCATACATGTAGCAAGGACGGAGTTATACTTAATAATTACATACAATGCAGTCACCTATAAATTATAATAATTTTAAAATATTAGTATCGTAAAGGTTTTATGAGTAATTTAGGACCCAACATGGAACTCTCCAAACATAAGCAAATAGATTTACCATCTGTAGCCTATACAGAAACGAGGGTGATAGATTGATCAACATAATATTTAAATCTTGCAAATTGAGTTTAATATACAGGGTGTTTGTGAACTCTCTCGAAAAAATTCACAGGATTATTCCTTGGGTTAATACATGAATATTTTACATTATAAACATGGGTCGCCGGAGCCTCATTTTCCGTCTGTCTGTCTGTATGTGTTTTTTATAAATAACCTTATAACTCGAGTTTGAATCGAGGTACAAACTTTAAATTTGACACGCTTGTGTATTTTAACGTAGTACACAAACATGCAAAATTTCATTCCGTTGACTATAGCCGTTTTAAAATGGCGGCCATCTAAAATCTTTGACCTCAAATTACATGAAAACCACTAGAGTTGCAAAAAAAAAAAACACAAGAATAACAAAATTATTAAATTGGTAACAAATTACCAAATTGTTTTGTATGAATAGAAAAAATGAGTCGTTGTTTATTTAAAACATATGATACCATGTATATTCAAGGAACGTTTTTTGTTAGTATTTTTCTTGGATGATTGATTTATTCTGTATTTTTTAACGCAAAAACTCCATTTTGTGATACGATAAAATTGAAAATAAATAGAGTTCGCAATATTGTACATATATAAGTAGTGTTTTTTGTACTAGTATTTTTAAGTAAAAATGCTCTTGTAAAATTAAAGTACAAGCGTATAGCAGTAAACTTACAACATTTATTTTATTTTGTATTTTCGACCTTCAAATCGCCGTATTTTCTCGCCAAGTAAATATGACAACATATGGAAGTATAAGGCTAAAGTTATATTCCCACTCATCTCCTCTCTTTGATCGATGGATGTCGTTTGTAACACTAGGGTTGTGTGGCTGACTGTTATATTGCATGGAGGACTGCCAATAAATGTCCACCTGCTTCCCTTCTTTAATGTAATATCACTTTGATTCCTCATATTTTTTTCATCCTGGATATTATTGTTATTTAAATTTTCATACATTAAATTACACATCATATGTATCCGTTGCATGAAAAAAACAACATTAAAATTATCTACTTACAATGGATTATTTATTGATTTTTGTGAAACTGTTCATTGATCAAGTAACATTAAATTTCTGATCACCTCAAGGAACTCGAAAAATAAAATAAACATAAAATCCTGTTCATATCCAAACATTCTTTTGTAACGTAATATATTTTAGGTAAAACTATGACATACTTTCATTATCATTGTATCATTATTGAACTTCATTTACTTACCAAAATATTATTTAAACTAAAGAAAAACTCGTTTGTTAACGATTGATACAATATTTAAATGATTACAGTTGAATAACACTTAACAATGCACTCAAAAATCCCCGTATTTGTAGAATCCTTCTGATAACATTTGTTTAACAGAGAAAATCCACGTTAAGCCCGAAAAACCGTGCCACAGCTTAAGCATGGTGTTAAAGAAGTTAAGGGATTTTTGGTTTAGAGTTCTTTAAGGGGTTTTTTTTTAAATATGAGTCTTGGATATTCAAGATTGTATGTAGAGAATAGTGAATTCTGGTTTAACATATTTAATATGACGTTATTTGCCTGGAAATTGTATTATCAATAATAGTGTTTTTAACACAGTGTTTCTTTTCACTAAATGGAATTACAAATTTTTCAAGTATTCAATATCTCATTTTAGTTTATAGTTTACAAAACGTGTTATTGTTGTATGAATAGCGTAAACTTATAATTAGGTTTTACTAACTACATGTTTGGTCTTAAATATGCCTAAACCATTAAGTAATATATATATATATATATATATATATATATATAGAATACAATTTACCATAGCATTATAACAAATAAAAATAAAATCATAGTTGGATAGTTATTAATTTATGTAGTTTAACAAACCCGTGTAATTTAAAAAGCAGATACAACATTGTTAATGAAGCTGATTTCAAGAAACATAGCCTAAACAGATGTGTCACAACAATTTAGAACTCTCCGCTTTCCTAGATTTCCCTGATGAGTTTCTGCCCTAAACTGAACAGATGTTTTAATACGTTTAAGTAACATTTGGACTCTTTTGATGTTGCTTAAAGGTTTTTAACGATTTCGATAATATAATAAAAATATTACATTCACATAAATGTAGCTGTTGATTTTTGGAATTGTCATATTCAAACACACAACATTTATTGACTAGATAATAGCAGCTCGGCTACAAATCCGTGACACAATTTGTGAATATGACAAATCTGTATAAGGGTTGGGGACAATTCAAACCGGTAAAAAATATCTCTGGAATAAAATGTGTATGTTTTAATTTTTGTTTGCTTATTTAGGTAATATTTCTCAAATTCTTTTAATTGTTATAAATCAAAATATAAAGAACCACCCTTATCAAACAAAAGACATAATCAATCTGAATGTTAAATCAAATACTGCGTTATGCGTTGTAATTTATTAATTTTTAATAGAAATTCAAGATCATTCGAACTAGTGAAATATAAGTTTGATTGTCAATACGTAATATATATGTATAAAACAACTGTAAATAAAAGCAAACACTGAACTCTTGGCGTTCATGTTTCAAGTAGGCTAGCAAGAACATTTTTGTTTTGATTCCCCTGACATTGTATTTACATTTCTATTTTACGTTTAAATGAGAGATCCACTGGGTAAGAAAAAAGCGTTTTGTTTTATTTTGATTAATTTTCAACATATACTTTTTTAAATTTCAAAACGAATAAAAATCTTTCAATATTTAAAACGCTTTGTTGTTTTACCTTACATGGTATTATTTCTATTCCCTCTACAGGGCGAACGCGCTTAACTTTTTCCACTATTATCCCAGTATTGACACCGGATTTTTATTGAGAGAAAACATTAGAAGGAGAACTTCAAATTTTATCTCTTATGAAAAAATTTTAATACTTGTTTACTCTTAGCATTTTCTCCATAGATTAACCCGTTCGGCAGCTACGGGAGGCAGAATGTACACAGAAAGTCACGTTTAACACATTGTGGCACGGAAACGAGTAGCTCCTGAGAAATAGTTATTTGTGCAACTAGTGAGAAAAGTGAGCAATTGACTCACTCAAGAGAAATCCTTACTCACGAGCCGTAGGCGAGTGAGGAATGGTTTCTCGAGTGAGGCAATTGTACTTTGAACTCGAGTTGCACATTATACTTTTCCTACAGTTACCATAAAACAAATAAATTGGTGAAGAAACATAACCTATTTTTACACAGAAGTGAACTTTTAATATAACATTTAATGTGAAGTGACAAATACAACAGTACAAAAGTTGACCAGCTGATTTACAGCCAGTGCTGCCAACGTATTTCGCGCGCATACGACGTTGCCTGCATGTTACGCGCTCACTATTTCGTGCCTTCACGTTGCAAATCTGGAGTGAGACAAAGTAATTAGAGTGAGACAATGTTAACATTGTCTCACTGATGAGCGAATTGGCCACTTTGCTTTCTCAAATCAGTGAGAGAACATGTATATTGTTAGGTAACTGTAGGAAAAATATATAGAAGAAAAACGTCTTGCATTTTACATTCCATATCCCTATAAGAAATGTTAAGGCTAGATTGGAAAACGGCGACTATCGTTAAAAAAATGTGGTAATAAATAATAGATGACGATAGGTTTTTAATGTTTTCTCCAAATAATCCTGGATGGTCATGGAAAATGTACACAATTCAAGTAATACATAATTGTTTGTGAATGAAAACAAAGCAAGTTTAACGCGAGAAGATTGTGAGCCCGCAAATAGTTATCAATGTTGACAAGCTTGTTTACAATACCGTTCTCTGGTAGGACACTTTGTCATAGAGCTTGAATATCATATAATCTTTGTATTATGTCACATGTTTAAGGCTATGTAGGGGTTTCCCATATATCTAACTCTGATAAACAGAAAAAATGTATGTAATTTACTTAGGAGTTTCCAATTTTCTTTTTAAAATGTCTTTAAATATCATAAGAAATTTTAAAAATTTATAATTTTAAATAGCTATTGATTATTATCTTATTTTTCCACACCTGAATGTCAATTTTGGTGAGAATCGCATTACCCGTTCTCCCTGTGAACTGGTACCAAAGATGAAAAATTTACTACTTTCAAGCTCCATATCTCGCTTAGTATTCAAAAGAAATAATTTTTTATTGTATATTTTTATGTATAATTTTTAGTACAATTGATCAATAACAAAAATAAGGAATCAAATTTTTGACCAAACACCCTTAGTTAATTTATCCTAATTTTAGGTAAAAAATTGGTACAACTTTTTACCATTTGAAGTATTTATTTTTGTGAGGCATATATTGGTTGGGTTATAGAGAATATTTATAAGAATTTAACAAGCTATTCGTGTATAAAAAAACTGGCCATTTATCTGTTATGAACGTTGTTTCTTAAAACAATAATTATTTGTTCAATGACACACTCACATGAAACATTAGTCCAATTTTTTTTTAATTTTAAGACTTATATTTAAATGTTACACTGCATAAACACTTTTCAAACGAAAAGTGAATTAATGTGCTACATTTTACGTCTAAAGTTACTTATTTAAGGTTCTGTGTCATTCAAATACAACATAAAATAAGGACAATAATATAATATTAAAAAATATACAACATCAACAAGTCACTAATAATCATACAAACTGAACAATAATAAAATGGTAACTGAACAACATATATATAATCTTATGAAAACATGTATAAGGTAATCTTATTCTGAGATTCTCATTGCCAGGTCACTGCTCGCTCAGGCAAGAGAAAACTTTTTAAATCCTGTTTGTAGTTGTCAAAGAAGTCCACATCGCTGAACACCAAGAGAAGTATTTAGAGAACTGTAAGTTGGTGTCATAAGACGTTCGTCCAAAGCGCCGGCTAAACAATCATCTGAATCGAGCTCTCTCTACCTAAGAAGTTCTGGACAACTGAGGACGCCATTCAGAACCTTGTGAAGTAAATACAGGAATGCTTAAGGTAGATTACATCATAAAAAATTCTTAGATAGCAAAAACCTTCTTTTAAATCCTGAAAAATTTAATTTTGTATCATTTTCTACAAAACAAAACAAAAACAAATTAAATCCAGACATAATTTTAGAAGATTATAAATTACAGCAGGTAGAACATACAAAATTTCTTGGTTTAATAATTGATAAAAATCTAACCTGGGACAAACATGTTGATCATGTTATCAAAAAAATGTCTTCAGGAGTATCTGCTTTAAGACAAATGTATAAAGTTTGCAGCTTAAAAACATTAATATTAATATATTATGACTTAGTTAATTCTAACTTAGCTTATGGAATCAGTATCTATGGAGCAACTACATCAAAAAACTTAAAACGGATTTTATCGTACCAGAAAAGGGCAATTAGGGCAATGTTTAATTTGAAAAGTAAAGTTTCGGTAAAACATATTTTTACCGACCTTGGAATACTAACTGTTCATGGACTATATATCTTGGAAACTATTATTTATGCGAAAAATATTACAAAAACTCAGGCATCAAACAAAATTAGTCATGATTATAACACTCGTTCTCAATTTCAAATTGATAGACACAATCTAGAATTTTATAAAAAGAAAACGAAATTCACAGGAAATAAATTTATGTCTCATCTTCCAAAAGCACTTCTAACTGAAAATGATACAAAAAAGTTTAAAAAATTGTCTGAAACAATATTTGACTAAAATTGCCCCTTATTCTCTTGAAGAGTTTTTGGAGAACAAATAAAATAAATATTCTGTCTTATTTTTAGTTCAGTGTAAAACATTTTATTTTGTAAGATCTGACTCTATTCCTGTACAATTGTACTTAAATGAATAAAGGATAATTTTATTTGATTTGACCTTTAAACAAACTGGTGAATGTAAATGGTACTTACAGTTGAAAAATGTCATCCACAGCCCCTGAACCAACACCAGTCAGACCGGATGTACAGGTGAACGGTGCTCTCCACATCCGCCTCAGCTTGACTACTTCCGGTAGCCAAATTATATTTCGTTTACTAATAATTTATTTGAAGTACAAAATCCAAGTAAGATAAGTTCAGAACCCATTACACCAAGTTTTACGATTTTTAATATCAATTGTGGTGGCGAAAAGAAATTGGCACATACAACAAACTAATTCGGTAACTGCTGGTTACTTAAATATTTTAATGAATCATATTTGGATAACATTATTTCTTACATTTTATGTACCCTAGGGTGACGAAAATTGGAAAAAATAATTAAATCAGCCACTTATTTCTAGTTTACTACTTAGTGGTAATCATCTGTAGTACACAACTTAGAGTACATACCAGATTCAGGTTTACCAATAACCATAATTAAAAGTTTTAGTGAAGCCTTTTTATAAGAATGAAATCATAAATTTTATTTTATGGGATGTGTTTGAATATCGTATTTTACCTTCACTATAAATACTTACTATGCTATCTATACTATCCCAATATCCTTTAAAAAATAGTTAAAATCATAAAAAATGGGATGGTAAAAATATAATATTTATAACAATTAACGACCATATGAAGTTAAAAAATTACAATTTTAAAGGAAATATAGAAGTTATTTGATCCAACTTGTTTAACTGATTCCATAAAAGTGTTTATTTGTAAATTGGCATGTTGTACCAACAACCACATTACATTAATTAGTTTCAGTCAAAGCGTTTGTTAACTCTGTATAGTTTAGTCAAAGAGAACAAGTTGGACGAATACCAATTATATTTGCTATTATATAGTGCAATGTGTTGCATTGTTTGCATTGATAGTACAAAATATTTTTTAATCAGACAGGATAACGATTTCCAAGCAAAATGTTTGGAGTTAAATTTACATCATTTCATGGGTTTAATTTAGAAATAATAATCGTAGTTATGATATAATAAAATAGTAATATGATATTATCCAATTAGGTTTCAGCTCAATCTTTATAAATAGGTAATATGACTTTTATATGAAGACATGTATTGCAAAACATCGAATAACGAATACATTTTTTCATGTAAATAATTCTGTTAAACACCGATTCGCATTATATTAAACATTTCCCTTGTAGGTCTATAAGGTTTGCAGCTCTACGTAACGCCATTTTTGCTCCAAAATAACGATAACTGTCTGGGTGCTGTTGCCATGTGAAGCTGTGATATGAAATTGTATTTACCAGAGTAAAACTTGTTTCATTGTGTAACTGTAGGATGAATAGGATGGCTTTTTGACAAATCAGATAATATAAGGAATGAACTATTTCAAGACTTAGTTTCGCGGGTAAAAGGTAATCGTAAAACGTATCCATTGTAGCAGGACTTATATTTTCTCATTACAGCAAACTTTATTTATAATTGCTTTCTAATTTCCTTTGAGCTCAATGGAATACAACAACATTACACTTTGATTTAATTTGAGGGCTTATTGTGTAAAACCTTAGCCTCTATTACATTTACGGATTGAAACAACACCTTGACACGAGCTGGTGTAGCAGGAAACCGCCTTGGCCAGCAGCGTTGGCCTAAAATATTGAAGGACAACAAAAATTAAATAATAAAATACAAGTACTGTACTTATATTTGTTGCTACAGGAAAGTTACCAGTAAATCTACAATTTTATATATTTTGTGTCATTAAAAAAATGTTTTTGCTATGCCAATTGCAAATTGCCAACCGATGAACACAATAGCCTATATCTGTAAATAAACAAACCTCAACAGTTAACTCATTCTCTATAAGAATGAGATTAGAGTTATAAATTAAGGGTTTTCATGTTTTTTCGTAACCGTTAGTCGCTTATCAACACTTCAACATACAAGATTATTTGTGTTTATTTTTACTCTAAAAAGTCTTATAATATAAATTCTGGGGTTTGATTTTTTTAACGTAAAAAATGGGTAAATCATATTTTCACAAAAAACCCCAGAGGTTTAGCCTGATATGCTGCTTTGCAAACCCGTTGGTATAAACGTAGGTTTGAACGTTTATACCAATTCTCACTCAAATTATATCATTGTAGTCGAGAAGGGCACTCAACGGGTGGGGGCTTTTAGGTCTCTGGGGATATAACAAATAATCCCCTGCCGCTTCAAATCACAAAACACAAATTAGTGTGTCATTTGACGAAGCGAATTTTCCTTTCGCAAATTCGGCCTTGGGTTCTAGGTGTACCACGGAAACGGTAATAACTCATTTCTATAGAATATGGGGAATTTTCCTAAATGTTATTATATAAGTTTTAAAGATAAGGTGTTCTTGTCAAGGGCTGTTTAAGCATATTATACAAAGTCTATTGTTGTCATTTGTGGTTAATGGGTAGACAGTTCTGCGTATCCTGGACAAGAACAAAGTGATGTTCTCTTTGACTAACAAAGGATTCCTATTCCAAACATGTTCCAAGTATTCTAACAAAATGCATTAATAATTTTGTTTTTAAAACTTACGTCGTTGAATAATCACTATAAAATAATTACTTATTTTTTGACATTGTGATAACTGAAATTTATTTCTATAAAATGGGTTTTGGTTTATTTTATATAAATGGTACGATTACTTTATACTAATTAAAATCAAATTCCATCGCCCCTTACATTTTAGAATATTTAAATATAAACAATTTTTACATCCTGTTTGAAACACGTCAAATTATTTATAATGGTTACTCTAAGTTAGTTGATTATTTTGAAATTTATGAACTAACAATATCAAGGTCCTAAGGTTAATGATGTTCAAATTAACTTTACATTTAAATGTTTCATATTTAAAGAATACATATAATCATTAGTTACTTTTTAGTCATTGCTTTATATGAATATTGAATTGCAATATACAGTATTGAGAGTAATACACTTTATGGTTCAAAATAAAATATTGCTAAGGTTAAAAATCCTTGATCTTTCTTCCGTTTCTATTCTAAGATACTGCTAAATAAGTTCCTTAATAAAATTCATATTAACTATGATTAGCTGTTTTTCTATATGATTCGTATGATTTAGTACTCCATTTTGTAAATATATGCGAGGCTTTAATAGCAGACCGTTTTCTCTTGATATGTTTATTCTAAATCCTCCGTATGTTATCCTATATAAAATTTTAATATAAGGGACCCTAAAATCATTAGATCAGTATACACATTAGTATTAATGGCCTGTGTGACTTTTACGTTATTAAAACTCTATGAACTAGAAAACATAGCTAGAAACTGGAAATATTGAACTAGAACATTTTTGAAGTAGAAAATTTATCTTTGAACGTAATTTAACCACTATTTTACACGTTTAGTTGATAACCATTTGTTTGCTCAGAGTGTATGTCACATCTTTTGGCAGTTAACTGATAAAACAAAGAACATCAATCAAAACAAAGTTTATCATATTGGAGTTTACGAAGCTTCTTCTCCATGAGAAACTTAAGCGTAGTTTAAAGAAACTTTCAAAAATATTTCCGCAGAAAGAGTCCTGCTAAAAGTTTTTCTTTATCCAAGAAACGCCAGAATAATTCGGTTTGTACACAAATATGCTGTTTTTATGGAGCTATGTGACGTAGTTATAATAAAAGTGGTAACTACTGTAGTGACTTCAAAAATCTCCGACAAATCATAACTTCGTATTTTTATGTGTTTTCAATTGTATTCATTTTTTGTAATCCTTTAAATCTAGTTGCACGTTTATAATAAAATAATATTACTAATTAGATGTTATGCCCAACCTCGGCCAGACAATTAAAGCTGTCAAAGTTAGTCCATCTACCTGTGTTTGACTTAATTTTAACACCCCTGCTGTAGCAAACCTGCAGACTAAACAATATCGATTTGCCTGATTAGAATTTTACTAAAGTATTTCCATAAAAATGTCTGATCTATTTCCCATTTATATAAAATTAGATTTAAGGAGAACTTAAGTTCGCTGCTATGGGGAAGAGAAAAAGGGGGTTTTAATCAAATGTAAATAGTGCAGGATAAAATGAATAAACTTAACAAATTTTACAAAAGATATACATAGACAAGCAAACAAGAAGAGTTTTTCCTCTTATATGAAAAACATGGCCATTTTATAGCGTATATGTGTTTTGAATTTCCTCGGTACAGTAACCTTCAATCACAAACAATGCTTCATAAACAAAACTGTTGATTGTTTAGCTCTATAGGAGGGCTCTATTGAAAACAGTACTGTTAAATCCTGGAAAACCGGATTTTGATAATTTCTAAACCCATTAACACCCCATTCCATGACCCGATACTACCCTATACGTTCATGCCAAGGTCATCATAATTAGACCAAACATATTCGAACTGTGTTCATTGACACATATCAACTTCACCAAATATTTTTTTTACCTCCATGCTAAAAATAAAAATAAAATCGGTTCCGTGTCTAGCTCTTACAATAGCTGCAGTAGTAGCTACTTTCCTTTAGGGAAACTTTAGGGAAATTCGCTTAAACTTACTTGGGCATTTATACACATTTCAACTACTTTTTTAATGTGATAAGTTTTCTTCATCAATTCAAATTCAAATTTAGTTAACGGTAAACCCAACAAATTGTTTGGTACAGTATGTTCTAAAATGTCCCTTCTAAATTGATTTAAGTTTGAAAATGGAAAAGACTATTCGGTATGGATACATTATTCCAGATAAAATAATAAATACTATCACTATATTGTTGGTTCAATCTATTTACACCTAACACATGAAGCCTAAGGCTCAAGCCAACCATTTAAAAGCACATAAAATGAAAACAATTGTTTTTGTAGAAATAACTTTAAAAAATCTGACAAACCCTTAGATGATATAATATTATATTAATCCAGAGCTCGAGGCTGTTGTATGATAAAACAATGTTTACCAACATCCAACACTAAGCACAAGAGAAAAAAAAATAATTAGGATGAAAAACAATTCCGAGAAATAAATTTGAAAAGACCAAAGGCTCCATTGCGATATGCATACACTTCTAAAATTAGAGTAAAGGAAATCTTTGTTGTGATTAAAATAACAAAAGGGATTACGAATTCCCTGAAAATTATAACGACGTTTTAAACAACTTCGCTAACAAATTACTGTAATTTGCATAACCAGCTGGTCTGTTTCTTCTGTTTTAACACTGCAATTAATTTACCATAGCACGCCTCTGATATTTATGAAAAGTAATGTTTAACAAACAACTTAAGCGTGATTTAGTTCTATAACATCGCTTGTTTTATCGCTTGTTTGATCGCTTGTTTTATCATTATACTTTGCCTTAGTGTCTAGAACTTTACAGTATATATAAATCATTTTATGATTTTGTTAAATTGTAGATAATATAAATTAGCATTGGATTGAAGAACGAAGCTGATGTCTTACTGAAAACGTAGAGTATTAAAAATAGTTATGATTACGATTGATACGTCGATATAGGTTTGAAAAGTTGCAGACAATAAGAGTTTTATAAAATGTTGACGCACTGAAAGTGTATACATTTTTTTTATAATGCATTTAAAAGGAAACGTCTCTCAAATTCAAAACTAAACAAATGTTTGTATAGCAAACACCGGTTATAAAACTCCTCCCTATACTCTAATTTCATATCAATGTACCGATTAAAAAACAAATTATTAAACTGATACGACTAGTTATAACCTGAGCATTTACATAAAGTTAAACCCGAACCAAGTGTTGCTTATTTCTTTAATTTAAACTAGAGGTAATCAAAAAGCTAAGGAAAATTACTCTTAAAAATGAATTTTATGCAACATTTAATTTATTAGATTATCCAATTGACAGGCATTAGTTAAAATATATATATATATATATATATATAATGGTTTTATTAGCGAATTGTGGTTTTATAAAAAGTATTATGTAGTACACTTTTTCCTTAATGTACTGACATTAGTTCAACCTATTATTATAACATTGAGAAATGGGGATATATTTTGGGTATTTAAATCTGAATAGCTTTGTTGAAAACTGACAGAAAGAGTTTTCCAGAATGCATTATTGATAAAAATCCTGATGGACAGCTTCACACAATAAAACATCAACTGATCTTAAAAAAAATCAATAACTAGGCAGGGATTAAATATCATCAGTTGCATATGTGATAACCTTCTTAAAATAATATTATTAGTTAGTTTAATTTATTCATTCTTCATAAAAAAAAACTTAAGTTATATAAATACAAATCAGTGTCAAATGTTTTTGCAATTCATTACATTAAATATCATCCCACCTAGCTATAAAAAATGGCTCGTGGTGATTTTATAAGGGAAAACACTGTTACACTCGCCAATAACAGAATTGAATAGTAACCAATTTTCAGTGTCATACATAGCCACATTGTAGTAAATACCCTGGTAAAGTAACATGGTTGGGCTGTAATCAACGATCGTTTCAAAAATATAAAACCTGTTGCTTCAATTTTGCAGCACTGATCTATTTCACTGATGCCAACCTAGTTCGGATTCATGGAAATGTTTCACCCCGAATAGAATCACGTTACAGTATCTCATTATGGAACAGCCGTTATTCAATATGGTCTGTGAACCAAAATAGTCGATTACATTGATATGGATGTTTAGAAAACTACCGTTGGAAATAGAGTTAGTTCCAGAGTGTAAATTATATTCCGGTAAAGGACACAGTAGGTTGAATTAATTATCTGTTTTTGGGCTTCTATTGACTTAAATAGCTCCGTTGTAAAAATGTGTTTATTACTGTATTTGCTAATCCATAATCTTTGTGGCATGGGTCCACCCTTGTGTGTTATAAAACTTAAAAAACAACCCATTACCTAGTTATTTTATCGCAGAATCATATTTTGTTTTGCATGTAAAAATTTATGATTTCTTTTAAGAACATGAGCAAATCTCGTATTTAAGTAAGTTTTTTGTGTCCAATCACCGATGTGTACAAATATAATCGTTTGCCTTTTAGGAGAGGATTTGAAAAATCAATAAGTATTTATCTTTATATGTAACAGGCTTTGTCAGAAATGTACGATTAGGAAATCCTTTTTGAGTACCAAAGAGGCGTTATTATAATTCAATGCAGGTCATGTGATTTTTTATAATATAATAAAGTACTTAAAACATAAATTATATACTTTTTGCTTCAATAGAATATGTAGGGTGTACAATATAGTTTCATTATTTTCTCTTTGACAAACAATATTGTATGAAGTAAAAGGTAAATCAATATATTTTGTCAAGAAGATGATTAGTGCAATATTATTTGTAATTTCTTATTTAACTAAATACACAAAACAAAACTAAATACACAAATATATACAGAGAAATAAAACAATTTGATAAAAGTATAATCATTATTTTATGAATAAATGAAATAGGCTTAGTAATATCTTTTTGTATAAATAATTCATCCATATAGCTGAATTTAAATTAGTTTTATTATTATATTATTATCAGCCTATATGAGCTATAATGTGATGTCATCTGAGCATTAGATGAAACAACCTGCTCTATGTGGTTGGGATAAAACATCAGTACAATGATTATGAAAGCAGTTTTAGAAATCAAATTAAAACACAATTAATTTGATGAAAACTGTTGTTTATATAATACAGTATATTTTGTTACATTTATGTTAATAAATATGGGATCGGTTAAGAAATCTAAGATGAACTTATCTTAATAACAATCAGTATTTGTCAACTGATGTAATATATTCATTAATGAAACAGCAGTTTTATAAATCAGGGGATCCATGTTCTGAAAGTAAATGCATTGCAACTAAAAACGTGAATTTGTAAATACAAGTATCAGAAGGATGAGTGTATTTACACACAGTGTTAATACATTCATGAGCAAAGTCTTTCTCAACTACAATATTTTTAACATATTTTTTAAGTTCACAGGTTATTTAGTATGAACTTGTACATACTAAACCAGTGTATTCAACTTAAAATTGAGATCAACATGTGTTACAATCTATTGCATGTGTTGCTACCATTGATTAAATTCGGAAGTAATACGAAACTAACGCTTAACCAGACACCCGGCTTTAATTAAACCCTGTTTGCTGTAGTTAGTTTTGCACGAACCAAATGTGGACAAACCTGTTGTTTCCGAAATTAGATCGTAAATTTGGTTTCTGTTATCATGTATACAATTACTTTCAACACAGTGTGTATAGGAACTTTTGCAACGATTCGGCAAATAAATCTATATATATAAAAGGCAAAGCCCTCACTGACTGACTGACTGACTCACTCACTCACTCATCACTAATTCTCCCACTTCCCATTTACCTAGGAGGCTGAAATTTGGTACACTGATTCTTTAGGCATTAAATAGGAAAACTAAGTTGTTTTTATTCTGACCGGACTCTCGGGCTCCGCCCCAGTGGCTCTGGAGTTTTCCATGTTAACCTTATGAGTACTCATATTTAAATGGAATTAATGAATCTTAACAGCTGTTTCAATTAAACAAGTTGGTTCTGTTCTATGATGTGCAATAGCATTAAAGGGTCAAGGATTAACAACAGGGTGCAGTACTATTATTTTTTTAAATTTATGACAACAGCTAATTTGCAACCAAAAGGTGAGTGAGCGTAGCAAACGAGCTAACCTGAAGGCAAAGGCAAGTGAGCGCAGCGAACGAGCTCCAACCTAAAAGTGAGTGAGCGTAGCGAACGAACTTCAACCAGGACGTGATTGAGCCATGCGAACGAGCTCATCTTGAAAATTAAGAAGTTAAACGGGGCAAAGCCCGTGGGTACAGCTAGTATTATATAAACCAAACTGTGCCTTGCGTTCATGCAAAACTAAATTAACAAATAAGATGTTAGGGTATGCATGTATAATCCATCTGGTGTACAAAGTCTCAAATTCTATTGCTTGTGCTCTAGAATATCTACATCCATTTTTACTGCGTCACTAAAAATTGCTTCTGTTTTATTAGGGCGTGATCTATCAAAACTACTGTTATTATGACATTAATACAGTTATACTAATACTTAGGCAAGAAGGATATCCTCATTTTGTTGAGTTATTTAAATAATTAAGTTAGTTTGTATTTTTTACCCAAATTTAAAGGAAACTGCGGTTGGACATTATCTGTAATAACTTTCAGTATTTTAAACATCATAGTTCATTAGGTGCATGGATTTAAATACAAACTAAAAAGAAAGATTGCGGCTTTAAAGACCCTACCACGTTTATTTTAGAAAATGTTTGAATCTAGGATTTTAAGCTTTCTAGATCATAACATAGTTTCAAAGCCCCCTGGTGAGGTAGACGTCAAATGACACACATGAGAGTTCTAGATAGATTGTCTAGCTCTGAATATGAATATCCATGTCGCTTTAAACTTGCAGTAATTAAGCAACACTCACGAGCGGTGAATATAAATACATAGTTTATTTGATTAATGGGCTACTTTCCGCACCATCAACATGTCGCTGACATCTGTTGTATCTTCCTGTGAAAGATAACAATGTGTATACAATTTGCAGCCTATGCATATTAGGTAGCGAATTATGTGCAGATTGTATCATTTGAACCGGTAATAGCAGTTTTATTACACCCATCAGCATATTAAACACGTTTTTTATACAACTTGTCGTTTATAATTTAATGGGTCATTGTTAAAACAAGTGTTTGAAAAAAAAATAATTTGAATTAAAAATAATAATTAACTAGTTGTCTTATACCACAGACAAGAGAATAAGTGTGCATTGTTTCTTATCGTCAGCTGTATTAGGCAGCATCGTATTAACTTCCAGTTAATACGAAGTTTTCCTTTATTTATTTAATCTAGTGTATTTTTATCTACGTGTTAACCGTCTTGAAGGATTATGTCTAAATAAACATAAACATAAACAGCAAGTATTTTGTCGCTGTCCTCTGTTAATTTGAATTGTAACAATGCTTAAAACAATACCTATGAAAATGCAACAATATATTACTTAACCCTTGTGGAACACATACACTACTCACGAAATCTGTCATTGTTTGCGAATGCCAATAAAATAAGTGAGCCCGTAAATAGTTATAAATGTTGTCAAGCTTGTTTATAAATCCGTGCATATATATATTGCAATAGATTGCAGCACACAATGTCATATGGTTTTTATATTTTATTTTTTTTATTTATTTTTTTTTTTTTAAGAGGTTGGCGGCCTCTTTTAACCTTGCATTTGCCCGACCACATAGACTACAGATCTGTGCGTGGAACGTATCCAGCAAAGCAAGGGGTAAGCCGGTACAGTACAAAGGTGAACTGTACTGATAAAAGTTAGTGGCAGTGACCAGGATCCGAACCCACGACACTGCTGCCTTGGGCCCGAAGTCCGCGACGCTACCGACTGAGCCACCGACTCACCAAATTGTTGTTGTTGTTGTGTATTGTTTCTCCACACTCAAAATTTCCACCGTCCTTGGATCTTAAGCTTTAAAATGAATCCTCAACAGCCATTCTACTTTTTTCCTAGCTCGAGATATTTCGTGGAGACAGATTTGCTTACGAAATTAAATATATGATCAAGGGTTTTGTACATCTCTTTTTACTTAGACTAAAAAGATGGAAATGAACAACAATACATAAAACAAACTCAGCCGAATATTGTTTTAATAATAAAACCCTTTAATTGACAAACTGAAATGTTTTTGAGTGATTAAATGAAACACTGTTTAAATAGATAAGAATTTTGTTTATTAAACTTATAATACTTGGAAGTTTTGCGTACCAAAACAGTTTAACCGTATACCACACAGAAATAAGAACTTATTGAACCAAAATCGTTGATGCCTTTGACAGATTCGCCCTCTATAGGAATCGATTTATCTAAACGAAATGTCACAGGGGATTTTCAATTAAGTTTACACTTTGATGGGATTTAGTGTATTGATACTTGGAAAGGTTTGCCATGGCCTTGAACTTATGATGCTAATTTCATATTTATCTTAAAATACCTTTTAATTAGTACAATCTTTATCATTGTGTAAAAGATGTTTTAAAATCTAGTAATAGATAACATGATTATTTTACAGACCATTAGTTTGTACATAACGAGTCATTGTTATTAGTTGTAGATTGCGTATTATGAACAATAGAGATTTAATCATACACACTTTAAGAAAATTCCCCATATAGGAACTATGAACTAAGCTATTACCGTAGGTATCATAATTTACCCTATTTTGGTGAAATGCGGGAAAAACGTTTAAACCTGTATTTATTCGAGCGAGTGCATGAACATGCGTTATTGCATTATAGTAAAACGCTTTTATGATAGGTTTATGAGGTAATCCTTGGTTATTACCATTTGTGCCCCCCCGAAACATTAAACTTTTCTTTTAATTCTCAAACTATTTTGTGGAGCTTTAAAGGCGAATGATTTAGTATATCCAAGTGTTAGTGTGCTCCTGATAATTACGGAGAAGGTAAAAAAAAACAAAAAAAAAACAGTTAATCCAAAATTTTTATGTTTTCTTAAAGGGAAAAAATATTTTATGGTTTAGGAATTTTCATAACCAAATTTGGCAATTAATTAAATTTTATGAGGCTTTATACACTTTTACAAAAATACAAACCCAGCTGTGGCAAACCAAAGCATTTATTAAAATTATGTTATTTAAATAAGAAATAAATTCCTAAAAGGAATATTTTAATGACGATTTAGATTTTCACTAAAAACGTTTCTCAAATTTCGGATAAACGCAGGTATGATTTACCTGGTTAGCCAGGTAAATGAAAATTCCCTTAGTCCGCAAGTGTGCAGTGATGGGGTAATTACAATTATTTGCATTATTATATAATTAAAGACCCAGACAGCACACTTTATCCCAGGGACATCCCATAGTAGTCCCATATGTCCTGAGAATGTCTCGGGATATGTGCGCTATCCTCAGGATATCCCGCAAAATCCCGGGACGAGTACGAAATCCACAGGATATCCTACAATATACCGTAATGTCCCGGGATTTGTAAGTTAACCTCAGGATATCCTGTAAAGTCCCGGGATATGTACGAATGCCATAGGATATCCCAGAATGTCCCATGACATCCCGGGACATGTAAAAAATCCACTGGATATCCTGTAATGTCCCGTAATGTCCCGGTAACAAACTGAAGAAAAAAATACTACCACTGATGAAATGTACAGTATATCTAAATTTAAATGTTCAACAAGGCCAATATATAATAATTTGTTTTTTTCACTAGTGCTTTCAGAAACTTGGTTTCCATCTTCAGGCTGTGTTTACACTAGTACAGAAAGTAAATATTTACTTAATAAATTAATTTTAAACAAAGTTAAAACAGATGATTTAAAAGATATTGGAAAAATAAAAAATGATATTAGAAAAATTAATCTTTTGAATTTTGGATATTTTACAGTGTTGTTCTTGATGTAATTATTTTCAGTAATTCCGAATTTATAATTGGGCCGTCTTCATTATTTAGCAAATAATTTGGTCTGTTTTTTTTTTTCTAAAAACAAGATTCCCACGCATTAAGATGTTGAGGTTTTATAATTTATTTTAAATTTAAAGTTTCCCAGATTGAAAATATGTCTTGTTAATACTATGGCTAGCAAGGGTTGACTTTACTTTACTGACATATTACTACCACTGAATTCAGGAAAACTAGAGTTCTATCATAGTTGTGTGAAATGTGAATTTAATTCTAACTTTAAATTAATAAAACAACAATAAACTAATTTTAATCATATAACAATCAATTATTACAGTGCTAATCTAATGGTGATTAAATAATCTATATTCAAATACCAGTATCCTCTCCAACTACCAGAAAAACAATTGAACTACTTGAGGCCTAAACAGATTAACAGAATCATATACCTATAGCCTATACTGTAGTATCAAAAATATTTTAAGTATTGCGACCATTGCAACTGTCGGCTACTCTTTAACCACTTGAAAACACCCATAATCAACAAGCGCAGATAGCTCAGGAGGTAAGGTAAGAGACTCACAAGGCGAAGGTTCCAGGTTCGAAACCCGTCTGGGCCAAAAACTTTTTTCTCGTTTTTTTCTAAAAAATTTGTGTTTATTAACTATTTAATCAATTTACTAAACTTATAATTAAGCTTTTCATACTAAATCTATATTATTTTGTGTTTTTTATGTTCAGGCCCAGACCACACTTTATCCCAGGGACATCCCATAGTAGTCCCATATGTCCTGAGAATGTCCTGAGGACTACCCTGGGATGACCTCGGATGTCCCACGGATATGCGTGTGAGCTTATCCGTAGGACATCCCCGGGCGGGGACATTACGCATTCCTGTGGATATCCTGTGATATCCCAAGTTGACCATAGGACCACTATGGGATATCTTGCATATCCTGTCGCAATATCCGTGGGATGTCCTGAGGAGAAAGTGTGCTGTCTGGGGAGGATCTTTCAAAAATGTAATCATATACTGAGTATTATCATACGTGCTACCGCTATAGTACATCTTCGCACCTTTATAAATATAGCTACATCTTTCCTTTTTAATGGATTACTTATCTTTGTTAACTGCAAAAAAAATTGTTTTATTAGTACTGTATGACACAACAAATCCATGTGTGTGTTGTACTTGCTAAATGCATACACTACTTAACCAACTGGGCTTAAATTTGACATAAATACAGTACAGCTCCGAGGATTTGTATGGATCCATTCTCGATTCGATATTGACCTAGAACTCTGTTCCGTGGGCTTGTGAAGTTTCTTGAGTTGAGGGGTTTAAAAGTAGTAATATCGAGTAATCTCCTTGATTACATATCGTTATACAGTATATTTATATTATAATACATTTTTATATCTTTAATATGAATATTGATGACTATTGTGATCATACAGTTTCATATGTGCATCAGAGCCTTATACTAGGTAGCCTGATAGGTTTTCATAACTTAACTGAATAAAAACAACTACTTTTATCAATAAAAAGGTGCTATTAATTTAGTTTCCAAAACTAATGACAGATTTAAAATTATGTCAGTAGATTTGAGGATCCAAATTTCCTTCGTCGTTTCCCCTATGCAAAGCACCGGGTATATCAGCTAGTCCGATAATAAACATGTTTATTTGATAAAGAACAAATTAATAAAAACCAAGGAAATTCTAAGTTAAAATTTTAATTTAAAGTCCTAACAAAGAATCCCAGTAATTCTATGGTTAAGAGCATAAAATACCAACAAGAAGTATTTAGCACAAGTCTGGCATTATATTGCCACATCTTCCAACATTTAATTTTGTTAATAAAAAACACATTGGCTACTTTAACTAATACACTCTAATGAATGGTTGTAGGGCTTAAAATAATGGAATGAATATGTATCTACTATTGGCTCTTCTGTTCTGACAATTAATAGTTGCGTTTAATAGCTCATTATTGACATTAAATTTAATGGAAGTTATTTTCTAAACATATACTCATTTTTGTACGTTTTGCTTCTTCGTCTGCGTTCACCTTATTTGTCAAGCTGATCACTCATTCTTGTTAGAGTTTCATTTTAGATAAGCAAATTTATGATAAGTGTAGAATATAAGAATAAGGAATCTTGATATACAGGGTGTTTGGTACTCAGTGTGAAAAAAGTTTTTTGGTGTAAGTACAAAGTAAATGCAGTATGATGATGCTTATAAAATGTCCCAAGTCTAAAAATTAGCTTCCCAAAGAATTATTTTATGTTTTTCAAAAATAACTATGTTTTTAAACTTAATACAGCTATTTCTCAATTACCTGTAAATGGATTTGAGTAGACAATGTCATTTTCATGTTCTACATTAAATTTTGAATAAGAATAATACAAAATGACAGAGGATCAGTTGTAAAAACTCCATCGTAAATAGATTCAAAGATAAAAATTAAGATGTCTGATAAAAATGCAAAAAACATTGGTCAATTGCATTTGTTCACACCCTGTATACAGGAAAGTGTCGGAATATGTTAAAAACTGCGCCATTTTATAAGCTTTCCAACCATATGCAACACTATTGAGGTTTAGATATTTTTTTGTTTATTTTAGTGGTTTGAATGCCAGAAAACAGGGAACTTTTTTACTGTTTTTACTGTTCAAGCTGAAACAAAAATACAAATGCTGACTTTCTATGTTTTAAATGATAAAGACGCCATGCTTTGTAGTCTTCAAACCACGAAAGCGTACATAAGCAGACAGAAAGCTCAATGGTGTAGCATATGGTTGGAAAGCTTATAAAATGGCGCAGTTTTTAACATATTTCGACACTTTCTTGTATACAGGGTGTGAACAAATGCAATTGACCAATGTTTTTTGAATTTTTACCAAATATCTTAATTTTTATCTATGAATCTATTTACGATGGAGTTTTTACAACTGATCCTCTGTCATTTTGTATTATTCTTATTCAATATTTAATGTAGAACACGAAAATGACATTGTCTACTCAAATCCATTTACAGGTAATTGAGAAATAGCTGTATTAAGTTTAAAAACATAGTCATTTTTTAAAAACATAAAATAATTCTTTGGGAAGCTAATTTTTAGACTTGGGACATTTTATATGCATCATCATACTGCATTTACTTTGTACTTACACCAATTTTTTTTTTTTTCACACTGAGTACCAAACACCCTGTATATTCCAAACTGTATGCATTGAAACCTATTTCCTTTGACTTCTGCTTTAATTTTTATTTTATTTTTAAACTGTTAATTACCAAACCACACCATCACCTGGACGATAATCTTAGCACGTTTCACGATGAGTTAGGGACACCATATGGTATTACATTGGTCACATGACATATAGCTGTGTAAATTAATGAACAGCTACAATGTTGTTTATTGACTCGCTGTTACAAATTTATGAAAAACTTCTCAGCGTGGATCTAATTTAAACATTAGACCGATTGTAGGCATTGTTCCTTTTTTTAAAGTTTTAATGTAGGCCTAAAGTAAATAACGTTTTTAAGAAATAAAAAACAAATAACCCATTATCGTTTGGATCCAAAATCTGCAGGTACGAGATGTGTTTGATTGATGTTTGTGACCTAAAATGCTTGACTGCAAAAAATAAGTACAGGGGGGGGGGGATGAAAATTATACAGTTTATTTTAGCTACCAAATTATAAATATTGCAATAGTGAGGGCATAGACAAAATTGAATCATACCATTTTAGTAATCAGGACATTTTGGAATCCTGAACACCGTCCATTTGCTGTGGAAACGTTTTTAAGAATAGTAATTCTTTTATAAAAACAAATAGATTTTAATATTGACAAAAACGGGGCTGTTACGAGTATGTTACCGATAGAGAACCAGGTATCATTATTGGAAGAACGGTGTCAACCCAAAAAAGATCTGTAGGAAGCCATAAAACTATTCGAACACCAGCCAATGTGGAGAGAGTATAAGCCCCACTCACTAAAAGTCCAAAGAGGTCCGCCAAGATGCCGTCCTTAGTACTTCAAATTTCTTGGAGATCTCTTGAACCTTGCATTAATATCCATTTTCACCCCTATTAGATACGATTCGTGCAAGAAGAAGCACATTTACTTTTCTGGGCATGTCAACAAACATGATATTCGGCATTGGAGTGCTGAAAGCCCCCAGATAGCTTCACCTAAGCCCTGCCACATCCTTAAAGTGATAGTGTGGTGTTCCGTAACATCTGAAAGAATCTTTGGATTTATACTTTTTTAAGACAATACTTGATGGACATCGACCATAAATTCTGATAGAAGTAGGCATAAAACTTGTTTATTCACCCATTGGAGAAATGGGAAATAGAGCAAGGGAAGCCCTACTTCCAGCAGGATGAAGCCACTGCCGCCACAAATGATCAGTTCATGAACATACTCAGAGACACTTTTGAAGGTTGTTTGATATCAAGATTTGGTGATATATCCATCACCATATTTGTCCATGTGCGATTTACTTTTATGGAGCTAATTAAAGTATTTATGGTTTTTTAAAGTTGGCCTAGAGACCTGCTCGAATTTAGGCAAAAACCGCCTAAGGGGTTTTCTTTTAGTCGTTGATTCGCTTATTTGATTGTATAACAACAAATCCTTCGCTGGACACCTGCAATTGATGCGATTTTATATTCGTCTGATTGGATTTTACAAAAATACTTACCCTAAATCACGGTGGATTTATTCTATATTGTAGTCACAAATTTCGTTTATTGAGTACTCTGGTTTTCTGCTACCAGAAACGAGATGGGATTTTTTTTCTAAAAGGTTAATAGTGTAGCATAAGATGGAATAGTTACAGGTTTCTTAAAGTATAAAAATATCGAAAGTAATGAGTTTCTTGAGCAGTTATTTTTTCTCAAAGAACAGATTACCATCATTTCTTGGCTGCCTAATTGACTCATCCATTATGCAGATTGTGAAATTAATTTTCCTCCATCCATCGTTGTGGTGATAAACATTTAGATAGAAGGTGAAATAAAGCATAGCATTTTTTAAATATACTTTTTTAAACATAATGTGACCCATTACCATCAGAGAAACTTAAATTAACTAAAGTCCAGTAAAATGCAACCAAATATTGAAGTAGTGTTTAACATCACTGAAATATTGTTTTTACTACAATATTATGTACGATTTTCTTTTTACCTAGGAAATTCCCCATTTCCTACCGGTATGTAGTTATCTAAAAACGGTGAAGTACTACTTTTATATCGTCTTATAGGAAATAAGGTTGAATCCAGCAATAAAAGAAGGCAAAATACATTTCTCACATACATAAACCTTTTTACCTTGTTTCCTTGCGCCTTGTTACTAATTGTTAACTGTAGTAAAAGGATTTATTTATTTATTTACCAACGGCAATACAACAATTTACAAAGATAATCAGAAGTTTGACAGCTTCAACAGTGAATGTTTGTGCTTATGACTAGATTAACAATAATAAAAACGAAATTGATAACTATAATAGACAATGAAATGCGTAACAATAATAAATAAAGAAATGAACAACAATAATAAATAATTAAATTAACAACAATACTAATGATTTGAGATAACATGCAATATATATCGATATCAGCAAAAACAAAGTGAAATTATTATTGGTCGTAATGGTCGACTCGTTCCTCTGCTGCCACTCGCCTAACAGCCACCAAACTGGAAGCAAAAAAGTCGACCGACGAACATATTTCGTTCCCGGAGCGCTTTAGACGTGGTATGGGGCAGAAGCGTAGATAGCTGGTCGAGACATGGTCTAGCTCAAACAAGCGTTGATGCCTGGTACTTCTAGGAACCAAAACACTTCTACTGGACAAAAAAAAAAACAAAACAAGCAACAAAAAAGTTCTTCTGGAACTGGTTTCTAGGATTAAATTGGCAAACGTCTTTATATGATGGAGACGTAGCAAAATCGATTTTTGAGACACGAATTGTCGAGTCAGAATTTACTTGTAATAAATTTACAAAGAGCTGGGTATCGAATTACAAGTGTAATATTGTACCTGTATGGTATTTAGGAAATAATCCACCTAAAACAACCACTTTACCAACCTAAGTTCATAAAATAAATTCCATCCATTATGGTTTAATAAGTTCTAGTATTTCATTACAATCGTAAACATTGGATAACAAATTAAATTAGATGACATTATATTCTGCGGTAACTATATATTTCAATACACATAATAGGTTAATTGAAACCGGTCTAATTATATCTGAAATGTCCTTAGGCTAAGTTCTATGATATGCTGCTTAATTTATAGTTATCACTCTTGTCAATTATGTTGCTTGTCAGGCTATTGTTGTAATGTATCATACGAAACGTACGTGTTAAATGGAATTGTGAGCAGTTTGTTTTAATTTAAGAATACATGTTGTATGTGTAAAACAAAAACACACAAACGTTCTAAAATGTATAATCTTCCAACAAAATGCTTCTAAGGTTATGTTGGAAATACTTAGGCTAAAGAAAGTAGAAAGTCTTACTCAAATTATTACATCATTATTTTAAATATGATCCTTACCCTCTCTGTTCTAATATTCGTGCAGTATTTAAATAAATGTTTGAACCAGATGTGTGGAATTGTAAAATCAAAATCAATTTGACAGTTAGTTCTACTTTTTTACATTTTTAAACTATGTAAGTTTGTTCTTTGTTACCATGGATACCATCAATCAATATTTACTTTTAAATCTCTCACCTCAAATTTTTGAAAGCCCACGGGGCAGAGCCCTAGGACAATATCAAAGCAGGAATAGTTCTATATGTATCCTCGGAGCTGTAGCTTCATTTGTGTGCAATTTGGGCCCAGTCGGTTCAGTAGTTTTTGAGATTATCTCATACAAACACGCACACAGACACCACCTCTTCTTTATAATAGTATAGATATACCGAGATAATTCTATTAACTCCGAGGGGTTTTTGGTTATTTTATTTACTAAAAGTTTAATATGAATAAATGATACACATTTGTTTGTAATCTTTGATTTTTCTCAGCAAAATATGTGGGTTTGTTTCACATCCAAAGCATTGGAAAAATGTAAGTTTGTTCTTTGTTACCATGGATACCATCAATCAATATTTACTTTTAAATCTCTCACCTCAAATTTTTGAAAGCCCACGGGGCAGAGCCCTAGGACAATATCAAAGCAGGAATAGTTCTATATGTATCCTCGGAGCTGTAGCTTCATTTGTGTGCAATTTGGGCCCAGTCGGTTCAGTAGTTTTTGAGATTATCTCATACAAACACGCACACAGACACCACCTCTTCTTTATAATAGTATAGATAGATAGATAGATAGATTAATATTTAGCATAGTATGGCGAGAAAATTGAATCTAAATTTTAAACATATACTATAGAACTGTGTATAAATTTGTTATTACCTACTAACCAAATATTTATAACTTCAATATTGCAATGTTGCATACGTTTGGATTGATGTGATCACGGAACTATGACTGAAATACTGTTATAGTTTTTGGTTTTACTGTATATATTTTCTAATCACCGTTGTATCGGTTATTTTATACAAAAGAAGAACATGAATTAACAATCCAAAATACTTGCCTTTTCACATAGTAATACAAAAAAGGTAGCTTTACGTATAAAATGATTTAATCCACCCAATCAGAAGGATTTTTAATTGCATTTGTCATAGTAAGCAAATGTATTACTATCATACGACCAAATAATTGTTAAAATAAAATACGAAATAACTGTTTGTCTAGTTTAAGGACCATGAGGTTTTTATATTTTATTAAAACCCATATTAGTTATTAAAAAAGAAAATTGAATAAAAGAAACTTAAACATTTGTTAATTAAAATGCATGGACTTCATTACATGAGACTAAACCGAGCTTTGTGTCAGCATTAAATTAGAATTAATTAATTATACTGAGTACAATCGCCAACTTTGTAAACTAAGTTTATTGTTCATTATGTATGTTTGAATACCGTGAATTCAGTTAAGTAAATTTCTATTGATTTCCCACTACCGGTATTGTGGGCTTTGGTATCTGGGTGATATTGTTAGTTAGAATGAATATATTTTAGATTTGTTCCGACGTCTGACATTAACTATTAATTTATGTTAAATTATAATTATCATTGTTGATAATTTGGGCAAAATTTGTTATTTTTTACCTTCTCATGACATATTTTTTCCAACGGATACATGTTTGATTGCTACAGTTTTCAGATCGGGTATATGTTTCAAATTAGAGTTACTTGGGTTTTACAAAGTAATAAAAATCGATGGTTGATTTAATTGTGCACTTACAATTTTAAATTCTTAAGTTTTTACCCAATTAAAATATTTTAAATAAAAAATAAATATTTTTACAAAACAATTACCAATTCAAAATAAGTGCTGTGTGGTTTATTCTCCTTTTCCATTTTAAGGAAAAAAATATATTTTAGAACAGCAGATCTGTATATTTTTAATTTTGTAAAGGCAAAAGTTGTTACAACATGAAAACGTTAACTATGGAGATTGTGGTACAAAAACAACGTAAACAAAACTAATCTCGTTTCCAAGACATTAGGCAGTAACAACAAGGCACGGTTTGGTTTGTTCCTGCAGAAAACTAGTTAGCATGTTACAAACTTTAATGTAACAGTGGGGATAATTTGTTGAAATAGCATACAATTTGATATAAAAAATATTTGTTTTCGCAAATCATATATTATTTCACCAATTCTGTTCATAGTTCTCATGATTTGCATAATTGGTTTATTAATGCTAATATAATATACTATAGTAAAACCAAAACAACAAAAACTACACGATTCGAACCTTTTATATTGCTTGATTGAAAGCATGTGGTTATAGTATTACAAAAAAATAAAATTCGTCCAACTGCTAAAAAAAAATTCAACGGGTAAATTTTTGCCGTACCTTAAGTTATTGTTACTAGAAACATTTTCTTCACTGGTAACGAAAATCTGCATCCACCAAAAGTGTTTGAATTTTAATGTAGGCTAACTTTGTAAAAAAACGACATAATTTTAAATAAATATATTCTTTTGAGATATATTAAACCTGATAATGCTGGTAAAAATATTTTTTTTTTGTTACGTAAGATTAAATAAACGAAACTATTTTTGTTGGTTAATGTTTTTGGACTAAATGTCCTTTATTCTTTATCCTTAAATCGGTTCAATTTAATGTTTTTCCCAATCGCTTACAAAGCATATTTTTTGTTTCTAACCCCCCATTTAATCATTTTTGGTTAACATATATGGTTGCACACTCTTCTTTAACTAACGAATTAAATGTTGATATGTTGAAGATTTAGCAACATGTTCAATCGGTTCCAAAAAGGTGGGTCCCGTTAAATAATTACATCAAATGAAATTACTGAGATAAGTATTGAAATTACTTTTGAGGTAAACATAATTTGCCTAGCTCTTTTTAAAGAGTTCTTCAATAAATAGAACATTTCTCTTCCCTAAGAGACTAACCCTTTTTAGTCACCTTCTTATGGGATCCTACAACCAGGTTGTGGCGTAATGTAGAGCTAAAATCCATTAATGATTAGAGAGATTTTGAATTTATATTACCAAAGTTTCGTGTTCTAACAACTAAATCGGCTGTTTAACAACATCTTAGGTAATAATCCATTAGTAAAACTATGACTTAAGATTTGTATTGTTAGATTGGAAGCAATTTTTTAAAATCGACTATCTTACTCGTAATCATAAAATTGTAACAAAGTTTGTCGCTGAGAGGTTAAGGAAAAATCAGCCGATTTGATGAATTTAAAAATGTAAAGGAACGAGTTAGGTTCAAGGCATCTTGTAAACCAGGTAATGCCAACCAGGGGATCGGACTCTAGCAACACTTGAGTTTGAAAGTAGTTACAAAAAAGAAAAAAGAAAAGGTGTGCTGACTTGTTTTGTACGCAGCATTATTTAGAAAACAATTTAACAATAGCTTGCGTTTAAAGATTAGTTTACAAACCAAAAATCAAAAAAGAAATTATTCAATAATTTAAGAATGCATTTATTATATAATTATTTGTTTGTGAATCCAAGTGATTGTAGTACTTGTCTTCAGTTTTGAAAGCTGTTATATCTATTTAAGCAGGCTCAATTGTGAACCTCCAGGCCATAAATAACATAGGCCTATCAGTCACTGATTACATTTAAGGTTGACGTTAGATAGTTTCAAGACCACGATTTGGACCGTTCAATAAAAAAATACATAAAAAGAATTGCATCATGATCTGGATAATGGATAAAATGTATTCTAATAAATTAACGTATGTGTATATAATAAACACAAACACCACACCTGTAGTTTTACACCAGTGAAATAATAACAATTAAAATAAATCAACTAACGCACATAGCTCGAGTGTTATAAAAGCCTTTTGTGACGCAAATATGTGGGTTGAATGTTACTGAATAGGGATCACCCTTTAGTTACCGTAAAGGGTATTTTACGGCACTTCCTCGAAGGTCTTAAATACCAAAACCACATTCAATGAGCTGAAAATTACCTTATGGTGCCCAATACCTTTCTATAGGTTATAAATAAAACAAGAGTAAAATTATTGATTACATTACAGAACAAAGTGCTGAAGTGATTGTTTGGAAGTAACTTTTTTAATAAATGATTATTAAATTATATAATTACGAGCAAACAAAAATAGTTTCATTAATGTTTTGTTACAAATAATTTTTTGGAAAATATCTAAAAACACAAAATAGTTCATTCATATTTGTTTAGATATGTTTGATATTATCAGCATACTAATCAGTATATGGCTCTAACTGTGGAATGAGAACACAATCTATTATTATATTATTAAAGTGATACAATCAAATTTTATGTAAACGGTTAATGTCATTTACCGAATAAAAATATAGGCATATGGCATATGAAAATGAAGCTTAGAGTGTGTAGATTTGCCGAAAAGTATTGATATGGACAAATTTCCTAAGGGCCCTGCCCCACAGGCTGATTTCCAAAGGGCTACGCCTGGCATGCTTCCAAAGTTTAAATGATTTAATTTAATTTAGTTAATAAAACAGCTGGTCAGTACAATGAACTGGTGTTTGTTTATTTACTCGAATAAGATGTTTGTGACGCTTAATGTAGATTAATGAGGGTTATGTTTGGTTTTAAAGTGAGGTTGTATACGTTTTGTAGTATTGCTCAAAGTTTCATTTTTTAATTTATATGTGAAGAGGCTTGACTAAAATTGAATAATTATTATGGTAAAACATGTCATTCATGAAGCACCAATATGAAGCAATTGATGCTATTGCTATACACTAAGGTATGTTGTCATATTCTTACGGGCCTATTAACATCAAAAGTAGGGGTTTGAAAGTAAGTAGGTTTACGTTTTTAAATCAGTTTATATTTTAAAACTTAATCATAGAGTTTCTGTATTTTAAAACACACATCAGCACCACTTTAATAGCTCTCTAGGTCGAATTTTCTTCCTGTTGCAAAGCGCGGGTATAGCAGCTTGTATTAATATAAAATATGTTTTACTTTATAACAAAATTTAGCGTTAGCCATTTTAATTTTGAAAAGGGTGGTCAGTGTTGTTAACTATAGGTTTTTTTATTAATTTTTATCACTTATAACAACAATCCACATTAAATTGTCACAAGTTCATGATTTATCCTATTATGAACAAAAATGTGTTGAGTAAAAAAAATTGTAATTAAACTATTTTAGTTATAAATTACCAATTATTAGTGTATAGACTAGGCCCGTTTTCAAAAAAAGACAATGCAAGAAGCATTTCATGTAACAATTGGGGAAACAACGTTTTTAGGGTATTTCGACCCTGCTGAGTACGAATCTGCCTGTTGCCAACGCGAAATTTTAACCGGAAGTGCGGTATCCAAGATGGCGGCCAAAACTCTGTTTGCCCCATATCTTCCTTGTTAGTTGGCCTAAAATAATGGTTTAAACGTGTATATAGGGGGTTTTCAGATGCCAAGCACATTAAAACACTCAAAATTAACTTAAATTAAGTTTTGAGGGCATATCTCCTAAAATGGCGCCCAAGATGGTCGCTAAAAACTCTAATTTACGCATATCTCCCTTGTTTTTTGGCTTAAAATAATTATTTAGACGTCTGCATAGGGGTTTTCTCGGATGCCAAACACATTGCAACGCCCAAAATTTACTTACATTAAGTTATGGGGGCATATATTCCAAGATAGCAGCCGAGATGGCCGCCAAAAACTCTTATTTCCATATATATATATCCCTTGTTTGTTTGTTTAAATTAATTATTAAAACGTCTACAAAGGTATTTTCTCGCATGTTAAATCACATTGCAACACTAATTATTTACTTTCTTTGAGTTTAGATGTTTCTAAGATGGCAATAAAAACATTATTGTGCTTACGTGATCTCCGTGCGTATTATTGTATTTAGTGTTTAAAACCAGTCAGATATCTATTAGTGGCTGAATATTTGCTACTATTTTTGAAATACTAATTGAAATTTAGCAATGTCAAAGTAGAAGGCAAATTGTTTAATGTACTCTGGTGGCACCGTAGATAACGCGTAGTATAACAGAACCTGTAATTAAGTAATTGTAGAATTAATTGTGTATGATGTTGACGAATCTATCACTTATTTAAGGTGTCCAGTTATGTAAATATATTTTAATTGTAAAATATAACGATGCCATACGTATGTTTTGTATGTTTTACGGCAATAAATAATTTGATTTGATTTGATGTTATTTGAACGTTTAGTCCAACAGAACCTGTAAAAATTATTGTTTAGACCAAACCTAAAATATTGTATTGATCTTGTGGTACCACCCATCAATGGAGGTTTGTTTACCATGGGTCTCAATGGATGAAATAGATTTTTTTTTGTTTTTTTGTGGCAGCATTGTGTTGGCTGCACTGATCAACATTATTAGTAAACAATTCTTATTCTTTTTAATATCTTATGTTGGCCAACCGTCTATAAAAGTTAGTTTATGAAGAGAAAGTAAACAATTGTATACATGTGTACAAAATAATTGTTAATAAGGTAACATCTTTTGTTTTCCAACCGTCTATAAAAGTTTGTTTGTGAAGAGAAAGTAAACATTTGTAAATTTCTAAGAAATAATTATTTGACGTAAGTACAATTTGTATTAAATCCTAAGTTCATTCAAAATTAGCAATAGGGAGTTTTTGAACCCTTCGTTAAATAATCACGGTAAACGCAATACGTTATTTTCACATTTAATAAACGAGAAAACATAACGAATAGCGTTTACCGTGATTATTTAACAAATGGTTCAAAAACTCCTTATTGATAAGTTAAAATAAACTAAGGATTACAAATTGTACTTACCTCAAATAATTATTTCGTAGAAATGCATACAGATGTTTACTTTCTCTTCACAAACAAACTTTCATAGACGGTTGGGAAACAAAAGATGTTACCTTCTTAACAATTATTTTGTACACATACAATTGTTTACTTTCTCTTCATAAACTAACTTTTATAGACGGTTGGCCTACATAAGATATTAAAAAGAATAAGAATTGTTTGCTGATTAATGTTGATCAGTGCAGCCAACACAATGCTGCCATAAAAAAAAAACTTTAAAAAATCTATTTCATCCATTGAGACCCATGGTAAACAAACCTCCATTGATGGGTGGTACCACAAGATCAATACAATATAACAGTACAGTATCATTGTTAATATTGTCACCAAATTGTTTATTAGGCTATTATTTATTAATGTGTTATAAAGAACCTTTGTTTAGTTTAATTTACATGCACCACCTCTTGCGGATTTTAGGTATGTTCTAAAAAATAATTTTTACAGGTTCTGTTGGACTAAACGTTCAAATAACATCAAATCAAATCAAATTATTTATTGCCGTAAAACATACAAAACATACGTATGGCATCGTCATATTTTACAATAAATATCTATTTACATAACTGGACACCTTAAATAAGTGATAAATTCGTCAACTTCATACACAATTAATTCTACAATTTCTTAATTACAGGTTCTGTTATACTACGCGTTATCTACGGTGCCACCAGAGTACATTAAACAATTTGCCTTCTACTTTGACATTGCTAAATTTCAATTAGTATTTCAAAAATGGTAGCAAATATTCAGCCACTAATAGATATCTGACTGGTTTTAAACACTAAATACAATAATACGCACGGAGATCACGTAAGCACAATACAGTTTTTATTGCCATCTTAGAAACATATGTCATCTAAACTCGAAGGAAGTAAATAATGAGTGTTGCAATGTGATTTAACATGCAAGAAAATACCTTTGTAGACGTTTAAATAATTAATTTAAACAAACAAACAAGGGATATATATATACGGAAATAAGAGTTTTTGGCGGCCATCTTGGGTGCCATCTTGGAATATATGCCCCCATAACTTAATGTAAGTAAATTTTGGGCGTTGCAATGTGTTTGGCATCCGAGAAAACCCCTATGCAGACGTCTAAATAATTATTTTAAGAGAAAAAACAAGGGAGATATGCGTAAATTTGAGTTTTTGGCGGCCATCTTGGACGCCATTTTGGAAGATATGCCCTCAAAACTTAATTTAAGTTAATTTTGAGTGTTTTAATGTGCTTGGCATCTGAAAACCCCCTATATACACGTTTAAACCATTATTTTAGGCCAACTAACAAGGAAGATATGGGGCAAACAGAGTTTTGGCCGCCATCTTGGATACCGCACTTCCGGTTCAAATTTCGCGTTGGCAACAGGCAGATTCGTACTCAGCAGGGTTGAAATACCCTAAAAACGTTGTTTCCCCAATTGTTACATGAAATGCTTCTTGCACTTTATAGAGAGGGATTTTTTTAATTTTGGGCCTGGTCTAGTATAGTTAGTGCCAAAATAAATCTCCAACCTAAATGAGAGTTTGGTGAATAAATATGTATATGTTTGTCAAAAATAGCTTTTTGCGAGGTACGAAATGACAAAGGAATATGGTCAATTGTTGAATTAAAGTAGAGTTTTTTACATGATTTTTGATAAATTACGTTAATACATGGTGTGTTTTAACGCAACCCAAATAATTGAAACTACTATAAAAACATTTTAATGACAAACCCAGGTTTTATGTTGGTACATCTGTTTTCTTTACTTCATTGCTGATAAACTAGTATATATTGATGTATTGATATCCATGAGGGTTATTGTTGTTGAGAACTTATTGTAAGTAAAACTCAGGGTTATTTAGTTGCTAGCTTAAAAAGAGTATTCATTATAGGTATAAGTTCCTTTTGTTTTCTACGGGTCCAATTCCCTAAAATTTTGGGCAATTTTATGAATAGTTGATTTTTTAAGTAGTTGAATCACACATGGAGTCTCAATTTCAAACTTATATTGAAAAAAAAAAACAAAAAAAACAATCAGTTACTTTTTATGTACAATACATACTTTTTGAGCTTGTGAAAACACCATGGTGAGTTTAATTCACAAAGGATTCCCTATAACACTGATACACAAAGATGTGCATTGAAGTAAAGAAAGCAGGGATGCCAAATTATGAGTTTGTTCGTCGTTAAAGTGTCTTGCGGTACTTGTAATTTGGCTTATGTTTGAAAAAACAACCTTAATTATGGTAAAAGTACTATACCATATTTTTTACTTACTGTGAACGACTTATGCATTAAGATATAAATCATGAAAACATTTTAACATTTTCAGTTTTAGAAACAAATGCATGGCGAACCAGCCACAAACGCGTGGAAAGAAGTGAGGTTCATGGATTCTTTGACACACAGGGGAAATCAATTTGTAAGTAGATCATTCAGATATAACAAATAAACTAGTAACATCGGGTCCAGTTCAGTAGCTACATATTCCTTTAACACAGAGATGTTTTAAAACTACCTGTTTGAATATACAACCACATTTCTTATTGTATTAGATTAAAACGAGTGTCATACATTTTAGTAATTGCTATTAGTTCAAAACTTAACCAAAAGATTGTGTGGTTTGAGTTAAAATTTGCAGCATTGTGTTCTACTAATTAAGACCTTTAAAATGATAGGTAATAACATGGGTCTTTATATTTGAAAGTTTTTATTTTCCCCCAATCTACCCTTAAATGGGGAGGGGCAAAACATTTAGATATCTTGCAATAAGCTATTAAAGTCATTATATAATAATAAGTTGCAAAATCTTTTCTTACGCCATTAATTTTTTTTTGAGTGCGTTAAAGACTTTTTTAATACCCTGTATATGATATTCCCAAATTAAACTGTATACTTGAGTCTTAGGCCCCGTTTATGCACCAAGTGCGGGAGCGGTAGCGACAGCGGGAGCGATTTCTAACACCATTGAGTTAAATGGGGCTGTTTATGCACCAAGAGCGATAGCGATAGCGGTTGACCTCCCGCTGCGGTTTCTAATTCGCCCGCTGTGTAGTTAGAAATCGCAGCGGTTGCTTGGAATAGAGCGGTTTTCAACTACATTGAGTCGAATGGGACTGTTTATGCACGGCGGGAGCGGGAGCGGCTGAAGCCAGGGTTGCCAACTTGACCCACGCGCACGTGCACTTAGGACAAATAGCTGTGTTAATTATTTGGCAGAGTTTGAGTTGGCAAGACTGTGTCCCCCTTCCATTCTCCTTTAACCAACCGCTACCGCTATCGCTCTTCGTGCATAAACAGACTCATTTACAGCGGGAGCGGGCCCACTATCGCCCCGCTCCCGCACTTGGTGCATAAACGGGGCCTTAGGATTATATGAAAACTTTATATAAAAAGTATTTACAACACCATGTTTTTTTGTTCTTTTTTTATTTGAAGTATATTTCATAATAGGACTATCATAACACAATAATTTTGTGACAACTCAATCAGAGAATAGTGGTTGACTACACTTCTAAACATATAAATACTTCTTATAGCACGAATAATAATAAAACCTATGTCATCGTATATTTTAGAAAAGCCAATTGAAAATATATAGGCCCACCATTTTAAAGTATATTAAATTATGTAAATTCTTTTTACCGAATAAATTCATGTAATGAAGCAATATTACATTGATAGTTTGGCAATAGTTTGTTTTTTACTAAGCCATTCTGTAATATTTCATTAATATTTTATTCTTTTACAGAATTTGTTATCCATATAGAAGATTCAAACTAGGCTTACAAGTTTTCTGCAAAATAAACCAACCCGTGCAGTGTTGTAACGGCTTAATGGGCTGGAAACGAGATTACTATTGTTTATTTAGTTTTTCTACCACAGTTACTGCTTTTCCGTATACGTACCACGGTTGAATTAAATTTGTCGCTTATCGTGTACCTTTGAGATACCATTAATGTAATTTCTGTGTTAAGTCATTTTTCGACTATTTATGGCAAACAGAATCAACGTCATTGATGTATAAAATTATGTACAAATATAAAACAAATAATTAAAAAAATTTAACTTTGCTACTATTTCCGAAGTTTAATTGAAATTGATTTTGGTTTTTGTAATACTATTGTAATATTCTATATTTGAACGCCAATCATTCAAGTAGATCATACAGTGTGTAAATTAATTATTGAAACAAATCTGTATTTTTAAAACCGAAATAGATAGAAATATTCTGTTTGTGGCAATAACTGTTAACAAAGGTTCCGCAATTTTTTACATCAAAACAATTTTTTTACCCCCCTAACAGGGTGGGGGTAAGGGGTGACTAATTTTTTTCAAATAGCAACCCCTATTGAGTGACCCCTCATTTTGAAGGGTTTGTCAAAAGAAACACAATGACGCAAATCCGGGTTGAATATCTTACCCCTAGCCAAAGTGGCGGATATTCCAAAATTGGTGCTTTTTTACAAAAATTAAATTTTGGAATACCCACTATTTAGGCATGGGGTGAGATATCTACCTCGGGTTTGCATCATGGTTTTTCTTTTAACAAACACTTAAAAATTAGGGGTCACTCAATAGGGGTTGCCATTTGAAAAAAATTAGTCACCCCTTACCCCCTACCCTGTTAGGGGGTTGAACAATATTTTTGATGTAAAAATTGCGGAACCTTTGTTAACAATTATTGCCACAAACAGAATATTTCTATCTATTTTGGTTTTTAAAATACAGATTTCTTTCCATTATTTGTGAAATTGGTGGTTTATCACATACAGTAAATAACATTTTGGAATACCTGCCATTTTGGCTAGGGGTGAGATATTCACCTCGGATTTGCGTCATTGTGTTTGTTTTGACAAACTCTTTAAAATGAGGGGTCACTCAATAGGGGTTGCTATTTGAAAAAAATTATTCACCCCCTACCCCCTACCATGTTAGGGGGGTAAACAAATATTTTTGATGTAAAAAAATGCGGAACCTTTGTTAACAATTATTGCCACAAACGGAATATTTCTATCTATTTCGGTTTTAATAATACAGATTTGTTTCAATACTTAATTTACACACTGTATAATTCTACAATAGAATTTCAATATTAATTTCAGTTACAAACCGACCTGAAGATGATCTTTTCGTTCGTATTTTCCTGACTATGACAGGACTAAGAAAATTTATACTTTATGGCCTCTTATTACATAATTATAAATCATACTTATTGTAGCCACGCAGGACTATATTATATTAATCTCTGCGTATATGAACTGGAATATGAAAAAAAAACTACCAATATACATGATGGGGTAAATAAAGCACCCACGTTTTCATTCGCTGTCTCATAATAATTAATGCAACAATGAAAGAACAGCTGTGCTTATTACATTAAACAATGCCATTGTAGTTGATATTATGCTATGAGGTTATTAATTATATGATTTCGCTGTGGAATCCTATTGCAAATTAGGGAATCTTGTGCAAACACTCAGATATTGTTAGGGTAACATTCCATACTAGATCATCATGGTGCTCTTCCAGATTGGAAAACGATAGGGAACTGGATAGATGTATTTATTATAACAGCTTAAACCCTAAAAATAACCAGTGGGAGCCTCGAAACGTTTCGTACGCCAGCAGTTGCCAAAGTAGAGTGAGTCTCAGTAACTCAAAGTCCATTAATAATTAATAAGGTTTGCTATAAATTAATTTATAAAATAATGAATCTAAGACCAATAATCTAGGTAACAGATGGAATAAAGATAATTAAACACGATTATACCGTTAAATTTCTTACAAGTATTGTTGATGCTAAACCTATCATAGGTAAAATATAAATGAAAAAAAAAAAAAAAACAACTCTACAAATATATTCTCTCTTATTTTGTAGAGATTTTATGATTTGTCTGTTAAATTTAGTTTTTTTCTTAAATGTCTAAGCAAGTAATCATTCTAAGTATGTAATGGTTTTAGTGATATCACAGATCTATAAGTAGGCAATTCTTTATTCAAAGGTAATATATGCCTGGCAGGATAAAAATGGCTAGCTATACGATGTTTAAGAGTATTTTTTTTTTTCAAATATTAGACTAGTTTTAAAACCATTCGTATAGTCTTGTGAAAAACTTTCTTTTTGAAAGCATTTATAAGAGTTTCTTGGTCCTTTGGTTTTATTAAACAGCTTCTAAGGTCAAGAAATGTCCTGATTAAATTACTATCTAAGAGTTTTTAAAGTTAAATAGATACATGGCATATTTCTTAGCATTTAGAGTTTAAATTAACTTTTTGAAGAACAATAATACACAAATTGCGTATCAATCGATGTATATTTTATCCTAATCAATTCAGTAATACGAGTAAAAAAATCACGTATCAACATTAAAACCAAGAATCGTAAAATAAATAAATATTTTAGTCAACATGTAGAAGTAGTTTGTTGGTTTGAAATAGAATATTATCTTTTACAATACTTAAGTTATGAAGGGTGAAGAGGTACAGTCTGGCATGCGAATCTCTGGAATATATCGGAAATTAAAACATTTACTAGAAACATAACGATTAAAAGCACCGTTACGTACGTTGCTCATTAGGTTGAGTGTTGATAAAAAATTGCAATTAAAATAATTGCCGCTGGGCCTACAGACGACCAGTAAATGTAGCAGGAACTTTTTATGCCTTTTTGAACTTATATAAAATGGATACGAAAATAGAGATTTGTAATTGAGTGCTGTTTTGCTATTTAATTATGTTTCGTCAATAAATAGAATAAAACATAAAATTTAAAATAAACCGTACAAAATTATTCTTTTTATTTCAAAATGTATTTTATTGAAACTATTACAAAAAGTATTTGTAATTTAATAAAAAACTGTATACAGTTAAAGGTGCCAATAAGGAGTTGTAAGGAGGATGTCTTACAATACTATCCGTACTCCTAGCAATGCAGCAATAAATTATAAGCTGTTTTAATGTTTTTCTTGATTTCTTTTGTTGTTTCAATTTTGAAAAAATAATTTAGTTTTGTGTATGTAAAATGTGTTTACAAAATTACTCAGATACCCTGCATACACCATTTTGTAGACCTACAACGAATATGCATTGTGTAGACAATATAGCTTCGGTTGTTTTACAGGCTTAAGTAAAGTGAACATAGTTCAAAGTAACATTACTTTATGAAATAATCCTAATAATTAACTATTTTTCATCCTATAACTATTTGATCTCATAGACAGGTAAATGTTAACGTAAATGCTACGGGAAATTAAAATAAATATTCAAGTACAACTCCATCTTGCGGTTGGCTAAAGAATGTGTGAAGTGTTCAGAATCTGTGTAGCTATGTTTGGCATGAAATTCAGACATAACGGTGACAAGCCTGAACTGAAATGCTTTGGAGGATTGGACAAAGGAAATGCACTGAGGTGAACTGCTTGTACTTTCCTCTATGTGTAATGGGCCATAAATATAATTAGATTTATTAGAACATTTATTTATATAATTAGAACCTTTATTTTACATAATGTATTGTAATACAATTTGCATTAAAAACTGTTGATATAACCAAAAACTAAATTTTATTGAAGGAGATATACATCAACCATCGAATAATCTTTATCTTAAAACCATAGATATATATCAATATACAAAATAATAAAACAATATTTTTAAGTAGTGACCCGTCTACTAATTAACCGAACATTAAATTTTACAACAAATATATCTGATATATTGGTACTGGTGTATGGAAACTGTATTTTAAATTTTTTTTTCTTCGTGGTTAATAGAGCGATGAGTTACAAGTTTATATAAATTGTGTTTTGTTTCGTTTATGCTAATATACCGTATATTTAAACAAAATAAAACAACAAATGTAAAATAATGAAGCTAGAAAATTTAATGTGGCTGTCTATTAACATGTAACAAATTAATTTTCAAAATAACAATAACATTGACCACACTATTTTTTTATTTTATAGAGGTGAATTTGTTTACACATTAACTACTTGTTGAACAAGGTATCGTTTAATTTACATCAGTGAATTGTATATACAAATTTAAGCTCGTAATAGATTACCAAAAAATATTAAGATATGATTGTTTAAATGTTTTGTAATATGGTGGCATAATTTCACTGTTTCGCTATGCATACTAATATCAACTCTATAAACCTTGTTTGAGACAGACGGAGTTAAACATGCGATAGGAATCGTGCCAACAAGAGAATGTAAAGATAATGTTTACATTACGTGTTTTGAATCTTGCGTTATAATATTGCAGATTTAACCACGCAGCTTTTATATTATGACGTTCCCACACAATATGTTCGGGTAAGTAATTGGTTAATACTCTGAATGAAGTTTTCAAAATATAATAATCTTTTCATGATTACATGTTTATTCATTCAAGCAATAACTTTTTGAATGTTGATTATTTATATTACTTACCGATAAGGCTTTCTTTGCTTAATTAATAATTTTAATAGCATAGTACTACCATAGGTTTTAAATTAATTAATGCGGGATTCATTATTGATTAGTTATATAATAAAGAATGATAATTGACTCTGTGGTTAAACAGAGTTAAACATTGAACTCTACAAATCCAAGATAGCATTTTAATATATTTTTGTAATACATTTTTTAATATTTAGTTATTATTTTGAAGTATAGTTATGATTGAATGTTTAAGGTAGAATTATTTATTTTTCATTAAGTTATAAATAATAACAAAATAATTATTATAGTTTTTTCGGTAATACTCGTACATACAAAACTTTCAGCTGACTACAAGTTTATATGTTTATCACTGTAAATATTAGCATTGATTATGGCACTTTTCCCCCAAAGTTTCATTAGAACTTTTACTAATTTAAAGTAAAAGTTCTATTATAAGGTGGATTTTTATCATATTTTCAAAGCAATTGTATAAGTCAAAACCTTTAGTCGTAACGACGTATTCAAATAGGTTTTCTTGGTACGCTTTCTGTATTTTCAAATAATCTTTTATCACATTTTTTTGGACAAAGTGATTTAAATTAATGTTTGAAAAAAAAAACACTTGGAGTATCAGCTTAGCCATGGAGGGTGGTAGATGCGCACTATTTTATAAGTCAAAAGTATTTATTCGTGAACCAGGAGATGCAGTGAACCCAAACATCAAACAGTGACTGTCACCATCCCCTGACTCATGTAATGAATATTTCCTGCAATCAAAGCTGTCTACACTAACGTATCTCTTAAGACTCTCCCTAGAGCGAATGTGAGCTGTCATTCCTGTCAAAATCTTGCTTTATGTTTTCAAGTTATTATATGCCACCAGCTTTGAGGACTTCAAAGCTTAGCTATAACTGAATTTGACTTTATTTTAGTTGCATAGTGTCTTACTGCTATTTAGATAATAATAAATACATGGAAAAGTTGTCAAAATTAAATTGTTTTTACATTTATTTCTAACAATTTATCTAAACAGTTTTGAATTAAGACTCAACAAGAATATTGAAGCACAGGCTGATTGCCAAATTGATAATAAAATGCTATTTTAGCTAGATAATCATATTATCTTACCCAACTGTTGTTTCTGTGTTGCTACTGATAAAATAAGGAACTTTCTTTACTCTTATTTGTTTTCGTGTATTTTAAGAAAGATTTCTCTTTGGTGTTTGTAGAAAAGATATAGCCCTTGACCAAGCAAATATATAAATTCTCTTTAAGATCGAAAGTGTTTCTTATTTGGATCAAGGCACAATTACTACTTTGATTAGTATTGACAAAATTTTTCGCAATTCATAAAAATACTAAATTTTTTTGCCATTCACGAGGTAAGCAGTTAAACTATATTTTACCCTTTAAAAGTGTTACAAGCATGATTTTTGTAAAATAAAAAATAAAATTATTAATCCATATTTAATTTGAATTTATATATAACATATTTTTTGTGTAAAAGATAGAAATACTCAAACCATTTAAAGAACCATTCAATAAATAACTCGATATGAAACATACAATATAACATCACACTATTTAGTAGGAAAACATGATATACAATGGCACAATGACTTTGATTACTTAGGTTGAAGTTTCTTCTAGGGTAGAAAGTTTGAAAATCTAAACTATGCACAGCTAAGACAATATATCCAAGGCACGGACAGCGAGGGACAGTCACCGTAAGTTTGTTTACTTAACGAGTATCTGCTTAGAATACAAATATCCTTCCTGTTAAACTGAGAGAAAAAGTAAAACAGACAAAGGAACATATTTTATGACAACATAGTTGGTTAAATTGAGTTTTTATTATTTAGATCTTTGGGAAAGTGTGAAAAATGCTGCTAAGCTCAATACGAAACAAAATGTATAATGTGTGTTATTTTAAAAGTCTCATTGCGTTTGATTCTATGTATCAACTTCTTGTCAATAGTCAGTTTGTTACCATTGACTTTGGTTAATCGTGTAAAAATACTAAGTCATGTAAATACTTACAATAAAAATATCTTGTACACATTACAAATGTTAAGAACAGTATTAGGCTAATATCTGTGCAACTAGTCATATTACTTTGGATTTGTAACTCTACTGTACACAGTTACACTGAAATTAAACTGTACTCTGCTTCAAACACTACTTTTGAATGTAAATGCTATCATAAAAAGTTATTTTGTCAGAATATACATAATATCAAGTTTTGAAACCTTTGTTTACGCGTAGTAAATTATCCATGTAGCATTACTAAATAAATCTTGTTCCGAAGGTAAATATAAAAGTTTCAGAGTTTCCTTTTCGTAGCGTGACTCACAGCAAGAAAGGAAAGTTTGTACAAACTTACTGAAGTTTCTTTTGTTAATAATAATAGGGAGAGACTGTCAGTTTAAATATTATAACACAAAGCCATGTACAGACAATTCATCAAGTAGCACCGCACCGGGTGCGTTAGTGAGCAGGTCGTTAACTTGTATGGTTGCGTACTTTTATTTATAGAAAAGGTTACTCTATGCAAAACTAAGGGTCAGCAGTTAAGCAATACTTAATCTCATGAGTATTGAACATTATTTACATATTATTTAATTTGACAAAAATATTGTTAAATCTTGTTTAAATTTCAATTAAACTAATTGCAAATATAAGATATTTTATGAGTAAGACTAAGTTCAAGGTTTTCATGATGTAAAAGGCTAAATTATAAAGGCACACTGAATGTTGGACCCATTTTATCACAAGATGGTTGGTATTTCAATAAAGAAAGCCTTACTGTAAACTTGTTTAAAACAACATTTTCTAATCAGTATAGTATATTAATTACGTTGAAGAATACTATGATCTTGTAGGTTTTGGAATATTAATTTGAAGTCTTGAAATGTAAAAAAATTAAATAAGTGCCAAAAGCAGGTAAGGTAATTGTCTTTTAAAATGGTTAAACATAAAAAATTTATTTAACATCTTCGTTAAAAAAAATTAAAAATCTTTAACATTTAATAGACTATTCTAAAAAAAAAGGTGTTCTTACAAATATTTTAAGTTTCAATCTTTACAATTAACAAGCTTCTGCACTGTTCAGTTAATTAAAACTTTAATTTCTTAAAAAAACTTAAGTTTTTAAACTTAAGTTTAACTTAATCTTAAACTTATTCTTCTGAAGAAATACTAATAACTTCAATATGGAACTCGTTTAACATAACTGAGAAAAAATGGTGATTAGGCTTTTTCTGACCAAGGTAAGCTTGTGATTGGCTGAAAACCATGTGCTTCAAAAACAATGACTGAGTTACCCTGGCCAATCAAAATGTCGTGTTCTTTCCTTACAGGATCTTGCAAACTATTTGAGTTTCTGGTTTAACTGACAAAATTGAAATTGTAATGCTTAAAACATATCATGAGTGAGCAGATCGAAAAATCATTATTTACAAAATATAAAATATTACTATGTAATGTATAAACACAGGATAATATTTCGTATTGTTCTCTATACTTCGTGTTGTGAAATTTAGATTATCTGTTTTTATGTATTTCTGGATGAATAAATTATTCAAATTCTCAATTTTACTAACTAAATATGCTAAAATATAAAATATAAAACATTTCTCGTGCATTTAGGTTTATTTACAAAGCTATAATATAAATTATGGAAGGTGAGAGGGAGAAGAATTGTGTGAAGTAACAGCAGTTGTGGTTTGCTTGTTTATGTTGATCTAATTTGGCAAACTTATTTATTTCATCCTACGCCGATAACATTTGGAAAAAAACACTTTTTACTTTCCCCATAACAGCAAATCATTGTACTCGTTAAATATAATGTTATTTAAATGGGGAATAAATATGTCTTGTCTAAAGATATATTTTTGTACATATCCGATCAGACAAACTGAAACTCGCTTAGTCTGCAGGTTTTCTGAGTTTCCGGGTATTTTTCTTATTTTTCAACCTTCTTAAATCTGAGATATTATGTCGTATTCTATGTACGCTTATTAACGGTATACAATATAATAGTATTTGTGTAACTAGCGTGTAAAATGGCACTTTGCTGCACATTATTTGAATCAACTTACGTAGGTGTTTAGAAAAAAGAAAATTACATTAAAGAAAACTATAAAACCTAGCAATCAGGTGGAAATAAATCAAAAGTTACCTGAAAACCTGACCTACATACGGTGAAATATTGCTGTCTATCGTTAGAAACGAGGTAAAACGTTATCCAGGGGGCCTTCTTAAATTAAAGGTAATACAAATGCGAGCAAAACATACAAACAGGTATTGTTTATAAAGTAAATGGTTGAAGCCCACAACATAAATGGGACTTTTGACTATTGATTTGAACTATTGATACCAATATGCAAAATTCAAAAGTCAACGATAAAACCTACTACCGCACATAGTGACCATATTCCACATACTGTACTATGACAGCATATCTTGTGACATTGGTTAAATTACTGACCTTGTTAGGGTCTATTATATTTCGTACGTACAATCAGCTAATAGTAAATAAATATTTTATACTACTTATATATTGAATCAAATACTGTTATGGGTATACAAAAATTAACCATTATTTACATTTAGTTTTTTTTTGGTGTCGGTGTTTAATTACTTGATGACAGTTATTATAAAGTTGAATATCAACATTGGCAAAGACATTATGGCACCAGATATCGCAAAAGTTATTGAAAAAGAATACATTTAAAAATTTTAAAGAATATTAAATTTATTTTAAATGTCTAAGTCGTAGACATTACCGTAATATACATAGTGTAATATCTAATTTACATTTACATGATAAGTTATAACGCACCTTTGAAATCCGATAATCGGATTGGGCGAGAACGAATAATTACAGCTACTGTTATTGCTGGAAGGCATTCTCTTAATTAATTAGATTCATTCTTAGTCAATTAAATTACATAATATAAATTCTATGAGTAAACCATTATTATCTTTTTGTTTTGTGATAATATTTTACTTAATATACTCCAGAGGTTGATATTTTTTGTAGAATATTTTCTGTAGACTTTAAGCTGATTGTTCAATATTATAGAGATAAAAATGACAAACCTTAAACTCAATCATGAAAATACTAACCCACATTCTTAGAATGAATTGGTTAGGTATATTGTGCTTAGGTGGTACAGGAAACCCCATATACTTGCTAACGGAAATGCATATAAAACCATATAAATGCCAACCAGACTTCTTTTTAATCTTCAAAACTTCTTTTTATCATGATCATTCAACAGAATTGATCAATTTCCCTTATCCTCTAATTTCGTTGTTTTATTTTCAGAAAAATAAACTTGCAGAAAGCGGCTTAGGGTTAGCAAAATTGTCGTCGTCACTGTACGTGATTCACAATTAATAGTGATATCACGGACGATATTAAATTAAGAAAAACTAAACGCTAGATTAAATTTAGCAGAATAAAACTGAGCATGTGTCCTTTACTGAACGAAACAACAAACTAAACTTTTTACATTTTGAAAAAAAAAATAACACATGACTATAAATTTTAATTGACAAACAGTCTTTCAGAAATAATTCAAAACCAGACTTTTAGCAAAGGTTATTTTAAATAGATATTGAGGTTTTAAAACCAGTTAGGCATAATACGATAATTTATACTATTAAATTTACATTTAAACTTATTCTAGGAAAGTTTAGGAACTGAAAAATTGCATTGGATGTGAAATTTACCGATATTTAAAAACATTTCAGAATTACCTGTTGTATAAAAATATTGATACCGGTAAATAGGAATGTTTTTTTTGTCAGTTATCTTAACAACGTTGCCAACAGAGTTATATGCAACAATCAATAAGCGTCTTGCAGTTGAATTCAAGAACCAAAGCAACATTAGTTTTCGATCATCAACTTTTTGGACGTGCATAGACTAAAATGACTTATCATGTTCCTTCTATTGCTTAGGTCAATGGCTGTTTGACACTATTTCGATTTCAAGGTATTCAGTTCAATACTACAAACTATTAGCAATGCTATTAGTTACTATATCAATGCAGAACAATACAATTACTTATTCATCAAAACAACATATTTCTTACAATTTCAGATAACCAAGTAAGCGTATTGTATTGCGCTATGTTTATTTCATGTTCGTTTATTTTTATGTAAGCAGTTTAGCTTTCTGTTTGCTGAAATAAATTATTAACCATCGCTAAAAAGTTAAATTTACCTTGACTTTAATCAGCTAGTAATTTTCTACATTCACTTTGAAAATATCAATTGTTATTCATTACACGTTTTTTGTAACGAATACTTATGCATAAACTTACTCATATGATTTCCCATCATAATAAAGATTTAAAAAAATATCGAATGTTTAACCGATGAATAATAATGCTATTGTAACAGCTTAAGTGTCTGAATTCATACAAAAATTAAACTTTCGTAAATACTTTATGGATTTTTGAGAGCAATACCACAAAACCATGTTAATTATCCAATAATTACAACTTCCAATTCTTTTATTTTGCATGTCTCGGCAAATATGGAGTTTTCACGCTGTAAAATAATAAACAAGAATATTGTAAAATAGCTTCCTGAGGGAAATCTTTCGGACAGGTGCAGAAGTAAACATTGTGATTTATACACTCTTTGTATCTCCGGATTACCTTTGAATGCAACGTGTTATAACTATGTTACAACGTTACGTAATAGATGCAAGCGATACAAAACTACAGTTTATTTTCAGTTAGTTAAGCTGGTAAGTTTTATCATTCATACTTTTTCCAATGGTAAAACATTTTTTGTATTAGTGGCTAAACTAGGCATCCCCTATTCCTAAGTGGCTTGATTTAGGTTGAAATATTAGCTTTGGATAATTGATTTTTTGAGAAAGTTGCCAACTTAAGTAGAGAGAAAATACAATTTACTAAGACTGTAGCAACCTCTAAATCACATTTATCATATTAGTACCAATGTAATTATGTGTAAAGAATAAATAACCTACTTAGAACAATAAAACAATCAGTTTGCGAGTTTGTTCGATGAGTCAGTGTTTTTTAGCTTCATTCTTTCTTTGTTATACTATTTGCTAGAAACTATTGCTTGATCTAGATTCCAATACAATTTTACGGACACTAATGGATTTATAAGACAAAATAAAACAATAATTTCGTCCATGGCTTATTGACTTATCATGTTCTCGTTTGGTGATTTTACATCTTTTTGTACTTTCTTAGTTAATTTCGTGACTTAAATTAATTGTTTGTCGTTCTCCGAGGGGATTAGTTCAGTGAGTTAGTTAAGCTTAAAACCACTTTTATCTGATCGTACAACATTAGATCTAGAGTCCAAGAGACCCCAAAGCGCAAAAAGCAGCCAATATCTGCTGATCTGGTTTAGATAACTCTGAGACTCGATTAATTAAAGTAGTTATTGTAAATGGGAACTGGCTTTGCATTTGCATTTGAGCTTTTAAGTATAAGCATTGAAGTAATAGTATTATCCATGTAAATGTTAATTCAAAACAGTGGAATTGATTTTTAATAGACTTATGTTTTGTTAAGAATGTGAGTAGGCCTAGATGGAATTTTATACTTTGTATTTCCTCTTCAAACTTACCTGTTTATGAGTTACAGGAAGCAGAATGCACACAGAAAACTGTGTTTTCTTAGGTTTAACGCTGTAACTTCGAAACGAGGGACCCTGGGAGAAAATATTTCAATAATAAAACTTCAAAACAATCATAAAATATAGGGTGTTCCATAAATACTTTTGAAATTACTCTCCATATTAGAAAATGGTGCCCATTGTCGAAAAAGTAATATTTATATCTAATATAATAATAAATATATTAATATAATAATATAGTAATAGTTTAAGTTCTCTGTTAAAGGTTTTTTCTAGGATACCAATGGTGGCAGAGTTAAATAGTTCACAATATATAAATTAATTAAAAAATAATTCAGCTTTTGTCATTTGGCAACATCAAAAAGAAAATCAGTCCCAGGTTTAGATCTTGTCAGAAACCTACGGCAATAAATTATACCCTGTGTGAAAAATTCGCTAAAACAGAGTGCACTTATTTAGGATGAGATCCAATTTCAGAACCCGATACGTCATAAAAACAGGGTTATTTACTAATATTTATGGAAAATGTCTGAAACAATCTAGTAACAAGTTAAGGACTTGAAGAATGTTTAAATAGCTTTTGACGAAGTAAGCAGAACTTTAATTTCCTGAAGAGTAGGGACGTTAATATTACAACGTTGGCTGTAGCTCCGCTAGACCGGGCATCGTGTATACAGCGGAATAATAACGATACGAAAATAACAGTAAATAATAATCGTAACTAGGCATTTAAGTACTTATATTTTTGCAGAACCAATTTAGTGATCCACGAAATTATTACAATTGAAACGAAGTTGATTTTCGATTTATGTTAAAGTGAAATATGATTAAGTTTTACTCATATTCCTGAATTTTCCTAGAACAATATTATTTGTAGATGGAGTAATAATTAAGTTAACTCGAGCAGTAGTGAGAACAAAGTTAAAGACGCTTCAGCCTTGGGCTTGTTTTATTTAAACCCCAAGAGATTGTTGTAACTCTAATTGGCTTCAGTATAATGTTGTACAATAAATTTTTAAATTTAAAAATCTTTTAATAAGTTGTCTATTAAAATAGTTTGGTGTGGATATTGCATTGTTGAACTTCGTTATTTCAATGAAAAGTAGTAAAGTATGAAGCTGAGTACTTAACAATATAATTTTAAGATAGTCATCATTAAATGGAAGAAATTAAATGGTTGATTTATTATATGAATATGTTTTACCACAATAATGGATGAAGTAATGAATTTACCATATGCTATATAGCCTATACATTATTTTTTAAGACACTGCATAACACATCTTTCTGCAGTTATAAATGTAATGAAATGTAATACATCAAATAGCAATAAAAGTCAGTTGTTGAACCTAAAGAAAGGTCTAGAAAGTCGCTAAACATCCTATACTTAACTACTATACTTAACTAGAAATTTGTTTATTATGGTAAGCCAATGAGACGATTGACAATTTGTGTTGCAAATGTAACAACAAATACATCGATAGATCTTAGCATAGTTTGTGCTTGCCTTAACCAATCTGAAGTAATTACACTGTTACCAACCTACGATAGTGGCTAACATAAAAATCCGTTTATTTTGTATTTACACAATAATTTATTTAAGTTTCAATCAAAGATTACGTGGTTTACATTTTATTTAATTATTATTTCTCCAACTTTTTCACACTAGTTTAATTTTATAATTATTTAGGGTTTTATGGGATTAATTAATGTTTAAATCTTTGGTTGGTATTACCTTTGGCTGCCACAAGGTCAAGGATCCATGAATATAATGTGGAAATGGTTTGTTTTAGTGCTTGTATTTAGCAGGTAGATAGAGTGGCATACAGCGAAACAAGATGTCAGACGATGAGATTAACACTTGAGATAATGTTATATACTCAGAAGTACTTTGGGTTGCTTACAAATATTGGTTATGCACATACAACAGTTGCAGATTAATTACTTGTTTATGTTGATTAATTATTTTAGTGAAATAACAAGTCCAGTTCTCTCTTCTGGTGGACAACATTAAACAATGTTGAAACAGCATTTTACACCATGTTAATTTGAAAGCAGATCATTTCATTTACTTTTTTGTTTTTGGAAAATCTTTGTCATTGGCACAATGTTATCAAACAATATGACGGTAACTTTTCTGCTGTACCATATGCACCATATGCGATACTTATGGTAAATGTTGAACTAAAATAAATCGATTACGTAAGAAAATACAATATCCAAAGGTTTATAATATTCAATATCGAAATTGGATTGAAGACAAAAAACCATTTATTTTCAAGACATTCAAGGCTTGGTCAGTAGTAATATTTCAGTAATATTTCAATCATGTTTTAACGAGTTCTCTTTTTAGCTTACTGAGGTAAACAGATATTTCCTGATTGCACGTTGTATATTTTTTATAAGCCTTATAACTCTACCGATAGTGTTTATTTTACATCAGAGTATTAACTAATCAGACATGAGCAGCCTGCAACTGGTTTTGACGCTGATGAGATGAAACAAACTTCTGGTTGATAATCAAAACAAACTTTATGTTGGATAAGATCTCAGATATATTTTTAAGATATCAATATCAATTTCTTTGATGAACCATTTAGTTGGACTGTTTTGCTGACGATGGATACTTATAATATGGGAATTTTGTTTTTATTAAATTTTATTTCAATAGTATTAATTAAAATAAAATAATAATAAATTCATATGAAAAAGAATATAGGCGAGTAAATTAAAGGTTAAAAAGATACCACTAACGTTATCTAAACAAAATCCATAATGTATTTCAATAATGTTTGTTAACGTTAAAGGATTGTGATGTTATGAAACTATACTGTATAGTAATATTGAATAATGCATCCAGTGATAGTAATAATAAAATAGTTTTTCATGCAGGTCCTATTCACCTAAAGCACGTCTATTTTGCAAAAAAATGCGCCCAATAGCTGCATATTCAAGGCTCATAGATAACTTGGGGCTTCATAATAACGATACAAGTTTCGCTTTACTTACCAACTATGTACTGAGTATGAGGAGTATTTAACATACTATCCTTGTTTGGAGCCAACTACGACAAATTTCAATTATGTATGTTGAATAATGTTACAAATCTATAAATATATACCAAGCATATCATAAAACTTACCAACCCACACAATAAAGACAAATCATAAATAATCCCTTCAAAGTTACTAGATTAATAGTCTAAAAATACCCCAAAGACTCGTTTTAGGATAACATTAAATCCATCGTTTCCACACGGATTCGTTTATAATAGAACTTAACCTCATCTTCCACAAAACACCTACACACACCAGTATGTGTTAAGTTCAATCCCACTCCATTCTCAAGAGCTGCATGACACCCACTGTTGAAACTTTATCAGAAACCAAGAGCTTTTCTAAAACTGACACTCGTTTCCCTAGAATTGTTATCTATGTATTAATAGGCAAGCATGTTTGAACACTTTTTTCTCAGCTCGTGTACATAGCAGGGAACATCTACGCTTATTTTTAGAAATATATTTTTTGTAGATGTGCAGAATCCCTTTATACAATAAAATAGACTTGAAATAAGCACCAAAAATGAATTTAAAATTACAAAAGATTAACATGGGCCTTATGGGTTTTCATGCTTGACAAAATAAAAAAATTGCTGAAATTCCAATTACATCATTTGCATTATGTGATTGGAATTAAATTAAATAATGCATTTACATTATTTACATTACTATCACATTAGGAACATGCGGTGAAAATATAGGAAGTCAGTACATCAAATATTTTTGGTCAAATTGTTGACCACTAGAGGACCTCTGTTATGTATTAAATGAGAACCATTTCTTCACCGATTCAATTGATTTATAGAGAAGTAATCTGAAATAATGTGGAACGACCGTTTTTTTTACTGTCTGATTCAAATTTAAATTGTATTTTTTTCATAACAGACACAAAAATGTAGTATTTAGATGTATTTCTTTCATATTTGTCATACAAAATAAAATTAAAACTTAATTCAAATTTACTAAATGTTTTGTTTGAAAAGATGTGTGCAGTAATATTACAATATTTATATACCTTTCTATGGAGATTTGTTCTTACAATCATACCCAGCTCATGTAAATGTAATTGAGAGAGTTTCGTATTTGTATGAGATACATGACAAATGGCACTCTATGATGCCGAACGTCTTTACATAGACTTTGATATCAAAGGGCATACTCAATGTAAGCTGCAAGATATGCCATCTTGAATCCTCCCAATCGTTAAAAAAACACAATGCTTACTTCTAAAAGAACATACATTAGAAAATACCGGTAGAACAAAATGTGGGCAGTAATATGCACGTATTTCATATTTTAGTATTTAAAACTTTTGAAAGCTATGGGCTACCTACTATTACTTATTAGGAAGCGAGCTGGTCTAGTGGTTAGAGCACGGGACGTATGGCGGGTTCAAATCCCGCAGAATCACCAATAGTCCAGGACCTGACTAGGGTTCTGTGTGCATGTCGTGTATAGAGATTTTTGCTTTTGCATTTCAATATAGGTGTCTTAGGAAGTGTTTTCCACTCGGGTGTCAAGTTTGTACCTGGTACGTTTTCGAGCTATGACGTCATCAAGATGGCGGCTCGGCAATTTTTAAATTCGTATATTTCGCAAACCGTTTAACGGATCGGGATGTTTCTTTTTTTGTTTGAAAGATATTTTTACAAACTATCTTTTTTGTATTTACACATTTGTTGTAAACTTAAATATTCACCGCACAATATTGAAAAACGTCGTTTTTATTGTTATTATATTTATTGTTTTGCTTATAACTTCTTAACCGCTGATAAAATCAAATACCACCCGTTGTAAAAGTTGTAGATAATTCTATACCCTTTCCAATTATACCAAACAATATGTGATTAGACCTAAAATTAAAGCAAAGAGATTGAATAAACCGTAAAAAACCACTGAAAGTGGTGTACGGTCCGGGAAATATTAGTCCAGGACATGACTAGGGTTCTGTGTGCATGTCGTGTATAGGGAATTTTGCTTTTGGATTTCAATATAGGTGTCTTAGGAAGTGTTTTCCACTCGGGTGTCAAGTCCGCGCCTGTTTCGTTTTCCAGCTATGACGTCATCAAAATGGCGGCTAGGGCAATTTTTAAATGCGTATAGTTCGCATACCGTTTAACGGATCGGGATGATTCTTTTTTTGTTTGAAAGATAATTTTTAAGCCTATCTTTTTTGTATTTACACTTTTGCTGTCAACTTAATATTTATCTCACTATATTAAAAAACGTGGTTTTTAATATCATTGTTTTTGAATTTTTCCTCATAACTTGTTAAACGCTTATAGAATGAAATAACTACCCATCACAAAAGTTGTAGATAATTTTATGGCCTTTCCAACGATACCAAACAATTAATGTTTGAAACTAAAATTAAAGCCAAGAGATTAAATAAACCGTTAACAAACACTTAACAAGGTAGAAAGTCCGGAAAATATTGCGGCTGGAACAATTCTTTAAATGCGTATATTTCGCATACTGGTTAACGAACCGGGATGATTCTTTTTTTGTTTGTAAGATATTTTTCAAGCCTATCTTTTTTGTATTTACACTTTTGTTGTTAACCTACTATTCATCCCACAATATTAATAAATGTACATTTAATTGTTATTTTTATTTTACTTTTGCTTATAACTTTTTGACAAATAGTAGGTTAACAACAAAGGATTAAATACAATAAAGATAGGCTTAAAAATATCTTACAAACAAAAAAAGAATCATCCCGGTTCGTTAACCAGTATGCGAAATATACGCATTTAAAGAATTGTTCCAGCCACAATATTTTCCGGACTTTCTACCTTGTTAAGTGTTTGTTAACGGTTTATTTAATCTCTTGGCTTTAATTTTAGTTCCAAACATTAATTGTTTGGTATCGTTGGAAAGGGCATATTATCTACAACTTTTGTAATAGGTAGTTATTTCATTCTATAAGCGTTTAACAAGTTATGAGGAAAAATTCAAAAACAATGATATTAAAAACCACGTTTTTTAATATAGTGAGATAAATATTAAGTTGACAGCAAAAGTGTAAATACAAAAAAGATAGGCTTAAAAATTATCTTTCAAACAAAAAAAGAATCATCCCGATCCGTTAAACGGTATGCGAACTATACGCATTTAAAAATTGCCCTAGCCGCCATTTTGATGACGTCATAGCTGGAAAACGAAACAGGCGCGGACTTGACACCCGAGTGGAAAACACTTCCTAAGACACCTATATTGAAATCCAAAAGCAAAATTCCCTATACACGACATGCACACAGAACCCTAGTCATGTCCTGGACTAATATTTCCCGGACCGTACACCACTTTCAGTGGTTTTTTACGGTTTATTCAATCTCTTTGCTTTAATTTTAGGTCTAATCACATATTGTTTGGTATAATTGGAAAGGGTATAGAATTATCTACAACTTTTACAACGGGTGGTATTTGATTTTATCAGCGGTTAAGAAGTTATAAGCAAAACAATAAATATAATAACAATAAAAACGACGTTTTTCAATATTGTGCGGTGAATATTTAAGTTTACAACAAATGTGTAAATACAAAAAAGATAGTTTGTAAAAATATCTTTCAAACAAAAAAAGAAACATCCCGATCCGTTAAACGGTTTGCGAAATATACGAATTTAAAAATTGCCGAGCCGCCATCTTGATGACGTCATAGCTCGAAAACGTACCAGGTACAAACTTGACACCCGAGTGGAAAACACTTCCTAAGACACCTATATTGAAATGCAAAAGCAAAAATCTCTATACACGACATGCACACAGAACCCTAGTCAGGTCCTGGACTACAATGGAATTTATCCATGTGATAATGCCGCAACCCCTAGGTCTAGCCTGAAGTAATATGAAAAACAATTCCGGGTTTAGGACAAAAAAAACTATTACTTATTATTTTAAATTAAATAGCCTGGTATACTCTAAACATTTGCTCAATAAGATATTCCGATTACTAATAATGGATTAATAATGAAATGCTGTAGTATTATAGAAATTTCAACCTGTGTGAAATGAAATTTATAAGAAATATATTAAGGGGATAGTAGGTAAAATAGTTAATAAATCAATAGTTATACATACAATAATTAATACATGCAAACGATAATCTGTTGTCAAATTGGCCTTATTAACTTCAAAGAGCTACAGACACTTCGGAAGACATGACTGGATTTCATTAGGCTCACTTTGATCTTACCTCTCTCGACTAAGCTTATCTGAGATTCAAATGAACTATTATGCATAGACGAATGAGTTAAGATACTTGGTAAGTCATAGATTTGTATGAACTAAACAACTATAAGGAAACACACGAGAAATACAGCTTTGCAGGTTTTCGATAGGAAATGTTGACTCAAATTTTATATTTATTGATACGTTTTTACTAACTGTATTGCCTAGAGATATTTTGAATAAAAATTCAAATACACTTATAATTATATTTCTTTGCGTAACGATGTATAACGATGGTAATCGATGGTCTTGCTTATTCTTTGCTGAATGGATCATTTATACTGATATAGTTGAGAATACTATGCAGAAAGAAACCATTGTCATAAACAAACACTATCTACACCATGTCACCGTGCTTTAAAGGAAACATTAAGCTGCAATAATTAAATACTTTAGAAATATAATATATCAATACCAATATTTTTAACAAAATATATTTTCTAGTTCTTTGCTCAAAAATAAATCTCTAGCCTTTTCTAGATGTTTAATAACCAACAAGACATGGATTCAAAACTGAAATAGCTATAAATGCATGAGATGTTGAAAAAAGTAAAAAAGTAGCAGAGACAGTGAAACTTGATTATGATTGCAATGTATAATATGTATTTTCGATGGAACCGAGCCTATTCCAGATTTAGAGGAAGTCTAATCAAGGTAAATCAGACGAAATGCAACAGAATGCTGCTGCCATAAAATGATCTTTAAAATTTAAAGAAGCAATTATTCTTTTTTTTTTATTCCATCAGGCAACTTGCAGCAACTTGAAGTAGCTTTGTTAACGAATGCCAAAAATCTAATTATTTTCCTTTCAATTCATAAGTGATATCTTTATACTTATCTATGATTTTAATTGTATAAATAAACAGCGACGACAAAAATATCATCAGATGAGCAGTATGTAATTAAGGGCCTTAGTATGCAATTGTGGACCTTAAATCCATTGATTAGCTCTGGCTCAAACCGGTGGACTTTGGAACACAATGTCTCCAATAGAGCACTCAGCTACCCGGATGAGCATGATACAACTCGACGTTCTGTACCCACGAGCACCTCAGCTTCCACATGCACAGAAGGCCTTGGAACAGTTCCTGGGATAACAGCTATTTGTGTAATAGCTTCACTGTATACCTTTATTGTACCTGGTTAAATAGTTGTTTCTTTCAACAGATGCGAACTGTGCATTGTGATTTTGTAAAGGTGTTTATTCTTTACTGTTTGTTTACTTTTGAGCTGCTTAAAAATATGTTTTTTGATTATGAAAATTAAAGTGCTGTGCTGTGAGTGTAATGAAGCTGATTTGTTATTAGGTATTGACAATTAAATGTTTTGCGTGCATGAATTATTTTTGAAGTTTTAAATGATTACTTAACTTATATTTTTCGGATTCCTCAAGAAAGAGTGATTGTTAATAGGTTAGGTTGAGTTGTGTTTGTGTGTGAATATGTTAGATTGCAGTTTTGGTAGTGGTAGGTATAGGTTTATTGGGTCGCCGGAATTTTATCCCCCTGGAATTTTACCCCCTGGGCAAAGCTGACGTCACTATGACGTAGTAACCTGAGCGGCCAAAAGTTTGTTCGCGGCCGGAATTTTACCCCTGCGGATTTGGAAGTCTAATGAAAATAGTCAGAGCGTGATTAGTTAGATTAGCGATGACAACCGGAATTTTACCCCCTGTCTATATAACTAGCGTTTAGACAACTGAAGATCTACGGGCCGGATTTTTACACCCGGAATTTTACCCCCGGATTTTTACCCCTTGGAATTTTACCCCCGGATTTTACCCCCCGAAATTTTACCCCCTGGCCAATTTTAGAAATTGAATGATTGATTTTCTTATTTCTGTTTTTAATTAATTGTAAACATTTCATTATTTAGTAGCCTATCTTTATTTATTTTGTAATCTCAACTAAGTAAACAGAATTCGCTGTTTTATTTTGATCATATTAACCAACAGTTGGCTTCAAAGATCGAATCCTGATACTCGAATCTGAAAATTAAAATTAATAAGCTGTTCGATTAGTTAAGGCCTGTTCACACCGGCGTAGCTAGACGTCTGCAGACGTATTCGGTGTATTAATACGTCGCCAGTGCACTGTTCACACCGCAGCTACGTCTGACGGCTACGTAGCCGGTGAGCCGGCTGTCGTTTGTTTATTTTATTATATTATTTCATATTTGTTTATAGCCTATTTGTTAATTTATTGTTTATTTTTATTAGCGTTTCATGATCAGTTGAAACGTTAAGGTCGCCACGGTTCAATTGCAGCTTTTATTAGTACCCTGAAAAGTCTGTTGATTAATGTCTTAATGTTGACAAAAATATTTCACTCTAATTTTTAGGCCGTATAGCCTGTAGTAGACTATAAGATTTGCACTATATTATGATATAAAAAAAAAATACCAGAAAACATGCAATAATTTTGCTCATCCATAAGGATTACATAATAAAATAGTCCATGGTGTAAGTAAAAAGACGTAGTAGGCCTATGTCTAGAAATAATTCATTAATGTTTCATAAATGTCAGCCCACTATATGAACCACAATAAACCATATTAAGAGAGAGACATTGTTTTTGATAAGGAGATTTGCAAGCATAAACAAAAAAATTTTGTGGACACTAGGTACTCTTATGATGAATATTATTATATTGATCATATAAAGTTGTCTTAAGTTTGTTATGTTATAGGCCTAGTCTAATTTGAATGTGATAGATTAACGCGATTTAATGATTTTTTAAATTATAGTGAATTTTTGTGTTATAGTCCAACATTTACCACTTATAAATTAATTATGAGGTGGAGGGAGGGTGGCGGTGACAGCCCGGTGTGCTAGTGGATTAATGGAACAACCTACCCCTACACATTAAATCCCTTGATAAACGTTCCCAGTTTGTGGCGGCACTAAAAAATCTCTACTTTGAGCAAATGGTCTCGGCTGGCGTGTCCTAGGGCTTCTGCGTCTTTGCGCGATTACTGGTGCGTATGCGTGTGAGAGTGTGAAAGTTTTTTCTGTTGTATATTCTATTAATTTATAATAATCACTATTTTTTTTAATTAGTTAATTAGTTAAATAGATTGAATTTTTGTTAACTTGTACTTGATGTGTTAAATATGTGTTTTTATATTAGATTAAGAAATGTCATTGTATTTTTATTTATTTATATTTAAGTTTGTCAGGTTAAGTGTAAGAGAGGGCCATGTGGCCCTAACTTTGCCTGGTAAAATAAAGAATTTTTCATTTCATTTCATTTCATAAATTAAGATAGGCTACTTAATAATAAAATGTTTACTATTAAATTAAAACTGAATGAGTATAATTGATCGTTCTCACTAATTTATATATCTGGCGAGGGGGTAAAATTCCGGGGGTAAAAATCCGGGCCGTACATTCTAGGTTTTTATAATTTGATGTGTTCTGATTAAATTCACAACCCTGAGAATATATGTTTAATTCAGCGTTTAATCCTTTGAGCTGATGTCGCGAAACTCAAAAGTTCGCCGGAATTTTACCCCCTGGTTTGTGACGTCACGTTTTCCCAGGGGGTAAAATTCCAGGGGGATAGAAATCCGCTACCCCGGTTTATTTTAAGTTAGTTGGGCCTTTCAGTTAAGTTTAGGTCTAAGTTTAAGCCATTGCCTTTGAAAAAAGATAAATTAATAACTTATCTATTTATAAGAGTAGGCCTAAGTTAGGCTCTAAATGTCAACTGGAATGTCGAATGTGTGTATAGAATTTTCGACAACACACACAAACACAACTCAACATAACCTAATAACAATCACTCTTTCTTGAGGAATCAAAAAGATATAGGTTAAGTGAACATTTAAAACTTCATAAATAATTCATGAACGCAAAACATTTAACTGTCAATACCTAATAACTAATCAGCTTCATTACACTCACAGCACTTTAATTTTCCTTTAATCATAAAACACATTTTCAAGCAGCTCAAAGCACAAGTCAAAAGTAAACAAACAAACAGTAAAGAATAAACACCTTTACAAAATCACAATGCCCAATGCACAGTTCGCATCTGAAACAACTATCTAACCAGGTACAATAAAGATATACAGTGAAGTTATTACACAAATAGCTGTTATCCCAGGAGCTGTTCCAAGGCCTTCTGTGCATGTGGAAGGAAGCTGAGATGCTCGTGGGCACAGAACGTCGAGTGCATGATACATACAAATTAAAAAAAAAACCGGTTTAAAACAATTTGGTCTACTAGGCCTACCAGAAAAAAAACGCTAATTGTCCTTTCAAAATAAACAGAAGAAATAGATTTTATGAAGCAACGTATTGCTCGAACAGTTTAAAGGTATCTAGACTATTTAATCTCGATTACATTATGTAACAAAATTACAAAATGCTGATTACATCAGGCACTAAAAGCCATTTACTCTGTGCAATAGGGCATAAACCACAGACCCTTAGTGTTAAATGGGCAATGAATAATCGTTTGCTCTGATGATTCTGCTCAAGCATCTACAACGGTTTAAATCTTAAAATATAACTTTGTTTTGTAATTTTAATCACGTTTTCTCTTTGGCCAAATGAGAATAATATCCCTTTTTCTCTAACAATTAAGATTGTTTTAATCATGAAAAAATAACGAAATCTCCCCTGTAAAACTATGGCAAAAAACAACAATTCCATCGCAAAAAATCTGCAGACTATGAATTTCTATAGTTTTTTTTTAGTTTTTGAAATAAGTAATTTAAGAGTAAAAATCTACTAGCATCAGGACCTATCCGTTTTTTTAGCTGTATTACTAGATACTAGGTTCAGTTGAGTACAAAAACAACAAAAATATTAAATTTGATTTTACTTAATTTGTTGAAACATTTTCAATGAATTTAAAGTAGCGGCACCTGTGTACGCGATCTTATTATATTGCTTTTCTATGTTTCAAACAATGTCAAATTCCCCAACTGAGCCATGTTTTTTTTTTATTTTATTTCCACTAAGAACTCAAACAGCGAAATCAATATTATTTTGATACTTTTTACCTTTGCTGAAACATGTTGATGTTTCAGTGTTCGAGATTCAAGTGAATGTCTGACAAAGTAAATAAACAGAAGATGAATTCAAGCTCTAAAATAAATATCCTTGGTATTTCTAAAACTTAAGTATTAACTAGTATCGTAAGTATTAAAACTAAAGTATAAATTCATCTCTAATAGTTTGATTAATCACACTTTTTGCATTTAAAAAATGTTTAATCTGAATAAAGTTTTTGTTCAAAATGTTATTTCGAATTAATTGCAGCCTAAGCCTATGTGTGCTGTATGGCTTTCATATAACACAGCAGTTAACGAATTCATCAATTCATTGATAATTTGTTTTAAGAAAAATCAGTTGTTATACATGTTTTTTGGATTTTTTGGCACAATAAAAAGAATTTCACCAAGTCTCATGGATATTTCCATTGTATAGAACATTAATAATCCCCCATTTAGAACTACGGGAATATTCGGGGCTAAAAAGTGATTTCGTCCTTAAAAATTGCTTCTGTGTTAAATGGACTAAGAATTTCCATTTAGTTCTGCGATTCTTACAAATCTGTAGGAGTACTTCTGAAATTAACAGTTTGATAACACTGCATTTAATAATTTCATGCTATATCCAATATTTCAATACACATCCAGTATACCCTTAATGGTTAGCATTCGTGCAAATAAAATCTTATTTTGTTATAACATAACAGTGGCAAACCAAATGTGCAAACTTATTCAGTAGTTATCTGGGAAAAATCTGGGTAAATTTTTCCAAACAAATTTACTTGGCCTATATACAGGGTACTCCCATATAAGGGTGATAGGTACAATTTAGATTGACAGTTAAAATCACCACTAACAATCAAAGGCCTAATATTTTAAGGAACGCATAAATAGAATGGATTATACAACTAAATGATTTAACATTTTCCAATGCATCAAAAAAGGAATTTAAATTGACGTTGTAAATTGATAAACGTCACAAAATACACATTATTAATCATCGATCGATTCTTAATTACTTATGTGGGTTTTTAGCTATGTTGAACTTATCTTTGATTCTGTTACATGTATGGTATGTTAATGCCTGACATGTAATTCTTAGTGTAAAATACCTAGAATACAATAACTCGTAATGTTTATCTAGCGATTGAAAAAAACTTATTAAATATGTACGGAATATAATGCGTAAATACTACTTATTTAAGGCATAATATTGGTTGCAGCTTTTAAAATAGTTTTGTTTCTTGCTTGCATTTGTGTAGGATTCAGGAAGGTTACTCATAGTGTTATTAGTCTGAGTTGAATTCAAATCTTTATTTACAAACACTATAAGTATTATTAGTATGTAACGAGGGCATTTTCGATGCAAAAGGTCATTGCATTTAGAACTTTTTTACGACTTGAGGGAGCTTGTTCCCCTGACTGAGATCTTGTACTCTAAGTACAGTTATTCCAGTGTATACAGAAGGTAATCCTCCCATTCTGACCATAATTAGCCTCTTGGCACTGTATGTGATGTGTCTTGTTAACTTGTTCTTTCCATAAGAGGAAGAAAACCAAGTTCCTCATCATGAAATACGTTCCTTTGAATATTTTCAATAGCAGAACTAGTGGTTTATTTTGAAACCTCTAAAAGTATATTGGAGTTGTAAATAAATAGGTGAAAATATATTTTTTTTTTAATTATTTGCCATATGATACATTTAAAATGTATCCTTACAATTTACCTATTTGAAGCAACTAACGTAAACATATTATACTTGGTTGATAGTTAATTTTTCCCTCTTATATATATTTTATTTCAACCAATGTCATCACTTGTAAGTTATTTTAATGAGCTAAATGGCTGCCATAGGGGTAGAAAAGATGCAAGTTGCTCATTTTATTCGGAGAGTAGAAACTGTGGTGTAACAACTACATAAAAATACTAATTACGTTTCCAGTACATTAGGCAGTTACAACACGGTTAGAGGGACTGGTTTATTCCAGCAGAAAGATTGTTTAGCATACCTAGTAGCTCTAATGTAAAACAAACAATTAAACAAAACACTCTTGTTTAACTTTTCCAGTATCTTCTCTTTCCTAAAGTAAGAGAATTAATTGTTTAATTGTTCTTTGATTGTTTCCAAAGTATCAATTAATCCACTTAAATTAACCATTTACAAAATATTTTCATTTATGAAAATGCATTCGAAATATATTGATTATACCACGATTATTCCATCTTTAATTACTTATCCCTCATGTTAAAAACATAAATTCAAATTATATCAAACCAGGTTTTTGATTGACTACCATTCAAAGTTATCGGAATGCGATCGTGTTGGACGTTTGTAAATAATTAAAACTGTATTAACGTAAAAAAAAAAAAAAAAAACTATACATGATATTAAACTTACCCATTTAGTTTGAATTACATTTATATAAATGTCACTGCAGTAAAGGTATCCACACCCTACTTCAGCAGTAACAGTAACTGGGCCTGTTATTGCTTGTTTATTTGTTACACTTGAATGATCTCTCTACAAATTGATTTCCTAACGGCTCCATTAATTGATAGATGTCACTCGTTCTTTACGTTTTTCCCATACATTTGAACATTGAATTTCGAAATAAATCTATGATTGATACACTGCTAGTACACTAAATCAGATCATTGTTATTGTTACAAACCTCCAACAACTTCCCTAAACTTGGTGCATAGTTAAATTGTATGTTTTACAACATGGGGATATTGGACCCAATAATATACTGAATAACCCAACCCTGACTACCTGAATACTTAACCCAACCTATTCAAAACCTTAAGTTGTACAGCAGTTAGACACTTTTTTTGAAAGAAATTAGACATTTACAATACTTGGCCCCTGCAAAAAAATAATTGAACTACCTATTTCAATTCAACTTAGTATCTTGTTAGTTTTTTCCGAGGGAATGTTCCAAGCCCCGCAGCACGTTTACCAACTAAGTAATTGTATATTGCAAGCGCGTTTCTATTTTGTAGTCAAACCAGTGTGAGCATTGGAAATTCTTTGAAAGAAGTTGTGACATTCATCCAGTTTTTTTGTAGAGAATATAAATTATAAAATGCTTGTAAAATATAAAGTTGTATATTTTAAAGAGTTTGTAAAATATTCTTTTTGGACAAATATTTCTTTGTATGAATGTGTTGTTACTTAATATGAAAGCTTAAATTGTATAGCAATTCCCAGCGTATAGAATGATCTCAGATCATCACGTAATTGTCACGTCATTGAATGTGGTTTGGTATTTCAACCCTCATAGATATTGTCGTATAACATCCTTTATGTAATTATCCATTGGAATTTTCACAAGGAAATTTCTATTCGAATATCTCCAACCTACATATTCATGTCACAAAGTATTTTTATGACGCATTGCAATAGATTTGTTTTTCAATTCATGTGTTTTCACTATTTTGGTATTTTTTGGTTGGTTTTGTATGAGAAGAATCCAAAAACTTAAGTTTTATTACTAATTAACTTTAGATATACAGCACCACTAATTGTCGGGTAAATAAATTATGGCATTTACGTGCACAATTGAATTCGGGTTGGATCAAACTAAGATCCTTTGGATTCAAAGGTTAGCATCATAATCATTCTAGTACTAAATATGTCATTCATATGGACCAACGACGCACATGCGACGGCCAGTCACATTAAAATAAACTAACGTCGCATATTTGTGACGGTGTCCAATGTTATTAAAAAGCTTATATCTTCGTAACGGTCTATTTGTTGGCCCTGAATTCTTTGCAGTGGTCTACAGGGACGTTTGCCGTATATGTTTGTCACTTTGATGATGGCTATGATGATTAGTGACGTCATGTAGTGGGCAAAACTGTGTTTTTATTTGCTGCGGCCCGTGGTCTGCGTGTACTGTTAACCAAGTGACACCCTGTCTATATGTAATATTAAAATGTATACCTCGGACCGTCGAAATGGTCGTCGCAGCATATATATATATATATATGGCAAACAGTAGTGGACGTGATGCACAGACACTTGAATTGTGTTTATTTAAACTTTTTGTTTTCGATTAAGGATTTTACCCACCAAGCATCCAATGACAATGTCCATTTAAATCATCTGTAAAAGTATCTGAATAACACTGTGTGTAAAACAGGTCTGCACGAGTTAGTTAAGAGTTAACTATTTTCTAACACAAATGTTGCCCTAGTAACTTTTCTCGACCACACGTACTAGCACTGACCTACAAAAGTTAGCTTTACGGGTTACGTGGTACCCCGGACCAATAGTTCTTTACACTTCTTAAATTTACCAATCAGCTGTTTCCAATGCAGTTTAAAATTAAGTTAAAACGTATGGTCACTAGTTTCAATACTTATTTTTACTAACACACTATTCACTTAACACAAAGGAGGGCGGGGCTTCAATGGACAAATGGTTTCCACTCCCGCCAATCACTGACAGTTTTGATCTATGTGATGATATCATGATCCGGTTGATTAGCTCATCTTAAGTTGTAGTTCTCTGAATTTTAAGTCTTAATACAATTTCTTCTATAAACTACTGTTTGTGACATTAGCAAAATTATTTTATTTCATCAGTGTGTCAAGAAAATGAGAAAAAAATAGTAAGTCTCTCACTTTCTTATTTTAAAATTCGGCGAGTAATAAATAATTCCCAAATTGAGAAGAATAACGTTGTACAGTTTGTTAAATAAAGTAAACAGCAATTCTTCCATATATTCAATACAGGGAAAATAGTTTTAACCAATCATTAAAACATTTTTAAATCACAAGTAAAGATTGTGTACATGAAATCCTAACAAAATTCATCGTGCCGCTAAAGACATTAGAGGTTACCACGAAATAGGTTCTTGTCTAAGTTATTGATATCAGATCAAGTTAAGTCAAAATTAAGTTATTGAAGTTTTATTTTTTATTTTTGCTTCTTTAATTCTCGTTTTTTTACGAGTTAAGTAATCAACTTTGAAACTGGATACAGGTGGGAGACCAATTTACCTTAAAATTCATTTTGCAACACAGAACCAATAAATAGCTCAGGAGGAGTTGCTCAATAATTTACACAGCTGTATATCATGCGACCAATGTAATACCATATGGTGTCTCTAACTTACAACGTGTTCAATCAATTTACCATATATTAGTGTAATTTCAGCTTAAAACAGTTTTATCATCTTAAAGAATAAACTATAACCATTATTCTGTTAAGCAATTTGTCATACCAATAGGTCTGGAAACTAGTTCTGTTCAAAACAGATGTAAATGTAATTCAAAATTGTCACTAAATTAACATTGCTTTATTTTTCATTACTCACTCATAAAACAATGGTTATTTAAGATCAAGGTGTGTTAGTTGGTATACTTCTATTGTAATAAACCATTTTACTTACTACACTTTGTTTTATAAACGACATACGATAACTGGAAATGTATAGGAAACTCGGCAGATGATTATCTGTATGGTTTAATACAGGGTGATTGATATAAGTGTGCCAGCTGTTTTTTTTCGAATGTTATAAGGGATATTAAAAAATGTTAAATATTGTAACTGCATTGGATTTTTTATTTATAAATTTTGGCCAATGATTTAAGCCACCATTTTTCCAATATCGTGCAGAAAGTACACCTCAAGTCATTTTTTCTTAGTTTTAACACGCTGTATCTCCTAAATGAGTAGCTTTAGAGAAAGAACAATCCCAAGAATAAAACGTGTTCAAATGGCATTTACTTTCTAAATAAATCATAAAATGTAGGGTCCTCTATAAGAAAAATCAAAATTGGTGGCTATATTGGAAAAATGAAAAATCATTTTTTTCAACTTGACCAAAAATTTATCAATAAAAAAATCCATGGCAGTTAAAATTTAGCATTTTTTTATCTCTCATAACTTTCGAATACAAAACCTGACACACTTATATCAATCACCCTGTATAGGAATGTAAAACTCATTTGACCAAATACAATGTAAAACATTGCCGGGTATAATTTACAGTATTATAATTGCACAATCCAAATAGAGGTTCGACAAAACATCTAAGTATAATGCCAATCACGTATAGTTTATCGTTTTACTAAACACATCTATTGTTACTCTAGTTTAACTGATTTCAGCTAGTATTCAACAATTGATTAATTTAATTCATTCATTGATAATTATATATATATATATAAACTAAGCCTAAAAACTTAAAATAGGCCTTCCAATAATTAAGAACATAATTTTCTTTTGTAAATAAGTTTGCTAAAATGGGTGCATTCTTACATTTAAAATTAGCATGGCTTTACTATTTAAAAGTTACAGAATAACAGTTCACTTTAGGATAGTTCTTTAATTTAAAATTAGTTCAGCCTAATTCACTGATAAGGATAATAAAGACAAGGCAGTTAAAGGGTTTGGTAAATATTATATTTTATTGATTTTGTATCCAACATAATTGCTGAGTTACAAACTAATCACGATTCCATACCTTCAATCCTTGCAAAACCCTTCCTAGGACAAAAAAATGTGTATATATTTTGGAATAATAATCCCATTAACAGGTCTTCAATCCAATTAGATTTGAGGAAAAAAATATTTTTTTTGCAATGAATGGATTATAAATTACATAATACAGCATTCTTTGTTTATCAGGTATGATTCTTAACCAACGAATTTTACCTTGGCTTACACATGCGTAAAAAATGTATTGGATGCGTTTACCAGCCACATGACAAAGTGTGCTGCCAAAACATGGCATTGTAAACAAGCTTGTCAACATTGATAACTATCTGTGAGCTACTGTACCTCTCGCGTTAAACATGTTTTGTCGTCATTCACAAACAGTGACGAATTGCAAGAGTGGTGTACGTGTTCAACGACTATGGGGCGTGATTTTGACGTCTCCCCTAATATTTTTTAACGGGGGAAAGTTTAACGGAGTAATCGGTTTTAACTATAATGTTGGTGTGGCTTTTGCTTCAAAATATAACCTATAAAAAGAACAATGATGGTATTATGCAATACAGCATTTTAAAGACAATAACTTACTTATTTATTGAGTGGATCAAAGCGAAGCCCTATGGCATTGATTTTACTGCAAACTTTCATATATCATCACCCAATAACGGCTAAAACTAAGGATGGTTTGACATATGATGGGTTTGGTATGACTTGAAACAAACTTGAATTCGATAACACCCAAGTTATTTAAAATTAACTTTAAATGTTGCTCATAGGTTGCTACTCTGATTACGGAGTTATAGCAGAAATTGTAAACAAATAAAATAGTATATGTTTGTGTAGCAAATGGTATCACAAGTGCACCCGTTCAAGGGACCTCTTTGCAAGACTACACCACCGCACGAACTACGAGGCAAATGGGGCTGTAGCACGCATGCAACGAGCAGGAAACGGCGTGTCTGATGGTGTTGACTTCTTCCTGGATAGTGTTGTCTCATTCAAGCGAAAGATTAGAAGAATGTTTACGTAGTCCATTCCTTTTGTCCTTTTGTTTTTGTCTTTTCTTAGTCTACAACACTGTTATATTGTTTCAATTTTTCAGTTTATCATTGTTATCTTTATATTGTTATCTTTGTTGTAACTTTATTTCTTTGTTAACTCACACCGTTTTTCTTTGTTAATTTATTGTATTCTAGTTAATGAATTTAAAATTTATTTTTTGTTAATTATTATTGTTATCTACTCAAATCAAATTTATTATTGTTATCCATTGTAACGCTTTTACTGATTTGTTTTGTTGTAACTGTTTTGTTTATTTTCACTTGTTTTGTTGCAACCGCTGTCTTTTTGCCATCTTGTTGCCGTCTCTCTTGTTGTTGTTATCAATTCATTCTAATTTCTTTTGTTTTCACTCAACATTATTTATAACTAGCTTTAAGAAAGCCTTGTTTGTATTGCATTGATTTGTACGAAATATCAAAATGGAGCTGTCCGTTGGAATGTAAAATAAATAAATAAATAAAGCCAATATACGCCCTAAATACCGGATAGTAAAATACCATTTGGATGGTGACCATACACAGAAGGTGTTATAGGCCATTTGGAAACTATTACTGATTAAAAAGGGGTCTGAGTTTATGGCCAGAAATGCTTTACTTAAATTTTAAAATTTGTGTTAGTTTTAAATGTTCAAATATATATGTAGAAGTGTACCCAAAGTGACAAGTCTAGATTCTAGATGATTCGTGTTTTAAAGACCTTTTGACCGGATTGTAATTCCAAAATGCATACATAGTCGTTGTCTTAAAAAGGATTTAATAAGATTGAAGATATGTAATCGTGATTAGCTTGTAACTAAAAAATTCTGGTGGCTGCAAAATCAATAAAATAAAATATTTCACCGGAAAATGTGTCTGCCTCGTCTTTATTAGCCTTAGTCATCCATCAGTGAATTAGGCTGAATTAATTTTAATAAAAAATCTGTCCTAAAGTGAACTGTTCTTCTATATCGCAGCAAACGATATAGTTGACCGTATACGACAATACAAATAGTAACTAACAATATATGAAAAGCACTCAACTGAATCTGCTAGATAAGCTTAGGAAATCAATGTAATTCATAAAAGATGTGTTGCTAAAATTATGCTACAACACATATTTGGTATAACCTATTAACAATAAAACCCAAGACTATAAACGAAAAAATGACAATATGTACATTATTTGTCCAACTGTTATTGATGAAAAAATATTACAAGAGGTAAACGATACAAAAGATTAGTAATATGCAAAACCTGATAAGATGTAAAAGAAGAGACTAATCGTTATTGATGACGAACTAAAAAAAATACCTCAGCAGAATAATAAATTGAAAAGTTTTAGCTGTAATAATAGTGGTGAAAAAGTGGCCGATTAATCAAATAACCTCGACATTTGTATTTACATCTTTTGAGAGTGGTTTGGTTACTGCGGGTTTTATAACTTAAACTGATATTCATATTCAGAGCCTGGCAAGCTATCTGGAACTCTCTCGTGTGTCGTATGTCGGCTACACCGCTCCGGGGATTGAATTTGAAACTATTGTTTGATCGGGGAAGTTTCAAACCTTTGATTCAAAACCTGGTTTGCAAAACGTTGTCGAACTTTTCAAAAAATAGTTTTTTTGTAATTGACAATGCTATAAATTACATTATTTTCCTGCCATATGTCATAACGTATTTATTACCACATTTTGCGGTATAATTTGGTTTTATTATACAAATAATCTAAGTAATTCGGGTTCCCTTCACGTATAAACATTTGTAAAACTGTATAAATGCAACGAGTAATAGATACTGAAGTGTTCTTAGAACCAAAAGTGATAACGACATGTTAATATTTATAAATTGAATTCAAATTTGTTTTAAAATCACGACACAATGAAACGGAATATTTCCAAGCAATTGTCTCCTTATTTGCTACGTAGTTTAAATTTGATAAATAAAATACACAATCTTTGGAAGGGATTTCAAAATGAAAACATAAATATAACTTACAATCTGATTCTGAAAACAACAGGTTTGTCCCTGCTGGTGCAAACCTAGCTACAACCAACATGGTTTAATTAAAACAGAGTGTACGGTTAAGCGTTAGTTTCATGTTGCTTTCAAATGTAATCAAATCGTAGCAAACACATGCAAAGCAAGTGGATTAAAACATATGTTGTTGATCTATTTAAGATTTTACACTCTTTGAAATACTGTGTAAAGGTTGGAGTTCTTAGCAGTATTTGTTCACCGCTTTCAAATGTATTATGCACAGTATTGAATAAAATAAAACTATAACATAGTGGAAAAAATATTTTGTTAAGTAACCTACGAAGTTTTAGACTGTGTAGACCATTATTTTCCGTGATACGTGTATTCAGTGATAGTTTGTGTATGCGCATAATATTACAAAGTCGAAAATACACAATTAAAAAGTATTTTATAAAAAAATGTTCAAACCGATTATTGACAATTTTTTGTATGAATGCTGTTTTGAGTAAATCATTTTAATACGTCATGAAATAACAGGTAAATTTGTATACAATTATATGTATATTATGTAAAATTAAAATATTTGAACATATTAATGCATTTGGTTTTAGAATAGATGCTACATATACTCGACAGCTGAGATATTAAATACCGATGCTTGATGTATACTACTATAATCATGTACAAATACAAATGCAAGACCGTTCCTGTTGTTAACATTAGTTAATACCAAATCCAACCACTATTAACAAAATCAAATAGTTTTAAAAAGTAGTGTCAAATAAAAATGGTTCAAAACTATAGCTATAACTATAACTATAATATAGCTTTCATTGACATTGACTTTGGAGCCCGAAAATAGTTAAACCAACAGATTGGTCTAATAGTGTTTTGGTAAGCTCGGTTTAGTGAACTATGCCCCTGAGAGTGTCTGAGGACGAAGAGCGCCGCTGTGAATAGTTTGTCAGCGGTATCTCTCCAATGATAACGAGTTTCGGAGCTGAGTTTCATTACTGTCCAAATGTCCTGACCCTAATCCTTTTTACCAGCATTTTTCATATTTTTCAAGGAAAAACAAAAAAAAAATACGTCAGTAGAGTTGTGGTAAAAATATAGTTTGTAATAGCTTGTAATATTGATAAGGTTTTACTCAATAAAACAATGAAATACAATAGATGGTTTATTTAACATTGTTTGGGAAGAACTAATAAATGAAAACAAGGGTAATATAAACAGATCTTAACAACTAATAAAACATGTGTTTATCTTAAATGACAGGCAGTAAATAGTAGACATATACTACTTCTACTTCTAACACTACTTACTACTTCTACAAATATACATAATTGAAATATTGTTCCATAAAACCACACCTTGGTAATACATCAGTCATCAGTTCACAATGTAGTTAATATACTGTATTATATTAATACACTCCGTTTCATTAAAATCTATCATTACACCTAGGTAGTAATAATGGAGGTGATTTGGCGTTTACATTAGTTGTTTGCGAATGTTTCTCTAGTCAAAGTCATTAATAACCAACGAATTGATAAATGCAGAACTGATGGTTCATTCCAGAGCAACGAGCGCGTTGTATCGTGTATGCCCTTATACATTTGCATTGTTATCATACATACAGAAAATACCACAGTAATACAGCTAGTTATGAACTACATAGAGAGAACCATTCCAGTTTGTACATTAAACTAAATACATTTTCAATAATAGAAAGGTGGTAATTTTGTATAAAGGGTTACTGCATAGATTTAATATATTTTAAATAGGTGACCACTATCTAAATTAAAATAACCTTGCTTCGGTCTAGTTTGACAAAATAAGATGTTCTTATCAATCATTCGATTTATATTTACTATTAAATTTCGTAATATTTTCTTTATTTTATTTGGAATTTTAATGTCTCGTCACCAAACATACAGTATTTTTAGTTATACAACTTATTGGTTACTACACAACTTAAAATGACATTAGCAATCACAAATTGGGCCAAACCCTTTCGAAGGTTTTCCAGGTTGATTTATTCCTTGTTCTGATGGTTCCTGAAGATAGTTGCCCCTTGCTGTCTGAAGCAATTGGGTTATCTCGAGTTAAAAGAATTATTAGGGGAAATTTACATAGGTTAGTTTATTATTATTACTTTAGGATATTTTAATTCCAGTTATATATTTTAGAATATTTATAACCAAGAGTATGGGTGGATCCAATTATCTTTTATATAATTACATTATGAAAGTAGTCGTAGATTTTTTACGGAATAATAAATCATTACGCTTAGTATTTTTCACTCTACCAATTATTTTTTCCAGTTTTGATTTTCAATCAATAATAATTTATGTAAAGTGGTTTACTTTATGTTTTATTTCCATTTGACCTATTTATATAATACTATTAAGTCATTAAGAAATTGTACTTTTTGACATGACTTTCAATATTTTACAGTTTAATGGTTTAATATCTTACACATAGATGTTACCTTTGACGTTTGAAAATCTGTGGGATTTTTTACTAGCAGGGGTTACGTAGACATTTACAGTAAGAATATTATTTTACTAGTAACATACAAACAGAACTCAATCTATGGATAAGAAAGCATACTGTTGACCAACATTTATGGGTTGTAAATTATAGACATATATTACTGTGAACTGAAAACTATCATGAATACTGTACTACATTTAGTTACGGGATTTAATTAATTAAGAAGTCTAGATAGAATACAACTAAATATCTGAATACAACCTGTTTTTGTTATGGTGTTTGCTAAAAAAACTCTTTTGTTGGTATGCTTACTTTGGTTTTCTTAAGTTTCTTTAAGCTTTGCACAACATTTCCTTATAAAGACGGAGCTTGGTAAAGAAATTTTGTTTTGATTAATGTTTCTTTATTCCATCAGCGCAACAGGATGTGTAAATATATCCTAAACAGTTAAAGAAAACAAATTATTAATTTTCCCCTTAGGTTATAGTTTAAAGAACGGTTGAATTAGGTTCATGGTGTCATTAGCATACCTATATCTCCATAGTTTATAAAGCGATATTTTTTTTAATAGCTGGCTACATTTCTGAGTCTTAGGCCAAAAACTGAGAGTATTAAAACTAATAAAAAGTGCTTAACAATATATGATTATACAGATAGAATAAATGCTTCCCTAATTCCTTATGTGTGTTGTACCATTAAACAATAATTTAAGGAATGCAAAGAAATAGCAGAATAGAACTCACTGCCATTTAACATTTTACAACTATTAAAATGAAATGGAAAACCAGCTGATTAAAGTAAATGTTTTAACCAATCAGCCACATTTAAGAATTTTGGAAAATTACGTAGTAGTTACCGAGGTAAAAGACAGGGAGAAATAGGAAGTTTTATAAATAAAAAAAACAGTAGATATAGGTTTAATATAGGAACCTGGATTATATTTTATTTAAAATCCTGCAGCTTGAAGTCACCCTTACCTATTCATTGGAGTAATTATCGTACAAAATTGAAAAGAGGAATTAAAAATCCGAAAATACCATATCCGTGATTTTATTGCTGACGGGTAGTTATGTTACCATGGTATGCTTAATTTATTATTATATTAATCATATGTACATTCTTAATAATTTTACAGTACAGTATAATAGTTAGTTAATTTACAGATTATGTGACAATGTGTATTTTAATGTATATTAGCCCTGGCCAAGTAAATGACTTATGACTTAATATAAATTTGGCCGTATCTAGTAATAACATAATACTCTTAGTAATAATATATTAACTTTACACTTATTATACATATTAACAACAAAATCTTAGTCGCGTGCTAAAATGATTTCCTTTGTTAGCTAGAGAGAGCTTTACTTTAGTCTTGTACAAGATGAGCAAAGTTTTCTACCTAATATTGACAAATGATAACAAAAGGCTTTTTAACAGGCCTGCTCACAGAATAGCAGCGAACTTTATATTTTAAAATTGGATATTTCCTCAGCTTTTTTCAATTGCTTTTGTCTGTATTACAATACATGTAACTTATAGCTCAGGATATCATATAGTAAGAAAAACATTATTTTTCCATGTCTCAAACATTTTAGGTTCAATGGTTTGAGGTTTTTACCGTTAAAGTACTAGTTTTATTGGTTTGATTTTATAGATTGTTTTGCCATTACTGTTTTATATTTTCAATTGAAATTAAGAAATAAAGGCCACAGCTTCATAAATAATTGAACATTTTAAAACTAGTTTATGAAGTTAAAACCTTTTAAATTCTCTTTAACGTCACGTTTTCATCGTGTCGATTCACTATAGGTTTTTAGAAAAAGTTTGTATTTCAAATAACTTTTTGTAGATTAAATTAATTAAGCTTAGTATGAATGGATAAAACATGTAGTTAATTTAATTAAACCCCTTGCTCTAAACTTCTAATCCTATAGGATCACATAGCTTTATACTATGAACACGAACAAAGACACGCTTTGCAATATATATTTGCAATTCTCTAACCGGTTCTCCTTAAATCCACTCTACAAAAATTTCAAACACTTTAAATTAATTTAATCAATACGATGTTTGTTGATGCTACATAGCCAAACGTTGTTTTTATCAGATTAATAGACTTTATATGGTAACTATTATTATACTTTAATCACATAATAGTAATTAATTTTTAAATTAATGTCTAAAGATAAATCAACAGCCAAAAAATAGTGTATAAAATATTAAAACACATTGACACATTTTTACTATACAATGTTATACAACAAACATTTTAAGGGGCATTTTATATGATAGCGTATAAGTAAACATTAAAAAAAATGGTTAAAATCACAATATCCTATGAGAGAAATACTAATTTACGTCAAGAAGATGTAGGCAACATACCTCTTAACATTTATACAAAACTATTCTTCTTAAAACAACTGTACAAAAATATTCTTTGACAAGAGTTGTTTTGGTAGACCTTAAACTTGTTATTAGAGCATTCAATTTTAAAATAAACATACAGTTCTGATAAGAACATCCCCGAATGTTGGTAACATAAAATAAAACCAATTGAAGTTATTGATCATTTGCTCTAGAAGTTCTTCAGTTATAATGTCAGTTTTCCCGTAAATAAATTGGTGGAACAACATTTATGAACAGTTTATTTTACATCATATTGTCGATATTCAAATACTATAACAGTCCAAGATATATTTAACCAGAAACACGTCAAGTGTTCTGAATTGTCCCATGCATTTCATTATCATAACCATTGCCATTAGAATATAATTTGAGATAGGGAACTACATATTTACATATTTTATCCAAATATGAATGAAGGATGAGTGTATAAATTAGTGTGATGCCTTGTGTAGCTATATTACCTAAGCCCAGATGTTTCATTAGTTAAAACCTTTTATTAAAAGCCAAATTATTATCAAGTACAGCTGGGCCCTGTTTTAAACCATCAAAATATATATCATTACTACGTATAAACCATTGGTAAAATAAATCCCAATCGGCAGCTACCGGAAGTATTCAAGCTGAGGCGGATGTGGAGAGCACCGTTCACCTGTACATCCGGTCTGGTAACGCTGTATCCGGGTTGGAGGAAAATATTCCGTATTTTTGGGAGTATGATTTACCATCCTTAACATGGTGAAGGCAATAAATAAATAAATAAATAATTTATTATAAATACGTTCAAATGCACGTATCATATTTTAAACCATAATTTGTTAATGTAAAAGCAAGTAAATAATTAAATTATATCATATTCAAAGTAAAATATATTTTTTCTTTAACTTTTATAATGCAGTTAAGTTACATCAAGGACATATTAATTACGTCACTATGGCACGTATGGATGACTCGTGCGACTCCACTTGTGTCTGAAGGATGTCATTTCAAGCGACTCCAAAAACCTACGGAGATTATTTCATCTAAAGAAGTAACAGAATATGTTTTATTGATTTTAAAAATTAGTTTCGAATTCGTTAGAACGAATATACACAAACCTATTTACTGAAAGATTTCTTTAACCGTAACCAAAGTAATCATAGCTTGATAATTCTAAATATAGCTCATAGATATATTGTACAATGATTCAGTCTACAGTTTAGTGAGCCATTCAATAAAAACATATCCGTTAGGCCTACTAATATTTTGTTTCATATTATTAAAGAAATCTGTATTCGTATAAAGGAAAAATTATTAAGTAATGATTGAATTTGTATAGCTTAATAGCCAGTTTGTAAAAATTACAATGTATGATTATCTTTTAATTATGAGCTTAGAAAAGCATTTCTCTTAAAGTGAACCAAATATTCTTTATAAACTAGTTTTCCGACGTCTTAAAAATAACATGTTAGCCGAAATTAAAATTAATGTACAGGTACTACATGGCTATTGGTAAATATAACCGGACGATTTTCTATGAACAATTTAAGACCTCATAAACTTATTATTCTGAAATGAATGAATATTAATGAAATGAAATCAATTTACTAACATCCATAACATAGTTAAAATTTCGATGTAACATTAAGCCAGACCCAGTTATCGTATTCGGATTAAAACTGTTTTTTCTGGGTTGAAAATAGAAAACATCTACTTGGTAAGAGCAATATTTACTATAAACATGAAGTCGGAATATTAACTTAGTTATGCATTCACATTCTGTAGACACGGAAAAATATTTTTGACGTAGAGTTAATCTAAAAAAAATTAAATCAATAATTAGATAAAACCAACAGCATTTAGAGTGATTCCTTATCCACTTGAATTAAATAATACCTGTATTAATTAAAAGAATTAAAGAAGTTTAGTTTTCAAACTGAAACTCGGTCATCATATGAAACCATTATTAACATTAGTATAAACTATAACAAATTCGAGAGGGGTTTTATTAAAAATGTACAATGCTATATTATTTAATAATTTTCACAACGTGTACCTCTAATAGATAATATTGTGGAAATATGTTGATCCAATCCGTTTATGTTGATTGATTGTAATCTCGTTCACTAATCCCAATCCTGTCACTTTAAGCCTGATATGATGTTAAATGACACGAGTGACACTGCATTAATCATTTTAAGTTTAATATGAATAATAACATAAATTACCTGCAGGATTTGTATTTATTTGTACTGTAATTATTTTGCACAGGTAATTACTTTAATTTAGGTAATCATTTTATTCGTAGCCTAGGCCTGCTATTTAAACTTCTCTTAAATACAAGTCGCCAAAGAAGATATGGGGTTTTAAAAAGTTGCCTGTAAAAATCCGTTACAAACCAACATTGTAAGTTCAGACAGGAGGTAGGTAGTCAATGGAAGGTGGTGAGAAGAGCTTGACACCACAATATCCGGTTAAAATGCTGACACACAGTTCTAATTTAGCCCTACATAATGATCACTTTGCCTTTTGAATTATCCAATTCCAATTTACATTTCACTTTACCGATATTATGTTAATTGCTTAAACAAAGCCTGAATAGTTGTTCTATAACAGAAAATAAACGTGTTTTTACCACGTAAACAATCAAATGATTTTCATTTTCGAAGGTTTTTCAATCAGTTTGGTTGTTGTTTGGTATTGTTTGCAAAATATCTATTACATAGCCTTTTCACACAGTATCACTCTCACAATGAGATTATCAACTAATCACCACCCAAGCCAGTTAAATCCCTTCAAAGGGTGTCAAACACCTCCAAATCTTGTTAACGTGTAATACACTTTGATCCCTTCAGAAGAGGGTTTGTTGGCTTTGCAAGCCTTTGTTGACATAAACGTGTAAATATAGTATTTAAAGCTTAATAAAAATATGAAACACTTCGTTTGTTGTATGGAAGCCTCCTTTAATAAATCTCCACTTAAATGATTGATATATCATGTAGCCAGGATCATATTTGAGTCCCAAATAGAAAAATTAATCGGTAAGTAATATAAGCCTGAAATCACATGTTATGCTAATAATATGGGACCGAGCATTGCTCAATGGTGTTTGATTTGTTTGGGATGTTGTACAACCCGCTACAGGTTATTGCTAAGGTTAGGTAAGGTTAGTGAACATGTAATTTTTATTCGAAACCCATTGATTCCAATATTAACTCTATTCTCATAGTAACATATTTAAATGTGGTATAAATTCAAAAATAATATTATTTTTAGCCTATAACCCAAAAGAAAAAACCTCCTCAATACCACAATATACCACAATATAGAGGCAATCTTTGAAGATGTCTCTGAAATTATCATATACGCAAGCATTAGTCATATTATATTATGAGATAGGTACTTACTTGTATTCGAAATCACCTTTGCATATATAATCCATTTAAAGGTTGTTTGATATATGTTTCATAATAGATTAAAGGACCTCTATATTCTATGGTTCAATGCACAATAAATGTTGCTAAATACAATGCTGTTATACAACCAGTGAATTCTTCGAATACTTTTACTTTGTCAATGCTACATAAACTGGTAAATGATTAGTAATATATGGATCTCCCTTATACATAACTAGCTGTACCCGCGGGCTTTGTTTCGTTTAACTTAAGTATTCGCATGGCTCAATCACGTCCTGGTTGAAGTTCGTTCGCTACGCTCACTCACCTTTGGGTTGGAGCTCGTTTGCTGCGCTCACTTGCCTTCAGGTTAGCTCGTTCACTACGCTAACTCACCTCCAGGTTGAAGTTCGTTCTCTAAGCTCACTCACCTTTTGGTTGCAAATTGGCTGTTGTCATAAATTTAAAAAATAATAGTGCTTTACCCTGTTGGTAATCCTTGTAACTTTAATGCTATTGAACATCATTAAATAAAACCAACTTGTTTAATTTAAACAGCTGTTAAGATTCATTAATTCCTTTTAAATATGAAAAATCATAATGTTAACATGGGAAACTCCAGAGAAACTGGGGCGGAGCCCGAGAGTCCGATCAGAATAAAAACTACTTAGTTTTCCTATTTAATGCCTAAAGAATCAGTGTACCAAATTTCAGCCTCCTAGGCAAATGGGAAGTGGGAGAATTAGTGATGAGTAAGTGAGTGAGTCAGTCAGTGAGGGCTTTGCCTTTTATATATATGGATAAACTGATTCGTCCGATCAAACTAAACTAAATTTCGCAAACATTCGAATAAAATTAATACATAAAACATTTGATTTAATGTTGCAATTATGTCAATTATGTTCCAAGCATAAGATTTTTTTTCAATGAAATATGCTTTATCAGGAGGTTTAAAGCAGCAACTAGCTTAAATAACCTGGAGTACCACAAACGTATGACCATTAAAAATATTATATTTGTCCATAAAAAACCCATATACTAAGGTAGTATGTTTCATCAATTCCCATAGCCTGCGGATTTAAACTTTTGTCAAATTATTAATTAAGCTGTTTATAAATTATTACAAACAGCTATCTACTAAACAGGTCATAATATGTACACAATATTGCAACTAGAAAGATACATCGGATTACACACAGTTGATTGATGTAAATAAAAGCGATGTCAGCTGCACACGAAACAATCGATGACAAACTGTGCATCGTGTCGTCTGTCGTTGCGTGCAGCATTCGACAAAACTCGTCTGGTTGAACTATGATCACTGTTCAATGGTTCTTTTTCATTCATATTTCTCTCTAACATTTTATATGCATGAAAAAATATATTAAGAGACTAAATGCTAATTGAATATTATTTCAAATAACTGAAAAAATAGAGCAGTCATCACCATTATGAAAATATTAATTATTAATGTATTTATTGCTTTGCACAAGCAATAGTTACATTCAAACAAACGATTATAGCATAGATGAATCCAATTTTTCAATATTATGAATTTGTCATTGTTTATTTTTTACTTTGTTTCGATTTAGTCCATCAAAATACGATATTTTTAGTAGTTATTTAGGTAAATGGTTGTAAACAAATTCAGCATGTAAACAAGCTCAATCGTATTCGTTAATAAAAAATATTGTGTAGGTGACATTGAGTTCAGTCCACCTAAACAGGGGTTAATTATTTTTTACCTTTATCTTTATCAGTGGATCTAGTTTAAATTATAATTTAAATCAAAGACAGAAAAATCCCGTAAAGAAAATACCTGTAGTGATTTAAAGTGATCCTGTTTTTCGCGGGAAAACATACTTTTTGACTCAATTTTCAAGCTGTATACGAAGTAATACAAAACCCTCTGTATCCCTGAAACCATAAAGTGTTGTCATAAACACGTATGCATATATGAATATTCGGACATAGAATATTAGAATACACAGTATTCGTCAATTGGAAATACTTATTTCTAAATAATTACGTTACCGGATTTTGGTGAGTCATGTTCGAGTTGGTACTCTGCTACGGTTTGAAAGATAAAATACGTTAAGAAAATATTTAATGTGTGTCCTTTTATATTTAAGGATTAAGAAGTTTGACACTGAATAAGGGTTTAATGTAAATGATACCAAACAAAACAATTATTTTTCAATAAAAGTCAATCGATAGTCAACAATAATAACGAATGGATTCCTCCGCATGCAGTACGATGTCTAAATATAACAAATATTCGTTTACTTATAATTTTATAATTCTAATAGTATTATTTGAGTTTCGTTTATAAAAACAATAAGGATATAATTGTAAAAATAGTACTCTATTTCAAAAATGCAGTAAAGAAAACTCCAACCGTGTTTTGTTGATAATACTGTAACATTTAGCTAGTTTTATTGTTCAATGGCAAAGGGAATTTTCAACAAGACTATCAGAAAAGAGGCCCTGTGATAAACTGATTGTAAATTTCACCCATGAGGGCTCTTTCGTTTGTGTTGTAGTTTTGTTTAACATTTAGAGTTTCCAGCTTAAACCGGCAGATATGTCAATCAATTATATGTGTATACAGGGTTGATAATTGACTACATTTTAGTAAATATAAATAATGTAAACTTTTTATAACTTTATTTGTATACGTTGAAAAAACTTACACATAGTATATGATGCCTTTAAAGACCACACTTTATGGTTTAAAGTGATTAGCAATAAATACATACAAATCGCAGTCATCACAGCTATAAGAACATCCATTACTCTTTAGGTTAGTATTTACCTAATTAGGACAGTACTAATTGATCATTGGGGATGAACTTCGAATCCATATACCAAATTATACATATTATTTTGTGAGAAATTTGTTTTGGTTGAACGAGTTGTGCAAATGATCGTTAGCATGTAATGGAAACTTGGCCTGTTCAATAATAATTATTTGTATTTATTTGGATGTAAAGTAAACTAATTCATAATAATTTTGCAATTAGCAATACAAGAATCGCGGCAAATCAATGTCATGTTTATTTCCCCAATGTTACACAGAACCAATAAATATCAAAGGCCGTGCTCATTAATTTACAGCACTATGTGTCATGTGACCAATGTAATACCATGTGTCTGTAATTTACCAAGAGTTGTATAATTAACCCGACAGATGTTACTGTAGTTTGAACATTACCTGATGTAAACGTATTTTTAACACAATTTTGTCACGTGAGTGAATGTCAGTTGGAAGGAGCTTTTTAGTGCGTACACAAAAGTTAAATCCTTCTGAATGTGCTATTAATCTTACTTGATTTGCTCAGAAGTATTAGCCTATGATAAGTTATTGCATACCCTTAGGGCTTCGTACTTTTAACCTTTGGGTTATTTCTAGTGGGTGTTTCCAACGGTCCAGTTGCTTCAGGTGAATTTGCTGCGTTTTGGTTTCAAATGCGAATTTTTAAGTAACAGCTGACCATCCTCAGTTGATACCAGCCAAACTGTAAACAAGGAAGACAAAGTTAAATAATGAATTTTAAATCGACTGCACGTTTTATTGACAGTTATAGCCTGATTTAAGTAGGTAAATGATTAATAGGTTAGTCTAGTTTAGTTTAACGACTTCATACTGGAATAGTTTTTTTTCTTTTAATAATTTTTACCACTCGTTTTTTTTAAGGGTTAGACCTACTATTTGTATTTACTATTGATAATATAGACATCAAAATATATTGACGCAAGAATGTATTTCAAGTTCCATTCACTGATGACAACAAGGGCATATCTTAACTGTCTGATGCACTGTATGGTGAGCCAAGAGCTGTTTCATCGTAGGACATCAACCATTCAAGTATATTGCTTGAAGTTTGCTTCAAGATCAATCACAAGAACAATATTTTAGAGCTATTGCGTGTTGGCAGGTCAATGTTATCTCCTATGGTCGTAAGAGTCAGCTGAAGGAGGCAGCTCGGCAGGGCTACTTTCACATGAACTGATGACACATTTTATTTCTTTTAAAGAATACATAGGCCTTTACGAAATAATTATCACTTGTAAGAGTTGTCATTGTGCATCCTACAATGTCAAGTAAAATAGTTCAGTACCTAAGAAATTACGTTACTTTCTATTTGTAGGAAAATGATCATTTGATTACCCAAAATCATTTCTATACATACATTTTCTGTAACTATCATATCTTTAAACGTTTTATAATTGGATATTTTAATGTAATTTTTGTTTACCACTCTAATCAATTGGCAGCATTTCAGTTTTTTGTTCAAATGAATGGCATAAAAAAAATTAAATCTCTAAACATTTAATTAAATCGTTTAAAAGTTCCCTAATACTAGATGACACTTTTATTGCAGTTACTTGCTTAGGTGTATTTTTTTCTTAGTTTACTCTACTAAATAACAAGATCCATTACAATTTTGTATGCTGTTTAATGATCTGATAAAATTGGTCTATCTATTCTATATATTTAATAGCTTTTTTCGCTATAGGGAAGTTAACTAAAAAAGAACATAATAATTCTCAAAATATTTTATATTTAAGTATACAATCTTAGTTTAAAAACTAAGTATACATATACTGACTCACTATTTTTTTTTACTAAGTCAAGTAATTTCCTTCAGTTGCACCGTTTGGCTATACACAACGAACACTCCACTTACCGTATACTTGCAAAGTATGACCTTTAATTAGCAGCCGCTGAAACTAAATGTTAAAATCTGTAAAGGTTTTTATTACATTGCTTAAATTACTACATTACTTGGGAATAGAAACACATTATACATCTGTTGAATAAGTCTGAAGAGTTAGTTTATATTGTATCAAAGTAATATAAGCCAACTTTTAATTACAACAGATCCTGGAAGACGGACGTTATATTTCGTGTTTTAAGAAAGCCTGTTCAAAACGTTATTAACATCATCTCTTGCGGCTTTCTGTAGAGGAGTTTTACAGTGATTACTTGTTTTCTGACCCGGGATTTTAAGTTTCTATTTCACGAACGTAAAATTAAAGTTATTACTGTATGGGGGGGGGGAGCAATAATATTAAATTCAAGTATAACACATTTATACACTTAAATATCCATAGCAATTATAATGGTCAAGAACACTGTTTTTCAATATAAAGAGGTTGATAGCATTTTTAGATAGATACTTAAAATTAAAGGTCAAAACGTAATTATTTAATACAAAAACAACTTAAACAGCCATTTATAATGATGCAAAAATCGTGTCACCTATACAATAGGTAAAATTACTGAAAAACATGTACAGATTCCAGCATACATTTTACAAGTTATGCGTAAAATATTTGTATGTATTCTAGTGCCTTTAAAACAAACGTCTTTACCAGAATACACTGTGGAGTAACTGTAAAGTTACTACAATGCACTGTAAAGTTATAATGCACTGTTATAATTGTAAGATAAATGCTTAATCTCCAATAACAATAGAGATAAGCATCTTGGTATTATTTGACTTCCATATGACAGGTTCAAGTAGCTTAATATTGCAGCTTAATTTTGAGTGGTATAAAACTGTTAAACTGTTGGTAAATTAAACCGATTATAAGTAACAAACTAGTGTCCTAATCCATCTTTATATGGCCAATTATGATATTGACTAGGTGTATCTAATAGCAGATATAATTGACTAAATGCTGACTAAATAAAAAACTTTTTATAACGTACCTCTAACAAAACGTACTTCAACGAAACGTACTTCTAACAATTAATAGCAAACATATTTAAATATTTTTTCAACATATTCTGAATTGTGGATTGGTTCATTCTACATGAAAAATTATTTTGAAAAAAAAAACAAATGCAAACAAAAGAGAATCAGCATTATTGTTCAAACAACAAGGCATGATATTGAACTGTTGGCTTACAAGAAGAAACACAATAAATTTTAGCTAATTATTGTTAATTATTTTGTTGTTTGACTGTTAAGCTCCCTGTTTGATGTTGGGACATTTTGTTTACTATTTTAAGTTAATTCTAGTTCCTAAGCTAAAACTGAGGGGATTATTTACTATCCATAAAGGTAATCAAAATACTTATCATAGAGTATTGTAGCAAAATATTCTTTTTTCTTACAAACAAGTAAATTCTAGGTATGAATGTTTTACAAGGCATTTGATTCAACGTTCATAGTTTTTTTGGACCTAATATACTGACATGTCTGATCTAAAATTTATAAGCTACTTAATAATTTGTCGTCACAACGCAACTTTACATGAAATGAAACACAAATTTAAATTTTCTTTAGTAATAATCGATTACCAATTTGGATAGAGTTATAATTTGATCACTTCAGAATGTCATTACGATTATTAAAAATTCTATTTAAATGGTTAAAGAACGTAAAACTATTAGAGTTGATGTCTTATGGATGTATGGTAAATGGTTTGTCTGTTGGAGTTGGCGTGGCTGGTAAAAATCACGTAAAATAGCTTAGTTAGGAGTCAGGTAGGCCTAGTGTTAAAAAGCAAGGCGTTTTGACCCAAAGTGTAACTCTGACTTACGTCGTAATAGAAACGACCCCGCGGTGACGCTGACATTTGACCTCAATTACCTTCCTGTCTTCCCATTTCGTTTATGTTCTATTAAAACTACGATGCAATTAAACTTTTAGCTACCATACGGATCATCTGGTGGATACTCTTGTCTGTTATTTAATGATGTTTTCGATTATGGTTTGACGTAAATCATATTGGTTGTTTTATTTGGATGCCGGTAGTTAATGTAGACTATTATTGCATATAATAATCCAAAAACAATTTTGTTGTCATAAACTTATTCTCTGATAAGAAAACCGATAAAGACGGATCAAATATACAGATGCAGATACAAGGTACACGACTGAAGATACAAATTGACAATACTATAGTTTTTGTAAGGTTATTTCTTGCAGAAAACATGAAAATACAAACAAAATATTAAAACGATCGAAGTTACATACGTGAGAACTTAAGGAGTATTTATAGAATAAAATGCTTATTAACAAATTAAGTTATAAAACAAAAGTCAAGTAAATCACATCAACCATATAATAATAAAATAACCCGATTCAATCTATTAATATGCTAAGACAAATACCTACCCACAGATATTTGAGGAAAAGCATCATTACATGACATAAACTAAGTATAGTTTACCTGTGAAAGATTTAACTTAAGTCAAATCCGTGCATAACGAATTATTACTGATGTGAGTTTAGTTATTACAGCAAGGCATTTGATTTGTATTTGCATAGAAAGTATATTTAAAATTACTTGCTTTAGTAAGATATAATTTGTTTTGCTGGTAATCCCATCGACGGAAAAATTCGTGTTTGTAGTAGAGCTCATATGGTTGGTGAAGATTACATGTTAATAATGTATGTATTTCTTGCTTAAAGGTTTATGGGTTATTTCTGGTTTACATTATATAGATTAAATGCAATCAGTTACTTAAAAAACTATAATTAATTTGTTAATGTATTAAATTTCCATAGGTTAGAATAGCATTAAAAAATTAAATACGTTTATTGAAGTTCATAAAAATCATTTATTTCCTCCTTAAGTTACGTTGATCTTTTGATTTGTTATTTAATTTTATTTATTAACTATAAGCAAGATGTTGATTACAGAACGTAGGCTACTCTAATACTTGTTTATATCTTGTCAAATAATGCTAAAGGAAGATGTGATATAATCACAAGAGATTGGCAGGAGGTAATCAGAGAATCTAACGATTCTACAGAACAAGTCTCACAGACTGCCAATAAAGTCTGGTAATCGCTTCGTTAGCTTCCTTTCTTGTACATCTGACACCTACCATAAAAATACAAGTTTAACTATGATTTTTTGACATATCTCCTTCAGCTTGGTAAGTCCTACTATTACACGCAATGTACATAGGTATAAGTTTCAAAGATATTGAAGGAAAAAGACTGTCAGGAAAAAAGTGCATTATTGTTTCTGACATGGAAAAGTAATATAAGTTTTTAAAGCAGATATAAAGGGTAAAATCCCTTCATTGTTATTTCAGAGGAACCTAATAATAAGATTCATCACCGAAAACAATGCTGTGCTGTTACCTTCTGTAGTACTGTGAATTAATTATGTAAAGTAACAAGACATTTTCGTAAGAAAAGTTATATTTGAAACACCAAGTAACTCTGTTGTTATGTCAAACGTAAACAAACAACAATGTAAACAAAGTATTGAAAACACATTTAAATTGTATCAGCTGATTCAGTACACTACATCGTCCCCCCTTCTTCTAAGAGTTAAGCCAGACGAAGTTGATCCGCGTGGCATCGTCTATTTAGTCCATTTGTATTTACTACATATGAGTAAGGACCATTCACTTTCACAATCGTTCCTTTCTTGAACCCAGCTCCAGATTTGTCTAGTACCCATACATTGTCGTCCTCTTTAAAAACTTTTTCTTTTGATCCAGGTTTTTGTAGCCGCTGTTGAACCAACTCTTCGTCGTTTTTCTGCTCAACGTCAGGAAACAACATGTCTAATTTGGAGCGTAATTCGCGACCAAACATCATAAATGCTGGAGTTTTTCCAGTAGATCTTCTCAGTGACGTTCTGTAAGCAAATAAAAAGCTGTTGAGTTTTTCTTGGAAAGTCCCAGCATTTCCTTTTGAAGCATTCATGCGTTCTTTGAATGTACGAACACATCGTTCCGCTAACCCATTGCTTTTTGGGTGATAGGGGGTGATTCGAGCATGTTTAATGTTTAGGCTCTTACAAAAGGTTTGAAACTCGTAGGATGTTAGCTGTGGTCCATTATCGCTTACAATTACCCTTGGATAGCCAAATCTTGAAAATAACTCTTCTAAAGCTTTGATCGTTGACTTTGTTGAAGTTGACGACATCGGGAATACTTCAAGCCATTTTGACCGAGCATCTACTACAATCAACCACATTTTCTCCATGAAGGGTCCGGCAAAATCGATGTGGATCCGTGACCAAACTTCTCCAGGAACAGGCCATGAGAATAACGGCATTTCAGGATCTTTGCTTCTGTTTTCTTGACATCCATTGCAATGTCTAGTGTGTTCTTCCAAGTCCTTGTCCAGTTTAGGCCACCAGACTTGAAAACGTGCCTTCCCTTTCATAGCTACAATACCTGGATGTCCCTCATGTAGTATTTCCATCACTCTTGATCTAAGTTTCGCAGGTATGACCAATCTCCCAAACCAAAGTAGAATTCCATTCTCAAAGGAAAGTTCTTCACGTTTGCTGTAGTACGGTTGTAGGTTAGTGTCTTCATTATTTTCCAAAGGCCAACAACCCCTTTTTAAATAGTTTACTACTTTTGAAAGTATTGGATCAGTTTTTGTCGCTTCTTGCAAACACTTTGTCGATATTGGTAGATCCTGTGAACGCAAATGGAAAAGGTGTGCTTTGTTACTGCCACCCTGGTCTTCCTCTGTAGATTTTATCGTATTTTGCAAGGGAAATCTTGATAATAGATCGGCTGTTTTGTTATCTTTGCCCTGTTGATAGTTGATCGAGTAGTCATAGGCACTCAGTGTTAATGCCCATCTAGCGATTCGATTTGAAACTACCTTCGGAATTGAATCATGTTCACCGAAGACTTTAACCAATGCTTTATGGTCCGTTCGAACTTCGAAATGTCTACCATAAAGGTACTGTTCAAAACGAGTTACTCCAAAAACCAAACCTAACGCCTCCTTTTCTATCACGCTGTATCGGCACTCAGCATGATCAAGGCGCCTTGACGCAAAAGCTAAAGGTTTTTCAGTCCCATCAGGATACTTTTGGAAAAGAGCAGCTCCAACACCAATATCACTCGCATCAGTTGCGAGGATGAGAGGTAGGGATTCGTCATAGTGAGCCAACGTGTCTGTTGTAGTAAGAAGATGCCTCAATTTTGCTGCTACCTGTTCATGGTTTTCGTTCCAATGCCATTTCACGCCTTTCTTTAGCAGTTTGTGTAATGGAACACACAAGGACTGTAAATGGGGAATAAATTTACTGTAGTAATTGATCGACCCAAGAAATGATCTTAACTCTTTCATATTTTTCGGTGATTGCATGTTTTTCACTGCTTCCAGATGTTCTGTCATTGGATGTATACCAGCTCTATCAATTCTGTGACCCAAATAGTTAACGGAATCTTGAAACCATTTACATTTTGATGTCTGGACACGAATTCCAGATTCTTGAAAACGTCTTAACACTTCTTTGACACGTTCGATATGTTCCTCTCTCGTTGGGGCTGTGACTATGACGTCGTCAAGGAGACAAGCGACTCCATGTAAGCCTGCCAGTACTTGATCCATCTTGCATTGAAAAACCCCGGTGGCAATTTTGATTCCAAAGGGTAAGCGTTTGTACTTGAAAAATCCTTTGTGAGTAGAAATAATCAGGTACTGTTGTGCCGATGGTTCGACCTCCATCTGCAGATATGCATCTTTGAGATCTATGACGGAGAATTCCTGGCCACCTGTAAGTTTTGAGGTGATCTCTTCGAATGTAGGCATAGGATATTTATCGGGGAGCATATGTTTGTTTATAGTATTTTTGAAATCCGCGCATATGCGGATAGCTCCAGACGGTTTTACCACTATTACTATGGGCGAAGCCCAAATGATAGGTTCATTCCTGGCATCGACTGGTTCTAAAACTCCACTGTCTACTAATCGTTGAATTTCATTTTCCACAGGTTCCCGTAAAGCAAAAGGAACTGGCCGTGGTTTTGAAACTACAGGAGCTGCATTTGAAGCCATGTGAAAAGATACCTTGTGATTTTTAATCGTACCTAAAGAGGGACTGAAAACTTCTGGAAAACCGTTAACAATGTCATTAACAATCTGTTCACTTACTTGTTCTGTTTGCTGTTTGGACAATGTACATATTTGAGCCCCAGGTGGCAGTGGTAAGTTAAAATCAAGAACCCAGTCTAGGCCGAACAAAGGTATATCGTTTTTCTTAACAACAATTACCGGTAACTTACGTTTGGAACCAAAAGCTTCAACTGAAACATACGTTTTACCCATAGTTTCAATTAGAACTCCTGTATATGCATTAAGATTTTCTGTGGGAAATAGTTTAGGAGTTCCTAGATCTCGCCATATGTTTCTGCTAATGATACTGAACGCTGCACCTGGGTCATACAACATTGAAATTGTATGTAGTATTTCTTAAGTATATCAATAACTCCTGTAAAGTGAAGATTACTGACGGGATCAGGTCGTGCGTGGTCAAATACTAGCTTGAAGGGTTGAGGTCCAAGGTTCCCTAGCAACAAGTCTCGTTTTGTATCCTCATTCTTGATTCCTCTGTTTCGTAATGCAATCTTGAAACGTTCGAGCCAGTAAGTCCATTCTTCAGAATTACCATCAAAAGCATCTATACGTAAATCGTCGGTCCGTTTAGTAGACTGCGCCATTTGTAGTACTGTGAATTAATTATGTAAAGTAACAAGACATTTTCGTAAGAAAAGTTATATTTGAAACACCAAGTAACTCTGTTGTTATGTCAAACGTAAACAAACAACAATGTAAACAAAGTATTGAAAACACATTTAAATTGTATCAGCTGATTCAGTACACTACACCTTCAATCTTTATTTTTACCTTAAATATTTACCAGGAACGACGTAACACAAGGATACATATTGTAAAAGGGCTCGGATTACTTTAACAGTATTTTACAAGAACTGTTTTTATATAAAAACCTTTGGCCTATTATTTACTTGAAACCATTATAATACATAGCCGGATATTTTCATACTTGGTTTTGTAGCCTAACTAACCTTGTTAACTATTGATTTGTGCGTGAATTAGCGTCATCGTCGGTTAATATTTTACTAAAATCGAAGGTATTTATATTGTTTGTTGTGTATTTATTGTAAGTTAACCTGTTGATGAAAAATCCAGTGACACAATCTTTACAACAAAACATTACTCATCGTAAGAAATATAAAATAGTGTCTATTGCGTAAAGGTATGCAAGTTAAAATATTGATGTAAGGTGTTTTTCAGAGTTTCCTTACATTTATATTTTTTTTCGTTATTTTAAATAAGAACGTTTAAAAATTAGAAATAAAATACTTAACTTACCATTTTATGTCTACGGTATACTAACAGTAGGCTATATCGGTTATTGCGAATATGGTTGTAACTACAAATGTTACAAAATAAAATATACTCGTATCTCTACTCTACTCTCTTTGACAGATGGCAATCGTCTATAACACTTGAGTAGTGTGGCTGAAACGTCGACTAAAGAAACACCAATAAGTTATCACAACTGTTCTATACTATCAATACTATTGTACTATTGTATTATCAATACATATTTTCTAGTAGACCTACTATTGGTTTCATTCAAATTCACAATTATTATGATTTTTTTTTCTTTAGTTAGATACATACATTACAAACAATCACACATTGAGAATCTCATTATTAAATCGATTTATTACAACTACATATAATTGCATCAATTGCCAATAGTTTTTTGCATATTTCATTGGGTACTACCAATATTATCACTTCATAGCAACAATAATGGTAATATCCAAAGATGGACATAATATTTATAAATAACCATCAACATTTTTAAAAATATCTGCAAATAATTTTTTTCCTTTGTAATGTGAGCTACAATGCCAACTTTCAACTTTACTTTTTATGGTTTTGCAATTCTACATGTTAAATTTGTGTTAATTACTTAAACAGTAAATACAGATGTTAAGCGTGGTAACCAATTTACTAAACCTAAAAGCTCAGTTAAAGGAGTTTATCTGCTTAGCTTTTCGTATTAAGTAAAGAGAAAAAGTAAATAAACAACTACTAATTAAAAGTAATTCAAGCAGATGCAAATAATATCCATGGTTTAGAATAAAATACCCCCATCGCAGCAAACCTGCATACTAAGCGAATTTCCATTTACCCGGCTTGATTTCTTCTAAAATATTCCCTATAAATTTTCAGATTTATTTCCTATTTAAATAACATTAATTTTAGTGAGTAGTTAGGTTTGCTGCTACGGGGATGTTGAGGTGTGTTTTTTCAATTGAAATATTGATAGCTTAGTATGAAATAAACCAAATTGCCAAATTTTATTAAAATATATCCACAAGCAAACTAAAACAGTTTATTTATTCTCCATAAGAATAACATGGGAATTTTAAATTTACAATTTTTTTAATTTTCTCCGTAGTCAATGAACATTCAAAAGCACTTCAATATACTAAATTATTTGATTTTTTTAAGCTCTTCAAAATGGTCTAGAGAGAAATTTAGAAATTTAAAGTTTTTAGGGTCAAAAATGAGAAAAACCCATTTTTACCCCATATAACCCCCCATAAACCCCTGATCCCATGGTCCGATTATGCTGGTTCGCGAACTCGTTCGAATAAATGTAGGTTTACACGTTTGTACCAAATTTAAACAAAATCGGATCAATTTTCCTTGAGTTTTCGCGCTAACGGACATATATATATATATATGAATTTGAACGGATGGGGTTTTTGGCCTCTGGGGACCTCAAAACGAAAAAGTAAATCGTTCCCGGGTCTAGGTCTTACCATGAGACCTACGGTAATAGCTTATTCCCTGTATAGGAAATTCGCTAATATTTTTTTTTAGTTAAAATTTTTTCATTATGAGCATAGAAAATGAGAAAATTATAATGACAGTTAAAAATAACTGCTGTTTTACACCCAATCAATCCCAAAACCATATACTATATAAAAAAAACAATGTTTAATAATCAAAATAGGCTGTAATGCTAAATAAATTGAAACCAGGACGAGGTTAGGCTTAAATTTCAGTAAAAGCAGTTTACCGAGAATATCGCTCCAATGCAAATGCCTCTTCACCATTGTACATTGTTTCTCTTTCTGATAATACATTGAATAAACAAACTTATCTATATATATATAAGGCAAAGCCCTCACTGACTGACTGACTGACTGACTCACTCACTCATCACTAATTCTCCCACTTCCCACTTACCTAGGAGGCTGAAATTTGGTGCACTGATTCTTTAGGCATTAAATAGGAAAACTAAGTGGTTTTTATTCTGATCGGACTCTCGGGCTCCGCCCCAGTGGCTCTGGAGTTTCCCATGTTAACCTAATGAGTACTCATATTTAAATGGAATTAATGAATCATGACAGCTGTTTCAATTAAACAAGTTGGTTCTGTTCTATGATGTACAATAGCATTAAAGTTACAAGGATTACCAAACAGAGTGCAGCACAATTATTTTTTTAATATTTGACAACAGCTAATTTGAAACCAAAAGGTGAGTGAGCGTAGCGAACGAACTTCACCCCTGAGGCGAGGTAGCGTAGCGAACGAGCTAACCTGAAGGCAAGTGAGCGCAGCGAACGAGCTCCAACCGTAAAGGTGAGTGAGCGTAGCGAACGAACTTCAACCAGGACGTGTGAGCGCAGCGAACGAGCTCCAACCTAAAGGTGAGTGAGCGTAGCGAACGAACTTCAACCAGGACGTGATTGAGCCATGCGAACGAGCTCACGTATAAAGTTAAACGGGGCAAAGCCCGCGGGTACAGCTAGTTTATTATATATAATTTATCTTAAAAAAAAGTGATTTTTAGAAAATGTTTATTAACACAAATAAAATACTCATTTAGTAACTAATCCACGACATTAGCTTGTATCTCAGGAGATACTAAAACTTCAGTGGAGAGGAAAAAGTAGTTAAGTAACAGAAGTGTAACGGGAAGGGAATGTCCTAATTACAGCGGGGGTTTCTGATAACCTTTAAGCCAAAAGTAATCTGTGATATTAAAACCACTTTCCGTGTAAATTAAGATCTTTTGTACGAATAGTGTATATCTTATATTAAAAGCTTTTTGACTATAACTCGTGGTTTATGTATTTAGTCAAGTACTTAAATAACACAATCTATATTATAGGTCGTCAACATGATTTATTCTGTAACAAAAACTTTAAACATTGTTATTTAAAATTATGAAAATATAAAAAAAACAGATAGCTTGAAACAGCTTGATGTAGGTACAATCAAGTAATATCAAGCCACAGTTATAAAGTTACAAGTTTATGAGTGTGTGTTTCGTTGCGTGGTTGAAAACATAAAAGGGAAGTTTGTATGAACTTGCTCTGTAATCAAGTTTCTTTTGTTATTTATTATAACAATACATTTTAATACTTTTATAAATCATAGCCTGCGTAAAAGTAAAGCTCTATCCTAAATAACCTATGGACTAAACATTATTTAATACAATTATATTTTATAGGCAAGCTTGAATCCGTAGAAAAAAGAGGTTTTCGATACTCTTTGAACAGTTTAATTCTGAATATCAAAACAACTCAAGCAAATTCTGATGCTTAACGCTTCGCAACAATAAAGATAATTATTTCATGGCCATTTGGGATCATATTCCATTACAAGGTATTTTGTTATTTCCCAGTAGAAACAGATGTTTGATCACTCAGATCATGTTGCATTCTTAAGATTCGTCTATATGTCTATGTGTATATGTGTGTGTATGTATATGTATATATGTCTATGTATTTTACGAGTATTTTAGATTTCCCCTGTGAAATTATTTACTGAAAAACATAGTTTTGTACAAATCACTATGTAATCAATTAATTTACATCCTAATCTGTCTAGTTCAGGAATCTCTCGAACGAATCCTTTCAACACTGAACAGTTCCATTTCACGAGTCATGTTTCTGTTAGTTCATCCGACGTCAAGTTTGTTCAGCTGGTAAATGTAGAAGTTAGTTGCAACTCATCAGTGTCAGAACCAGTTTTGGGCTACGAGTTTTACTTTTACGAGTTGTAATCTATTAGATTATGCTCACTAGTATTACGTAGCTTTTTTTTAGCTAGGATGTGTAACCTTGTTAATATGTATTACAAATAAATGGATCCATTTATTTGAAATCAGAGATTTTCAAAATTGTTTAGTAATTAGAATAAAATATATGAACTACTGGGTTTTATGATCATATATGGGTTTAGGATTCTAACATAAATAGACAGTGATCTATGTCGTTTATCAACTTTTTAATTTAATTTTTCTTTAACAATATTCATTTTACCTAGAGAAACATTAATCTTATGTTACTATGTCCGTTCTTTCATATTACTTACTTGTGGTTATCGGAAATCAAAAGTTATGTTACAAAAATTTTAGCTCTGCTGCCTCATAATTTCTTCTGTTTTCAAATTCAATTTAAAATATATTTATTAAGGTAATTACAACAACTTTGCCTCGCTAAGTTTAAAAATATTGCTGGCGAGGTTCAATTGATGAATAAATATAACAAACATAATGTTAAAAATTTCCTACAACAAAGATACCTAAATTTACTATTTCTAAGGTGGTCTGTGGCAGGCACATTAATTTTAATCAAAGTAGTTGGCAGCACACTAAACATATAAGTGTAATGACATAAGTTAATTGCTTTATAATATCGAATAATAAGGTATAAGGATTAATAAAAATTTATAACAGCTTATGTAACAACTATTCAAGCAGCCACCAACAGTAAAAAACAATACCATAATACACAATTAATTCATCAAATAGCCACTAAAATAATCAACAAACTTTTGGAAATAAAAATAATACATCAAATAATAAACAGTTTAAAGGACCAATAGAAAGAACAGTTTTTTACGTCCACCCAATATGCTCCAATATACAGTAGGTTCTACGATTAAATGCCTTTATATTTCAAATAGTCTCGACTCCTCCCTAACATGCAACGGATAATTTCTCTCCCATATAAAATGCTAGTGAGTGACCCTACGAGAACCTAAAAACTGTAAACGGTAAAAGGGCTGATGTGTTTTTTTTTAATTCCTGGCAGTAGTGTTGGTTTAAATTTAATTTTAAAGTGTATTCACTAAAGATCTTTTATTAAAATTATGTTTTTCTTATTCAAACGATTTACAAAATAATTCGTAAGGACTATTTTATCCTAGGATCAAACTAAGTAACAGGATGGAAAGCGTTATGAATAACCTCTTTTTTATTTGGAAGATTGTAGTTTGCTGACGCTACACTTTATATGAGTTTTAAATCCACTCAACCTTGTTTAAGGGGATCCGCCACCACTAAAATGGGTGTTTTTTTTTTATTTTTTACAATTTTCCAAAAATGTCATTTTCTTATTGGGTATGCTTTTGACAATATCCATGTGAAGTTTCATGCATATCTGACTATATTTACTATTGGTACCTTGACCACAAAACAAAAGTGAGAATTTTTGGATTTTTAGTTTTATTTTTTTAATCATCTATATATTCCCTATAATATAGTAAAGAATAATTTTTATTTATAAAAATGGCATATTTATCACATACATATAAACACTTAACAGTTTGAATGCTATAATGCACCTGAGCTATATGAATATAATATGTAACCAGCTGTTTGAGAAAACAGCTGGTTTGGGCAAACCAGGTGTTCGTGGACTTTGGACGCAATTTCCCAAAAGTCGTGTTTTTTTTTACATTTTGTTAAATAAAATCAAAAGCATTTGAGCTAGCCAATTCAAATTTTTACCACATCATCCCAATACTATGAACTATATTTAATGGTATAATAAGCCTTATACAATCAAAAATAAATATATTTTGAAACATTTTTGGAAAAAATTAAGGTCAAATTTTTTACACTTTATGAAAATTGCTATAATTTTTTAACAATTGCGTTACTATGGTTATTATACCATTAAAGTTACAGTAGGTTGTAAGAAACATGAAAATACTTACTTTTTTTAAATATATTAATAAAAAAAAGTTATTTAGGCTTTTCTTCCCCCCACTCTGAAATTTATATATGTATTTATAATATTGTTGTATTAAGTCTGTTCTTTTATCATGTGTTTTATGTTTGTTGTCAGATGTTTTTGTAAACATTAGTTTAGTTTGAAAATAGAGTTTGTTCAAGCAAGATGTGTGAATAATATTCTTGTATAAGAAATAGAACATGGTGGCAGCTTAGTGGATTTTTTATCGAACAAAGTCTAAAACCACGCATGATGTCAAGTAAGGGCAGAAAAAAACGAAATACTCGTAGGCAAAGGTATGAGGACAATGAGGAGGATGCCCAAAGTGAATTCAACTACATGTCAGAAAGGGATTCTAGAAAGACTGAAGGTGAGTCACTAGGTTTTGCATTGGGACAGACAAACCGAGAAAATAATGCAGTAATGTGTACTCCTACTCCTATGATAAATCTGACGTTACCAACTCCAGATACCTTCTCTTTTACTCCGAATGAGTGGCATTCCTGGAGGAATCGCTTTCAAAGGTACAGACGGGGGTGCGGTCTAGATAGCACTTCCGACGCTCGGCAAATCGATGTACTTTTGTTTACAATGGGTAGTAGAAGTGAAGATATTTTCGATTCGTTTTCACCAAAACCGAATACTTATGACGAGGCTCTTCGGGCCTTTGATGCATACTTTGTGCCAAGACGAAATATCATTTATGAGAGAACAAAATTTCTAAAACACAAGCAAGGGAGTGATCCATCTGAAAAATTCATAACAGATTTGCATGGTCTTGCAAAAACGTGTGCATGGGGTGAACTGAACGATGAGATGGTGCTTCTGGTCCTCATTATTGGTATGAAAGATGAGGCTCTAAGTGATAGACTCCAGCTGGACTCTCAATTGACTCTGGAGAAGGCGATTAATACCTTGCGCCAACACGAGGAGCTAGAACGCCAAAAACGTGAGCTCGCCAATACTAATGTTTTTATGGTGAATCAAACGTAAATACAAGTCGGTAAAACAAATCTGTCTGAAAGAGCTGGTGAACAGAAATTCACCGAGGATGCTATGAGAAAAAAGTGCAGGAAATGTGGTTATAACTGGCACGGATCACTGGCCGAATGCCCTGCTAGGAAAGCCAAATGTGACAAATGTTCCGAGATTGGACATTTTTTTCGATGTTGTCCCTCCCGCGAAAAGTGGATGAGAAAAAACAAAAACGTTGTTAAAGAAATCGAACAGCAAGATTCAGACAGTGGTTATCAACAGGTTCCTGAGATTTTCATAGGGAATATAGACAGTAGTGACAAAGCCTGGGTCCAGGAGGTAAAAGCAAGCTGTGGAAACCAAGATTTAGGTCTTATAAAATTTAAACTTGACACAGCAGCTGATGTAACCATGATTCCAGTAGGAGTTCTTGGTGATTTTATTAAGACTCTGCCTCTAGGAAAGTGCAAATCCCCTGTGTTTAGCGCAAAGAAGAAAGAACGAATCAATATTTTGGGAACTTTAAGGCTAAAGCTTGAACATAAGGGTGTATCAGTTTATGATCTTGCGTATATTTCTGAGGAGATCACTGTTCCACTTCTTAGCAGACGTTCCTGTGAAGAGCTGAACCTGGTGAGGAGAATTTTTTCTGTAGATTCACATGATATTGACTGGGCTACTAAGTATCCTAATTTATTTCAAGGGCTGGGAAATATGAAAGGAGAGTACAAGATTGAAATGAAGGAGAATGCAGTTCCTTACGCTATATCCACCCCCAGGGTTGTACCAATACCTTTAAAAACCAAGGTGAAAGAGCAGTTAGACGATATGCTTGAGAAAGGAGTGATTGTTCCAGTTGAACACGCGACTGATTGGTTCGCACCAATGGTAGTTTGCGCAAAAAAGGGAGGTGGGGTTAGGATCTGCGTAGACCTATCCAAACTCAACAACAGTGTGAAACATCGGTTTTATCCTATCCCAAAGATCGAACTTTCATTGGCCGAGATCGCGGGAGCCAAGTACTTCAGCAAGATCGATGCGAATTCCGGGTTCTGGCAACTGAACCTTGCAGAGGAGTCACAAGATTACACAACATTTATCACCCCTTTTGGGAGGTATAAATTCCGTAAGTTACCTTTTGGAATTACGTCCGCTCCTGAAGAGTTTCAGCGCCGCATGTCAAAAGCTTTAGAAGGGGCAAAGAACTGTTTAGTGCACATTGACGACTGTCTGATATGGGGAAGAACGAAAGAAGAACACGACGAGTGTCTTAGGGCCGTTCTAGAGAGAGTGCAAGCTAATGGAATCACCTTGAATAAGCAGAAGTCGGAGTTCTGCAAGAAGACTGTGACATTTCTGGGGTTTGTGCTGTCTAAGGACGGAATCAAGCCTGATCCAAGCAAGGTACAAGCGATTGTGGACTTACCAGCTCCAAGAAACGCTAATGAAGTACAAAGATTCATGGGCATGATTACTTTTCTGGCAAAATTTATTCCGAACCGCAGTGAGATTTTGGAGCCAATTACGAGCTTGTTAAAGACTAAAAACGATTTCTTTTGGGGACCAGCTCAAGAAAACGCTTTTGTCACAGTAAAACAGATTTTATCATCAGAGCCATGTTTGACTGTTTACGATCCGCAAAAACCCTCGATTCTTTCTTGCGATGCTTCAAAAAAAGGTCTTGGAGCGGTTTTACTTCAAGTTGAAGGAGAAAACAAGAAACCTGTGGCATATTTATCTCGGACTCTAACGCCTGCTGAAGAAAACTACAGTAACATTGAGAGAGAAGCGCTTGCGTGCACATGGGCAAGTGACCGTTTGAAATGTTTCCTGATGGGTAAAATGTACACAATTGAGACCGACCACAAACCGCTTGTCTCAATTTTCAAAACACAAAATTTGGACGAGCTCTCACCGAGGCTACAGCGGTTCCGAATGCGTATGATGAGATACGATTATCGCATGACCTGGACCCCAGGAAAAGACCTTGCCATAGCAGATCTACTATCAAGAAGTCCTATTCCGGCTGACGAAGATGGCGAATAATTGACCGAAGAAGTGGAAGCCTTCGTCCACGAAATCAGTCTGATTAGTATAAACACTACAGATGAAAATGTGACAAAGGTACTTCACTCACAAATGAGAGATCCAATCTGTGCACAACTTAAGTTACAAATTTTAGACGAATGGCCTGTAAAATCAAGTTTACCTAATGAGATTCAAGAGTACTTTAATGTGAAAGACGAGTTAAGTTGTATTGATGGGCTATTGCTTCGAGGAACTCGGATGATAATACCTCAAGAACTACGAGCGGAAATGCTCGAGAGGCTTCACAGTGGACACTTGGGAATCACAAAAACAAGGAAACGTGCTTTGGGAACCATGTGGTGGCCTGGAATTTCTCAAGAAATAGAAAGGAAAATCAAATCGTGTCCAGTGTGTATTCAGAACTCAACTAATCACAGTGAACCATTGATTCCGAGAACTGTCCCGGATTACCCGTGGCAAAATGTGTCTGTTGACTTGTTCAAACACGAAGACAAGTGGTATATGGTTATCGTGGATCACTACTCAAGATACTTTGAAGTCGAGGAAATGCATCGAATGAGGGCTTCAGATGTGATTCGGGTTTGCAAAACCACATTTTCACGTTTTGGAATTCCTCAACGTGTTTATTCAAATAGTGGGACACAATTTCACCATATTGACTCAAGTGAATTTAAATTGTTTGCAAAGGAGTGGGGGTTCTCCACATTCAGAAGTAGTCCCCACCACCATCAGGGAAATGGGGCAGCTGAAGCAGCTGTGAAAGTAGCAAAAGGGCTAATGAAGAAAAACAAGGATAAATTTGAACTTGCCCTACTTTCTTACCGGACCTCACCTCTTGAAACCGGCTTTTCCCCATCTGAACTTATGTTTGGAAGGAAATTAAGAGACAATCTTCCATCTACTTTGGTTGGAAATCCTGTGGAAAATAAGAATTTTCTTGAGAGGGAGAATAAGTACCAGAATAAGTACAAGATACAATTTGATAAACGACATGGAGCGAGTGGTTTAAGTGAATTAGAAGTTGGAAGCATGGTATGGATCACAGATCTACGTCGACACGGTAAGGTAGTCAGGAAATTGAACGAACCACGTTCCTACCTTGTGGAAACTGACAAGAGAACTATTCGCCGAAACAGGAAGTTCTTAGTTCCTGCACCGTACTACGGAGGAGATGGAATTCTTTCAAACTGTTCATCCATGGTCCTTAATCGTCCATGCAACTCACGTGATCGTCCAGGAGCTGGCACAGTAACCCGTTACGGAAGGTCCATTAAGAAACCGAGGCGGTACTGAGGTTCATAAAGATGTGGACATCTTGAAGCGGGATGTTGTATTAAGTCTGTTCTTTTATCATGTGTTTAAATATGTTTGTTGTCAGATGTTTTTGTAAACATTAGTTTAGTTTGAAAATAGAGTTTGTTCAAGCAAGATGTGTGAATAATATTCTTGTATAAGAAATAGAACAAATATATATGTAGGTAGGTATATATAAAAAAATTTTGTCATAATCCTATTATAAACGCTAAATAACTAAAAATGAGAGAAAAAATGAAAATATTAGCTGAAATAAGAAAATTAGGCTTAGAGTTGGCGGATCCCCTTAAGAAGCGAAAGAGGCTGCCACATCAAAGCGAACATTTTGGAACGGGATAGCTGGTCTGTTTAATGAAACGCATTTCAAATATTTTAAAGTACTTGATGACGTGTTACTAACCAAACTATAATTAAAGTAAGTGTTTATTAACTTATCAGTTTAAAATTAAATCGTGTTGTAAATAATATGAATATGTTTCTAGTGTGGTTTACCTAGGATTACAATAGCTTGTGTCGTACTTTTTTACTTGTAATTTTATTTTGAACATAATTAAAGATATTGAGGTCCCTTACAAAGTATGATTATTACCCTGAGGAAATTGGTGTAGTGTCAATGTTCCTGGTTTCTGATATAATGGGGTTCTAGAGATCAATTATGATTACTAATTCATAATAAGTAACCAACACTAAATTGCGATTATGAGGCATGGGAATAATTTCTTGATTTCTAAATAAATGCCTGCTGATTGTTGAAAACATTACCCTTACAATATAAGTTTTTTGTTAGATCTAAGATTACAAACAGGATTTATTTCTCTGTGCAAATTTTTAGTCTGTGAAAAAAATTACCCCAGTCTGTTGGAGTCGTATTTGGAGAATAAGCTACTGACTGTGATTTTATTCTATTCATACATCACTACTTCTTTAGATATTGAGCGTGTTACGTAATTACTAAAGATAAATCAAGATCATTATCATTGTATATAATCTTGTCAAGAAATATACTCAAAGATTTATTCTATGCGGATTGTTTGAGGTAAGTAGGAAGTCAGTACCAAAAAAAGAAAGGGTTTCCATTAAATAAAACATGACACTAATAGTGCTCATCGAATCGGAAATATGCGATATCCAGTTTATAAAAGCGTCATAAGTCTTCTGGATAATGAAAGATATATTCGTAACAACTTAGAATAAGGATTTTATATACGTTTTATAAGTGCGGAAAAACTACGTTTCATATCATTAGGAAAAGTACGGACTTGAGTTAAGACTAAATTATTACTTTAACAAGGTCAATCACAAGTAAAAGGAGTTTACAAGGAAATGTATTTTAATGAGAACGACTAGAGGATGTTTTCATCAAGACATGCAGGCATATTCCTTAAAACATCTCATCTTGGACTTGTATTTGTATATCGTGTCTTGTAATATATTCTTGGTACTTCCACATTATAATTATTCTTACCCTGCTTGATGGTTCCTTGATGAAGAATATATTAACAATCTTGGACTTCTTGATCATGTAATAGTTGTATGCCCAATACATAGTATGGTTCTTATAAAAACTATTGTGATAAAATGCTTTGAGACACTGTGTTTACATTCCGATAATATTTATTCTGGGTAATTTGTTTACTATGAGTTAGTAATTTTATTTGTATTTAAGACAAATTATTTGCTCTAAAGTAATATTAACATGTACGTTTTTGTTTAGTTGTTAAGGTTCTAGTACTAGTAGTCTAAAATTTTGTTTTTCGCCAAACGATTGGGAATACACTAATACAGTAAAACGATAATTTAGTTCAATATTGCAGACTTAGTATAAGAAAACTTTACTCGAAGAACAATGTTTTTATTTTTATTTTATTACGTTGAAAATGGGCCAAATAAGGAAAGTTTGTGTTCAACTCTGCATTACAAAACTAAAAAGCAAGTCGAAAGGTTCTGCTTGGATGTCGTTCGAAACTTTCTTACAGTATATACGTTTTCATATCAAAGTATTTTCACATTCTACAGTTTTTATGAATTAACTAAATTGACAATGCCATAAAACAGTTAGTTATCGCGGTTGTTAACGTAAGAGATTGTTCTTGATTTGAATATCATTATATTTAACTTGTATCTCATAATGAAACATGTTTCTGTAAACCTACAAAGTTTCTAGGCCCATGTCGATGTAAATGCTATTGCCTCTGTATAATTACCACGAGTTAGCAGCGCTACCGCAACAGAACTATTCCTAGACATATCCATGTTTTCATGTAATGAAAACATAACTTTAACATAACAGAACTATAAGGAATAACTAGTTGAACAAATAGTTATTCCTTTTATCATAACCATTTTTGTAAAAATTTTGTTTAGTTTTAAATAGACGAGTAAAGAATGTACAGTTTATTGCATACCTAAAAAAGATAACCTTCTGTATATAAAGAAAACATAAAATTTTAAGTAAAAATTTCTTAAATTAGAAAGTTCTTAGAAATACGATCTGATTTAAATCTTCAGCTTCAAAGAAATGACAAGGAATATAAGATATATTTTAAAATGTAATCTTCAATTTACATATTTTTTGCATTGTATGAATATTTAAAAAGACTTTTCCTCAATCTCATAATATAAAGCCCCTATCACCGAATCACTTATAATAAAATATTTATCATAGTTTTCAAATAGTGTTCAAAGGCTAACCATAAATCTTCCTAAATTCTTTTATTTTTATTTTCTTAATTGATATAAATCTTATGAGCCTCAGGTCTAATTATTTTACTGATTGGCTAATCGTAATAGTTTATTTAACTTATTTTTCAATTCTGTCTTCATGTTGAAGATGTTTTTACATTACATTCATTCCATTGCCCTTAAAAATAATGCAACACTTATTTAATTAATTTATTTAAATAAGATAACTCAATGCGGTTCTCATTTACCTTAATCTTATTCACATATAAGCAACTCAAGGTAGTTCTGAGGTAGTTCTCAACATCATCTCAAGTGTTGTTCACATTATCTGACAGCTTGTTACACTCCATGTAACTCCATTAGTCTCTTATTTATCAAGTTACATTCAAGTCTATCTTAATTTTATCGCAATCCGTACATTATATTGTATATATTTCAAAGTCTTGCTGTATTGTAAGTGATAACACCTGTATATCATTGATCCTCCTTTGCCGAAAAAAAAACAAATGACAACGATTGTAAGATAGTTTAAGATGTGATAATCAATATTCCATGGGAATTGCAGAAAAATTTGGAGATTTCTACTCCAGCAATATATCAAGACTCCCATGACGAACTATATTCAAAAAATGTAAAAATTCCACATACAGTCAACTACAACTCTTACTCTACACTTTTTTAATGCTATGTATAGCATATAAAACCATCTCAAACATTTAAAAAATCTTTTATAGGCCCTACATGTTTTGGGTTAGGTTGTATCGGTTGATTAATTGTGTAAGTGAACTATTTTGTTTTGTTTAAGGTTGTGAAATGCGTTTAAGATATTTACACTAAGTTTTACTACTGTTTAAAACTGCACAATTATTTCTTCTTATTTACAAAACAATATTTACTGTTAGGTTTTGTGAGATTATTTAATCAATTTGTGTAAGTAACTCAATGTGCTTCTGAGGATGCAACGTAATCTCAAATGCTACACTCATTATCAACATCTTGTGACACTACATGTAACTACATTAGCTTCTACCTCATCAAGTTGCACTTAAGATTATCTTCAGACACACCGTACATAACAACTCTTCCTGCTTTAAGAAAGTTTAAGTTTTAAGTTAAGTTAAAGTGTAGTTCCTAGTTAGACATTTCCTAAAAAAATTTTAAAATTCAAGAGAGTTATTTTAAAATATATATATATATATATATATATATATATATATATAGGCCTACACTAAGAGGACAGTTTTTTTTTTGAATACCAAAATTGACGTTAAAAATGTGAAATATTGTTCGTTTATTCATTTTACTTTATTTTTATAATCTCAAATTAAGGTGGCACACTCAAGTGCAACGTAGAATATAGTTGAATTATTTATAATTTGATAAAATACTGAATAAAATTACAGCTTTGAAGAGTAATTTATACCTTTATCAACGCTTCCCCCTCCTAGAACTACATTTAAATATTATTACATTCCGAGTATACTTTACTTGACCCTTTTCTTTCCCACTTCGAAGTAACACTCGACCCAACAAATACCAAAGTTTGTTTTAAACGAAGAAATTTATCCTACTAATATTATAAATGAGAAAGTTTGGATGTATGGATGTATGGATGTATGTTTGTGACAAGTGCACACGAAAAATACTGGTCGGAATGGGCTGAAATTTGGCATGATGATAGCTCACATTCCCGATTAACATATAGGCATATTCTTATTTCAAAAATCCTTTCGGGCTCCGCCCCAGTGGCTCTGGAGTTTCCCATGTTAACCTTATGAGAAATGGAATTATTGAATCTTAACAGCTGTTTCAATTAAACAAGTTGGTTCTGTTCTATGATGTTCAATAGCATTAAAGTTACAAGGATTACCAACAGGGTGCAGCACTATTATTTCTTTTACATTTATGACAACAGCTAATTTGCAACCAAAAGGTGAGTGAGCGTAGCGAACGAGCTCCAACCTAAAGGTGAGTGAGCGTAGCGAACAAACTTCAACCAGGACGTGATTGAGCCATGCGAACGAGATAATCTTGAAAATTAAGAAGTTAAACGGGGCAAAGACCGCGGGTTACAGCTAGTGTAAATATATATCAGAAAGAATTTCAAAAGTAAGTCTAATTTTGAAAAACATATATTTATCAATCATGAATTTGGTAATGTTATATGTTATATATGTTTATTAGAACGTGAAACATAATAAAAAATACATAAAATATCAATTATTTTAAGTGGATATAATAAAGGTTTTCTGTCCTACATTTGAATTAAGATAGTTTGCAGTAATATTAAGGTGAATAAAGGTGAAAGAGGTTGCTAATGTGCACATTATAATTTAATCATAAATAAAATAAAGTAAATAGTTTGCCATATTTATTTTTACCGCTGATTGGTACACACCTTAACAGCAATTGCCTACTATGTATTGAAGAAACTGTATGTAAAACAACTATTGGTGACTCATTATTATTCTATATTCCAAAGAAGAGGAACTTTCAGACAAAATAATGAAGATAATTAGATTTACAACAATCTCTTGTGGTTTGGATAAAACAAGCCCGCGGCCGATACGTCTGCAACTTTTCCCAAACATTTCAAGTTTTATCTTAATTACCATTTGATCTTCAGAAATTGTTTTTCTCAGTTGAGATAGGACATTATAACAAAAGCTTGCGTAATTTCCTATTTATAATCAATTGTCAATGTAGGTAGTTACATTATGATTTTAACAATTTTAGAAGAACTTAAATCTGTAATCTATATTAATTAACTGTTTTTCTGTGGCGTAAGACAAGTTTACTTTTGCTAAGATGTCTGGACCAGAAGAACTGCAGACGACATTGTGCAGATGACGTCACTCTCCGAAGCAAATGGCTGTTTTTTTTTCAGAATTTACAACTCAAAGATAACTAATGAAATAATTATATCATACCCTCCAAAATTGAGTAAATAAGAATATAATTCTCCTTATTTATTATACTGAAAAAACATCAACGATGTAGTTAGTTCATTTGAGTGAAGCTTAATTAATTCCAATTTAGTTTCTGGCGAAAATAGCAGTTTATAAAGAGCTATAATGAGTTGCCTGTAGCAAAAGACTGAAATTGAACCGTTCATGACACATTGTTTGTAAAAGCTATAGGATTACTGTAACGTCTGTCTGATGTGACTAGACAAGTTGAACTAGAAAATTTGTAATTAAATTTATTTATAAAGACTTGTGAGTTGAATAAATCAAAATCATTTTGGTAAGAGCTAGTATATTATGAATAAAATATGAGGAAAAAATTTCAATACTCTAGGATAAGTGGGATAAATGAGAAAAGTGACATCAAAGTTATAAAAAAAAACTAACATTCGTAGTGAATGATTAAAAGTAGCAGTCGTGCTGCTAACCCACTGGCGTTCAAGGAGTTCGTCAAATCAGACCAACGAGTGCTAGTGTTGTAGTGAGCTTGCTTATAACTGCAAACTACCCGGTCGGCCAACGGTGGCTAGGTAGATCAGTTGGCTAAGGTGTTACACTGACAAGTGTAGCGCTGAGGTCTTCCTACATGCACGAGTTTGATTCCCGTACGTGTGCAATCCAAACTAAGCTCATTAATGTGTAGCTTCATCTGTTTTTGTGGTGTTCAAATTATTACAGAGTACCGCTTAGACTTAAGTGAAATAAATACAGGGGTAGGATGCAAAAGAAATCAATACATAACGTATTCAACTAATGGAAAATGTATCAATGAAAATAGGTAGTTATTTTTGTAATGGAAACAGATAAAATAAGACTTGAATAGGGTAAACTAATAAAATAGTCCACGCCACTTTGTAATCTACTGCGTTAAAGTGTAACATAGTTGTAATATGTTGAACTCAAGTGTAATCTGGAGATACAAGAATTGGTTTTACTGTTTACCCTTGCACCTGTGCAGACATATTTCCCTAAGGCCTTTATAATACAATGTTTTGTTTTCTGTTTCAATGCTAAAACATAAAATTACGGATGACATTATAAGAATTATCATGTAAACAAAACATGTTCCAAACAAGTAATGCATACCAATCTGATTATCGTTGGCAGGTGATTTCCCTATAGTGTACAAATCCTTAACATGTATCCGAAATCAACCGGTCTATCAATCCTTATATGTTTTAAGTCACGTTAAAATAAACGGTATCAGCATTCTGACACATACTTTCTCCCATAAGTTTGTCAACAACCTTTATCATGTGTAAGCAGTGGGAGTAAATATACGGAAATGGGATTCGTAAAATTTTTTTCAGAATTTCAAGGACTATAACATACTAAATTTTTATCAAAATCGTTCGAGCCAATTTTGAGAAAATCTGATTTTCCGTTATTTTATGGGGTTTTTATGGGAAAATAACATAATTTACCATAACTTTTGAACCATAAATTTTACAGAAATGGGATTTGTACCATTTTGTTCAGAATTTAAAGGGGCTACAACATACTAAATTTTTATCCAAATCTTTTGGGCCATTTTTGAGAAAAACCGATTTTTCCGGGTTTTTTTATGGCTTTTTAAGGGGAAAATCACCATTAAAAATCTAAATTAAAAAAAAATGTAAAAAATGCCTGGAGATACCATGGATTAGAACCTACATACCAAATTTCATCGAAATCGAGTCTCTAGCTCTGTACACATCCAGACACACAGACATCACTTGGAAAACCATATTTTTGGGTCCAGGGGGACCCAAAACGAAAATGTTTACGAAAACAATACTTTCTCCATATACTATGGTATAGGGGAAGAAAGTAAAAAAAAACATAGTATTGTTATAGGTTCGTAGGCAATGAATGAAACTACTCATTCATAAAACAATCTGCATGCAAATAAACTTAAAAGTGTATAAATATGAATAATAGCTCCCTTAAGCTTAAAACTACATATTAGTTAATATTTTTTTAGACATGATAACTTTACAAAAAAAGTTGTGTAAGAAGCAGTAATGATCAAAACCATTAGCCGAGATTGTTAACGATGGACGGACAGGTTTGTAACATTGATTACAATCTGAAATGGAGGAATCAATTTGACATTAAAAACACAAATATATTGATTTTTTGGATAAACTATTTCGTGAGATGTTACAAATGAATGAAATGTACCTAAATTATTATTTTAAACAATTACTTTTGGAAATGAACCATTGATGCATTTGCTTGTATTCAAGTTAAAATATATGCAATTTTGTCCAAATAATGGTGTGGCAGCAAAATAATGGTGTATATAATGTGAAATACGTCACTTTAATCATGTTTCACTGTATTTTAGCTAAGGTGAATGAACACAATCAGTCAAGATAATGGTGTGGCAACTGTGGTGTATAGGCTGCGGAACTACGTCACATTGATCTTGTTTCACTGTATTGTAGCCAAGGTAGGGAATGAACACAGTCAGTCAAGATAATGGTATGGCAACTGTGGTGTATACGCTGCGGAACTACGTCACATTGATCTTGTTTCACTGTATTGTAGCCAAAGTAGTGAATGAACACAATCAGTCAAGATAATGGTGTGGCAACTGTGGTGTATAGGCTGCGGCACTACGTCACATTGATCTTGTTTCACTGTATTGTAGCCAAGGTAGGGAATGAACATAGTCAGTCAAGATAATGGTATGGCAACTGTGGTGTATACGCTGCGGAACTACGTCACATTGATCTTGTTTCACTCTATTGTAGCCAAGGTAGGGAATGAACACAGTCAGTCAAGATAATGGTATGGCAACTGTGGTGTATACGCTGCGGAACTACGTCACATTGATCTTGTTTCACTCTATTGTAGCCAAGGTAGGGAATGAACACAATCAGTCAAGATAATGGTGTGGCAACTGTGGTGTATACGCTGCGGAACTACGTCACATTGATCTTGTTTCACTCTATTGTAGCCAAGGTAGGGAATGAACACAATCAGTCAAGATAATGGTGTGGCAACTGTGGTGTATAGGCTGCGGAACTACGTCACATTGATCTTGTTTCACTCTATTGTAGCCAAGGTAGGGAATGAACACAATCAGTCAAGATAATGGTGTGGCAACTGTGGTGTATAGGCTGCGGCACTACGTCACATTGATCTTGTTTCACTCTATTGTAGCCAAGGTAGGGAATGAACACAATCAGTCAAGATAATGGTGTGGCAACTGTGGTGTATACGCTGCGGAACTACGTCACATTGATCTTGTTTCACTCTATTGTAGCCAAGGTAGGGAATGAACACAATCAGTCAAGATAATGGTGTGGCAACTGAGGTGTATAGGCTGCAGAACTACGTCACATTGATCTTGTTTCACTGTATTGTAGCCAAGGTAGTGAATGAACACAATCAGTCAAGATAATGGTGTGGAAACTGTGGTATATATGTTGCGGAACTATGTTACATTGATCTTATTTCACTGTACTGCAGCCAAGGTAGTGAATGAACACAATCAGTCAAGATAATGGTGTGGCAACTGTGGTGTATAGGCTGCAGAACTACTGTTGCACTATAGTTTACAGTATCATTGATGAACCGGTAGACCCAACAGTAAAAGCACCCAGTAACCATATTAACGGTACTCTAATATTACGCATTATCTTGAAACATTGCGTAAACCAGCTTTATCAGCTGTTAATTTTTTTTCTTAGCGGTGAAATATTTAGTACATGCTGAACATAAACAAAAAAAGTACAAGAGGGAAAGAACTGTGTGTATTGTAAAAAACTATAATACAATATTTTAATTGCCTATAACAGATTAAAAAGAAACTAACTTAATGATGTTGTACTTCTAAACGTTCATTAACTAAAACATATTTAAAAGCTAAGTCAAACTTTGCCTTGATATAATATTCAACTCAATAAATTAAAACTGGATCTCTCATTGTTCTTGATTAGAATAAAGTACCGTCGTATAATAACATTCCATTGACCAAAATAATAGCACTGGTAAGAACAGGTGAAACCTTCTTCTTAAGGAGTCAGGAGTCTGTATGTTGAAAAGGGTAATTTTTAATACATTTCGTTAATTTTCTTTACTAAACTCATAACCAACTATTTAAAGAATGTTTAGTAATTTACTAATCATTCTTTGAATTGTTAGTATTGAGATATAATCTTTATTATTCCTTCATACAATGCAAGTTATGAAGTATTGTATTACATGTAACAAATAAATTTCAACATAATGCTCTTCAAATATGTTTTAAATATTTCGAAGTCGATGTTTATGTTACCAGAGCATATAATACGTAAACGATAATTGATTACACCTTACACACATTCTACATGACTTATTTCATGAGAATACTGATACTTACAGGAGGGGGACCTGTTCAATTATAACTTTTATCAAACAACTGTGACGTACCAAAAGGAAACGGTCTAAAATACTCTAAAACTTATGAATCTCTAGTATCGTTCAGTAAAGTTCTGAGGTAAGATATTTATTATATGCAAACACGATATATTTATCAAATACAAACCCTACCGAACTAAACAGGTCAGCAGTAGTAACTAAGCTAATGAGCCAGAGACTGTAGTTTCAGTGACAAAATCATATCACTAGTCAACACTGGTTTGTTCAATGATTTTAGATAAACGTATTGGGCATACCCTCTAGTGACGAGTAGTTAAGGTTCAAAATATCAAAAACTATGTCCAATGTTTGCTTAGAAGCATCTAGTATTTTTGTACTTAACATGTTTACGATTAGTGCAATTAGCGAAATTATAAAAAAAATTGATTATTGTTACCCACATGCGTAGCTAACTAGTAGAGCGATTAATATCGTTATGAAGAAAACAGAATTCAGTTTACTCGCAGCATAACGAAATCGTGGAATTGAATTGACTAAGACTTAATCCAATTTAATCTGAGAACGCCTTCCAGCAGTGACAGTAGTAATTACTTGTCGTTGCCCGAATCTATTGAAGGATCTACAGTATTTAGTGAAATAAAATATAATGAAAGGCACATAATTAGTGCAATTTTTGTATACATATTACATTTACCGTTCATAAACTGTACTTTCCTGTAGAAAATAATCTAAAATATGTAATACAAGGTACTGTAGTATAAATCACCATGTGCTTGGTTCGGATAGTGTAGTAGACACGTCACTCACAATGTGTTTAATTAGAACAATGTTGTATTTATTGTACCTAATAAGCTATTACGGTAAATGTTGCAGGTATTTAAATATATACAGGATGCTTGGCATCAGCATAAAAGATTTTAAGGCACTGTATTTATATGCGAGTGAATTGTATAAAAAATAAGCAATTCGGCTAGTTCATCTCACTCTTCTTTCCGGAAACCGCAATTTTTAGTTCCTTCAAAATGTCATGACCTTGCCCATTAAAATCTCATTTTGTCAACTGTTTATCCAATGTAATGATATTTTCAGTGAACAACGTAAAAAAACGAAATCGTAATAGAAGTTTTGCTAAGAAGTTTTTCAAAATCTAATAATGTTTAAAGTGAGATGTAACCATCCAAACTGCTTATTTTTATCGCAATTTTCACGCAAAAAATGCTTAAAATGTTCAACACTGACTACCAAACACCCTGTATAGAATGAGGCAGGTCAAACTTAGTTACTATGAAAAGAATCTGTGTGCTACAAAAAAATATATATTCTGCACTACATGTCAAAACTTTTTTTTCGACATAACACTAATTGAAATATATTTACTACTATTAACTCTTCTATAGAAAAACCATGCACATTGGAAATACTCTAAAACTAGTTGTATTAGTGTTTTGGTGTTAAAATTTTACTTTTTGTGATTTTTTGGGTGAAACGTATTCCTAGGTAAACTCGGTATTACTCAATAAACCCCTTGGTTATGTTTATATTATCTTTACAGCAATATTTCGCCTTTATGTAAGCCAAGTTTCAACGTAAGACTTCTGGTTTACAACTCCATTAGATACGTTTTCCAATGTAATTTCATGCAACTGCATCTATTTTATTGATACAATATATTTATGATTGCAATAGCTTCATATCTATATTCAGTGACTTCCTTAAAAATCCTGTATGTCACCGATTGAACTGTAATGTGGTTACAATTATTATTGTTCAGTATATTTTGTTAAACATGTATACGATATTTTAATTTATTGATTTATATATTTTAATTTATTGCTATCCTTGCCAAATTTTAAAAGAAATTACATTAATAAAGGTCCTACTTTCAATAATAGTTTTTTTTTACAACCATGTTGTTCGATCATTAATTTCTTCGTTTGTGATTTAGGGGGGAATAATTTTATTATACGTTTCTAGTTGAAAACTTACTCCCGTAAGAGTATGTGTTGGTGGTCTGCCTCCCCATGTATTGTATTCAACTTTGACGTTTGCTATACAGTGTTAAACTGTCAGAGAGCAATAAAGACATTATTATTATTTCACAATGAACTGCAGCACACGACGAATACATCAAAGATTCAATAATTTGATTAAGTGACCAAGTTTGACTCTGAGGTTGGTATAGGACTGAGGAACATTGGATCGTGACGTCACTGTATCTCAGCTTCCTCAGTAGGCCTACGAATCTCTTACCCTTTGTTAGATCACAGAGAAGTAATCTTCTCTGTGGTTATATCCACACGTGTGTTCGAAAATGTGTAAATATTCGTTAAAATATTCGCATAATGTTTACTTTTGTGTGTACGTACATGTGTTTGTAAATATCCGACTAACATCACCTCATGGGATTCATGTAAATAATGTTAAGTGCTGATGATGATGAGCTGTAACAGTTCGAAACATGTACAGCATGGAAAACTACTACGTTTTACACCTTCTGGCATACCTAAGTAAGGAGATTTTCACATATAATTGAATAAAGGTGTCAACGCTGTTCAATTTAAGAATAAGTAGGGACTATTTAATAGCTAATGATAGTTAAGTATTCAAATGTCGTCGGATTTCTTAAAACAGGAATGTACATGTGGGTTTCCCAAGCTGCTGAATATGGCTGTTGTTTTGCGAATTGTTTGCGACCTTTGTTATTCATGGTACATCACCTGGCAAATACTGCAGATTGGAAAACAGCTGTTTCTGACCCTCGTGTGAGTTGCTCCCGGAAGACGCATCAACTCAGGATTTCAGAAGCTAGGAAAACCTGCCTCATTCAAATTATTTACTCCTACATTAGTGGTCACTTTATAATTATAATTATTGTTACATGTATATTGTTAAAACATTTACCCCAATTGACGTTTGTAACGTACGTATTTGTTTTTAAGTAATCAAACTAAGTGTAATTTATTCTAATTACTTCTGTTATATAAATATTCCAAGAATGCTTATTGGAGTCAACGCCAATCATAATGAGCTAACCCAAGGCAACAACCTTGTTATTGAACAGTGTTGTTCAATTACAATACACAAACCCTACGAAGAATTTAAAGCTCACAAGATCACTAAACATTTTATAAAATAGGAGATTCAGAATATAAACTTGGACAGTTGTGATTATATTCATGAACGTACAGTGAAAGTGGCAAAACAATTAAGTACACATTAGCTATTGTGTATAAAACACTCAAACATAAAATATAAATTAACTATGAATTTATTAAAGACTAAAACTTTACCATTGCTATAACCAATTAGTCATAGTTCTAAGAACTAATAACAATTCCATATAAAAGAAATTACTTAAAGAAGTAAAGAAAACAAACAACGTAACACAGCTATATATTTAAAGCTATTTTCAGATACTAATTTGTGTCCAACGAGTTACCAATTAGAGGTGTTTATTCGAAGTATTTGTATGCAAGTAAACAATAAAATGTACGACGACTGTCCCTGTTGTCCAGGTCCGTTCCTTGAATATCTTATCGGTTGTGTGCTTAGCCTCTGGAGGGAAATAAACTGTACACTAGTGCTAGTATTCACACCAGATGAGTGAGCTGAATACTTATTGAATTCTTTGCTGCTGGAATTAGTTATTTGTGCAACTAGTGAGCAAAGGGAGCAATTGACTCACTCGAGAGAAATACTTACTCACGAGCCTTAGGCGAGTGAGGAATGGTTTCTCGAGTGAGGCAATTGCACTTTGCACTCGAGTTGCACATTATATTTTTCCTACAATTACCATAAAACAAATAAATTGGTAAAGAAACGTGACATATTTTTTACACAGAAGTGAACTTTTAATATTACATTTAATGATACAACAGTACAACCAGCTGACCAGCTGATTTACAACCAGTGCTGCCAACTTATTTCGCGCGCATAAGACCTTGTCTGCATGTTACGTGCTCACTATTTCGTGTCTTAACGTTGCAAATCTGGAGTGAGTGAGACAAAAAATTTAGAGTGAGACAATGTTAACATTGTCTCACTGATGAGCGAATTGGCCACATTGCTTTTTCAAATCAGTGAGAGAACATGTACATACATTGTTAGGTAACTGTAGGAAAATAATATTTATTACAGTCTAAGAAATTTTTTTTCTGTTTTTATTATGCTATCCTGTAATGGATAACTATGTAAGCGAATCTAAACAACATACATTTTTATTTGATTTTATCTTGTTTATCCTAAGGGTCTCTATAATTAGCAAGTTCATTTTCTGAAATCGTCCAGACAAGGTTAGTTTTTGTATTTTTTATGCTAATTATGTGTCCGTTTACATTTTTGAAGATATGTATATCCTTGCAAATCGTATTGAAAATCACCAGGTCAATAATATTTCGTGTTTTTAAACCATAAATGAAATGTTATGCAACAGTGTTAAAAATAATATTATTCCTTCTAGTAAATGTTTAAAATTATATCTACTATTAAATTTATAGATTACTTTAAAGTGGTTAAGGGTGTTAGTTAATTTCAAGGTAACTGACATGAATTATTGATGAAAGAAAATGCATTTATAATTTTAAAGAAAACAAAATAATTGAGCAGAAAACGTATGAAATTAAGTCTTTTGACTGCGCTATCACTGGTTGTATCTTACAATATTACAGCTTTTTTATTTTTAAAGAAATATTTTTTTTTGGTAATGTTAATATTATCTTTAAACAATAATAATTCAAACACCGTATGAATCTTAGAGGGTTATATAAATAATTCAAGCGTAACAAACAGTAATTTGATTAAAAGTGGTTGTTGTTAAATAAAATAGTCTAATAGTAATATTTCTTTAATATTGTTCAATTTTCACATACACAAAAAATGATTTTTATGAAAGTAGCTTATTAAAAATTTAATACATCAATGTTTACGAAGGGCCAAGTAAATCGATTGTGAATTTTGATTGCTCACAGTAAATATTGTGAAATTGGATGTTGATGCTTTTCAACTACTTTGTAGAACAAACACAGAAGTTGATTACAGGTTTAACCGTGTGTACTCTTAATTATTACTGCGTACTTGGTACACATCATTTTTATAGCCGCATCTTTGTTCAACAGTGTCAATATTCATGTTGCCGGGTATGGTAAAACTTTTAAAGAGCAGGCTTCGTAATTTTAAAAATATTTGTTCGAATCATGTTAATTTTATTTTTTTGGTTCTCCTACGTTATGTTATTGAGGTCTGTGAGGAGATATTTTAATTCTAAGTGACATTCTTAACAAAAACCCTGATTCCTTAATATGAATCGTATTAATAAAATTATATTTCAAGTCAGAAGAGTTATCAGTAGTAGTTATTCATAGAATGTGAACGTTACAAAGAAACGAGAAAAGGGCGTTTTAGGGAGCAGATCAAGTTGAACCTACTGTTTAGGCGGATATTTAAAGGCCCTAGGGATTACCTCAGCTGAATAAGTAAACTTCGACATTAATGTTAGGAGGTAACAAAGGCTTTGATAGTATGGTTTAACAGTTCAATACTGCAATTTTATACGGTATAAATGTATAATTCAATATTAGAAAAACATCGTAGATCATAACTTTGACAATTTAATTGTACATAACATACATGTATCCAAAATATATATGTGTTATGTACATAAATATGTAATTAATTATACCATCACAATGATTCATATTGTTTAGAATATAAAAAAAAATCTAATATACAATTACATATTAAATAGATAGCTGAGAATATTGTTTGGGGCAAATCCTTTTATAAGCGAAATTAAGAAGTATTCATTGTCACTGATCACCTAGTGGAACCAAATGTATACATCAACCAATACCTACTATATTGTATTTTTTAGTAATACCATATGGTAATATCTTAAATCACAAGAGCCTTTTCGACTTTATGTGCGTTTGAACCGTGATTTCTTTTTAAATTACCCTAGAGGTGTAAATCAATCAAAGTAATTAAAGAGCTCAAGCTGTTTGCAATTCCAACTAAAGTTTTACGTGACAGACAATTACATCCATGACATAAAACGTTGCGTTGAGAATTGTATGCATTAAAATTCTAATTTTTTAAATTGATTGTATACATTTTATTGGTTACAAATTGTACTCTCACATAAAACAAGATTGGAAAGAGTTGCAGTCAGTATATTGGTCATGTTTTGCACCACAACCCCAAAGATTCTCCTTTGATGTGGTGGAGTCTTTGTCATGGTTGAGCACGTTTTATTGCAAAAAAATTGGAAAAAACCAGAATGTTTGCAATATTGTCGAGTAATTAATGAACATCTATGTAAACAAATAAAAATCAAAATAATATCTTGAAAATAGACTCTTTGTATTTTTGAGTATATAACTGTTGAATCTTTTACTTTAACTCATTTAAAATAAAAATAAAAGTTAATCCTCGAAAGATTATGAGGTATAGCCATTGAACCTTATTACTTATAACTACCACATATTACAAGATTTCATCTTTCAGCAGTATTAAATTGCTGATGTAGAAGTGTAGCTGGGGTAAAATAACTGCAAATGAAATTAAATTAATCCAAAAGATAATTATTGTAAATTCACAATCAAAATAGTGCGATTTAAAGATTAGTTGCGTGTCCAAATCACAGTTTCTTAAAATTTAAATTGACAGAGTTTAGTTCCAGGAACTATACAAAAGTTTCAATGGCCAACTTTCGTCCGGATTTATTCCTATCGGCTTCTCATTTCCTACTAAAAAGTTATACAACTTTCATATCTTGTTGAAAATAAAGAGTGACTCAATTTCAATAATTATAAATCCTCGTAGAAAATGGATATCTTTTATCTATATATTTAGATTAAAGATTTTGTAAGTATGCTACATGATGTCGATTTTTATTTTTGTATAAAACCTATGTCAGATTGATTCACATTTCTCTGTAAGGACCTATGATTTAGGTTTTACTTCAATTTACAGTGTATTACTGATATTTCTGTGTATTATATTTTCATGTGTATAATATATTCATTTTTACATTAAAATAATTTCAAATAAATATGAGTAGTTAACATGAACTGTATGGTGGATTTTCTAAAGTTTTTATATGGGTTATTAAGTTTATGGTGTACTTCCAACGATACAAAGGATCATCTAGTTCAACTATATACATTAAATGGCACTGGCACATCTATGTATACAATGTAGTAAAATATTACTAAATAATTTCTATGTAAATAACGACTAAATAGTTGAATGTCCCTATTTATTAAGGAATAAAACATGTATACATACTACAAAAAGCTGTGAATGTTGCAAGTTAAGTGAAGCGTACGGTATACCGATTCATTATTTACAACATATCATGCATTGAAGTCAATGGCTCCGTCGGTAGCAACGAGACTTGGGGCCCAAGACAGCGATGTTGTGGGTTCGGATCCTGGTCATAAACATTTTATCAGTACAGTTCACCCTAATATTGTACCGGCTCACCCCTTGATTTGCTGCATAAGTTCCACTCACGGGCCAATAGACTATGTGGACGGACATGTGCAAGGTTAAAAAAGACCGTCAACCTCTAAAAATAAAATACAGAAAAAGTACATATTTAATAATTTAAGGTTCAGTTGAAATTAAACTAAACTTTGGGAATGAGACAGATTATATTATTACTCCATGGATGTTTAGATTGTTAAAATACGAATGTATAACAAGAAATTTAGAAAGATTCTAAATCGATTTAGCTTTGGCTCTGTTGTTATACATTGCTGTTCTGTCTTCAATCTCCTTTTCTTAGTTCATGCTTCTCGTATCTCTTAGTTTAAGAGGAAGTATTTATATTCAAAACAGATACTCGTTAAGTAAACAAACTTAAGGCGACTGTCCCTCACTGTCCGTGCCTTGTATATATTATCGTCGTTGTTCATGGTTAAGAACTTAAAGGTTTTCGTCAAGTATTGACATAAAGTATTTTTATTTAAACCATCTAAGTCATTGTTAATAATTAACGAATACTTTCTGATTTGTATAGTTTGTTTAGGGTACCTAAATACTTTTTAATGATTTTTATTTAACTAACACGAGTCAAATATTTGAACTAAAATATGGTACAGAACACCACTCTTGTTAAGGACCTTACACAACTTACATCCTCTTTAAAATATGCCAAAGAGACCAGATAAACTTGTTGAGAAAATATAAGAAGTAAATCTTCTCCTATAATAAAACAGAAGAACGATTTTCTTACCAAACAGAGCGTAAGGTAAAAGGTAAATCAGTTCAGAGATTATTCAAGTGCAAAGTTTAGTTTCAATAAACCAATCAACCGAATGAACTGAATCAACTAAAGCTGATTCTTAAATATAAAATCCTTAAATATGTTTCTTAGGACTTTTTACTGCTTTGATTTTTTTTAGAGGTTGGCGGTCTCTTTTAACCTAGCATTTGCCCGTCCACATAGACTAAGCGCCCGTGCGTGGTACAGCAAAGCAAGGAGTGAGCCGGTACAGTACAAAGGTGAACTGTACCACAAGTATATTTTCTGTGACTGTACTGATAAATGTTAGTGGCAGTGACCAGGATCCGAACCCACGACAGCACTGCCTTCGGCCCAAAGTCCGCAACGAGCCATTGACTGATTGGATTTTAAGTAGTTGTATGTTATCTCTAACCAATAGTTTTATTTTATTCTATTTGACTCAGCTTAGTAAATAGAGACTGTAAAATTTGTATGCAAACCATTTATGTAGAAATTATATTAAAAATACCGAACGATAACAGTCATGAAATGCTGTTTACGGCATGAAACTAGTGTTATATCGTGTTATTAATAGCTCGTAAAAGCTAGTGCTTTTAAGGCTCCAAAAGGATGGTGTACCAAATATAGAATTAGCTATACATAGCCAATTACAATCGGGGTTTCCTCATACATAATTGAGGATTTAATTTTTTTTTTCGAACGTACGTGAGCAAATTGTACTATGTAAGTTTATGTAAAATATAAGTACACTTTTTCAGTATGAAATTAAAAATGATGACCATATATATTCCGGCCATGGATTTCGTTCAACTCGTTCACAAAAAAAGTTACCAAACCACAATTTTTTTAGTACATTTATCAAATATGACGTAATTGCTTGGATTTGATTTCAGTTTTGGAACTAATCGGAAACAAAGGCAGACTGGAAAAACTTACGAAATATTAAAAATTATTAAGGAGCTTACTAAATATTATATAGAACGATATGTTGAATTGGATGGACGAATTCAGATTCCGTTAACCAGCAAAAGTACTCATTGCTGTCTAAATGTCAGTTTTAATAAATTATTATTGCCATTCAATTATGTGATCACCACGGGAAAGTAGTATGTACCTCTCTGAGTCTTGACATAGAATCACACTAGTTATGGAGGATTGGTTATCTATTGTTGGTGTGGTTAGAGCGTAGGATGTTGACTGTTTAGTTAGCACTGCAGGATATTTCCTAATACAACTATTCAAAGAACCATTTTCTGTGAGAGACAAACATTTAAATGATATCTCAAGACTTAGGAGTTTTAGTTTTACTAGACAGTATTACTTAGATTACTGAAATATATTTATGACAAAATTTATTTCAGTTAGGAAATAAATCCAGCTACACAGGGTGCCAATTACCCTGTATAGTTTGTTTGATATACATTCAGAATCAGAATCAGAATCAATATTTTATTCCATTAGACATGTACATGCATTAGGATACGTCAAAAAAGTTGAATACATGCTGCAAAAACACAAGTCAAAGATAAATTACAGCACATAACAAATAAGGCATAGACAAAAAAATCAAATAGATACAAAGGTCATTTAGATGGCACAGTGAAGACTACGGTATACTTACAGAAAAAATAGATAACAAGATAAAATTTAGTGGAAAAAAATACTTAGAACAAGGCAGTGACTAGATTATGATTTCTTTGGTTGAACATTCAAAAAATTCTCCCAGCCCATAAAAAGGGTGTACGGTCAGCCGCAGAAGAATTTTATTTTTGAAGGCTTTGTTGTTCAATAACAGTATTTCCTTGGGGAGTTTATTTAGGCATTTGAGTCCCAGTACTTCATAATAAGATTTCATTTTTTCAAGTCTAACATAAGGGATGTCAATTTTACCTCTATTCCTAGTATTAAACTTGTGTACATCACCCCTAAGAGTGTGGGATTTCAGGTTCTTAAAACTAGTCAACAAAATGTTATATAAAAATAAATTAACAACGGTCAAAATCTTAAAATCTACAAAAATTGGTCTGCAGTGTTCCTTGTAATTGGCATTTGCCATGATCCTGATCACCTTTTTCTGTATTAAAAGAACATCAGTGATGTAAGGGCTGCTGCCCCAAAAGATTATTCCATAGTTAAGAGCTGATTGGAAAATTGCAAAATAGGCAGTTTTTATATAGTCAAAAGGAACAACATCATTGAGTTTTCTGAAAAGAAATGTCAATCTACTTAGTCTAGTACAGAGATGTTCAACATGATATGACCATGACAGGAGTTGATCCACATAAACACCCAAAAACCTAACAACTTTGACCTTATCACATTGTGCTTCAGGAATTTTACGAAGTCCAAAGACAACAGTTTGGGTTTTCTCATCGTTTAACAGAAAACTATTCGCAGAGAACCATTCTGCTGCTACCTTTACTGAGTTTTTTACCTCAAGCTCAAGAGATTCTAAATCTCTGCTGTGTGTAAGCAAAGTTGTGTCATCAGCATAAAGGTATGTGTTACATTTGAGACTGGATGGAAGATCATTTATAGAGATTAAGAATAGCAGAGGGCCCAAAACAGAGCCTTGTGGTACCCCACAGTTGCTTAAGGCAACTGCGGACCACCGACCCCCACAGCAAACCATCTGTCTTCGGTTACAAAGATATGTCTTCAGCAGTTTTAAAACATTAATTTGAACACCATAAAATTCCAACTTATAGAGCAGGACATCATGGTCGACACAGTCAAACGCTTTGCTGAGATCAATGAAGGTCGCCCAGGCATATTCTTTTTGTTCAAAAGCGTTCAATATGTCATGAACCATGGAACCTATTGCATCCATAGTAGACTGTCCACTTCTAAATCCAAATTGATGTTTGTTGAAAAGTGAGTTTAATTCAAAAAAGTTAGTCAGCTGATTGTATACTACATGCTCTAGCACCTTGGACAGTACAGGTACTAGACATATTGGCCGATAGCTGCTTGGGCTGTCTCTTTCCCCTTTTTTGAAAATTGGACAAATTTTGGAAATTTTTAAACCCTCTGGAAAAACCCCTTCCCAAAGACAGACGTTTATACAGTGGGTTAAAGGCACTACAATATGTTCAGCAACTTCTTTTATTAGCCAGTTAGAAAACCCATAATAGTCTTGGGTTTTGGTGTTCTTCATATTGGATATAATCGAAGCAACTTCAACACAACTAACTGGTGAGAAACTGAAAGAGATATTCTTACGAGTCATGTTGGTTAAAAATTGGTCATAAGAGTTGGTAGGTTTCTTAATGCTGTTTCTAATATCAGCTACAGAATTAATAAAAAAAACTATTAAGGATATCTGGGTCAATGGGGACATTGTTTGTTTTACAGTTCGATTGAGAATTTTGTTTGATAAGAGCCCAGGCGGCTTTGCATTTATTGTCCGAACTGTCAATTAAACTGGCATTGTATTTGAGTTTTGCTTCTCTGGCTGCTTTCCTATACTCAGACTTAATATTCTTATATACTAATTTAAATAGATCATTATTAAATATCTTATAACTATCGTATGCACATGTTACCTGTTCTCTGAGCCTAGAAAGATCTGATGTGTACCAGGTGTGGTTGATTTTCTTAGGTGGTTTAGGCCTAGAACGGGACTTATGAAGAGGGAAGCACTCATCATACACATGCAATAAATTATCAAAGAAAATTGTGAAAATGTTACCTGTGTAATCATGTTGTTGCCAATCCAAGGTTTCAAATATGTGTTGCCAATTGATCGTGCTAAGTTTGAATTTAAAAATTTCCATGTTGTTTATAGAAAAAATTCTTTTTGAGGTGAAAGTGTTAGAAATCTTATTAGGCTCATCAGAACTGTTGGATACAATTCGAAAAAGGAGGCCACTGTGGTCGGAGAAGTGAAAGTTTTCCACAGCACAAAACACATCATCCTTCTTAACATTAGAAAAAACATTGTCGAGACAGGCGTTGTTACGAGTTGGAAGCTCATTATGGTGGTAGATGTCGAATTGTCTAAGCAAGTTGAGTAGCTCAGTAACTGACCTCTTGTCTGAATTCACATCAAATTGCGCATTCACATCACCTCCAATGACCACTTTATGTTTATCCCATTTAAAAACTAAAAGTAAAATTTTCTCCAGCTGTTCAAGAAATATCCACTCATTACTGTCAGGAGTGCGATAAATAGAAATTACTATTAGCTTATGGGAATCAATTATTGTTGCACATGCTTCAATAGATTTTTCAATGCAAAATTCTGAGATGTCCAAAGTTCTACAATTCAAATTAGCACGAGCAAAAATTAGAGTTCCACCTCTGGCACTGGTAGACCTTGAAAAATTACTTACGAGGTAGTAGCCGTTCAAGGTTAAAAAGTCATTACCTGATGTTGGGACCCAGTGTTCCGAGAGGCACACCAAGTCACACTGCTGGAATAATGTGAATTCCTCCAACAAAGGTTGCTTATCACCAAGTCCCTGTATGTTTAAAAAAAGAAGAGAAAGCACACAGTAGGTTGTAATAGGCTTAGGCCTAGGCTTACTTACGTATATTGGTGTACTGTCCATATTTAACTGTCTATTTTTTGGGTCACTGGATCCACTAAAAAACCATTGGTTTCAACATTACGGACACCATCCCCGTTTTGACGAGGACGAGAGGGGAAGTATTTACCAATGAGAATACCCACAGGCCACAGTTCGGCTTTCATCACCTCACTTTCCAGTTCAAAAGGGACCCCTATTTTGAAAGAAGCGTATGAGCTGTGCCTAGCCTCAAGCTTATCACAGACAAAGTTTTTATTGGCGAAACTAGACAGCAGGTGGGATTTAATGTCGTCAACAGAAGTTGAAGATTCAAACCGGGTTACATAAACCCAGGTTTGCCTACTCGCTGCTGAAAGTCTGTTGGTATTGCAGCTTCCAGAAATAAGCATAGTTTTATTATTTGGTTTGCCTCGGGTAGGCCTAACAGACTTTCTAGCAACAGACTTGGGAGATTTTGTCCTATTGTAAACAACACTGGTGAAACCATCACTATCACAGTCAGGCCTAGGTTTACGCACGTTATCTTTGCAGATTATTTTTGAATTAGCCTGAGGCTTAGGCTTGGGGCAAGAGACAACATCAACACTTGACGAAAGACCTGAGGAACCGCGCACACTGTTTTTCTGGTCAAATAAATCCCTTTCCTTTGACGCAACGGACTTAAGAGCATCTGAAAATGACCTATTTGTGCAGATTTCTGAGTCTGAGCAAGGAGTCACTGGGGATACATTTTGATTTAAGGTTAGGTTTACTTTCCTAAGTTCTTTAGTGAGATCTTGAAGCATTATCAAAAAATTACTATTTACGTCTTCAATGTTGGAGATTTTGTCCTCAAGACGTTTTAAAGAAGTACAGGAGACATGATCTTTACAAGAATTTACCTGATTGCAATGCCTATCCTCAAGTACCTTCTTGCAGGGAGGGCAAAACCAAGATACAAGTTCACCTAAACTTACGATTTTGTCATATTTCAGTTTTGTAATACTGACACATTTTGTGTGAAACCACATACTACACTTTCCTTCACATTTAAGACCTGCTTCATTTGATTTAACTTCATTTTTGCAGACACTACAAAGATTGCTGTCTTCATCTGGCGCCATCTTACTTTTTCAAGCCATTAAAGATGCACTATTATATTACCATCACAGTAAACTATTATCCTCATTAATCAAAGTTCACTCTAAGATTCACCATTACATATCAATTGTAGAGTTTAATCTCAATATATAAGTAGTAACCTTAATAATAGACCAGCTGCTGTGGGGCATGTCCCTTGTTATCATTAAAGTCATTTGCCATTAAAGATGCACAAACAAAACTTTAGACTAATTTGTGTTATTTATATTAAAACACTTCATAGTATATAATTTTATTATACATTTGTAATTCATATTTTACTAACTTAAGCATATTTGAAAGTTCGTATACACTTGTAATGGTATGAGTAAAAATGTCCTACCAATCTACGATTTTATGACACTATTTTTATTGTCTAATGGCTTTTTAACTTAACCCGTTAAGAAAGGCTGTGTTTATATGTCTTACGTCTTCAGTTTGACCTCTACCGAATTAACTCAATGTGAGGAGCCAACTTAGTTCTCAAAACTAAAAACAATTTACTCCAATGTATATATACATTAGTGCCTGCTTTGTATACTCAAATAAATGGTTGTCAATAGTCAACCCATTAGTAAGCATCGATAAACTCTGTCATGGCGAATTATTTCACAGAACATTTTAGCTATGATTGGTATCACTGTTATTGAGTGAACAAGTTTACCGAACCTGAACACGCTACGCAATACACAGTTCATTTGTACTAATAATGTTAACATTCTGATGGTCACAGTGATCGTCTTAAACCAATCAATCGAATCGTCTTAGTGATCGCTGATAGTGATTAACTGTATAGTAACTGTGTAGTATTGTTAAACGTATGTTTGATAAAGTAAAAAAAGTCTAAACGGTTCAAGAGTAGTCGATGACGTGTATAGTAAATATTAGTTGTTCATAAAGGACTTTAGATAAACCTACGTGAATGTATGCTGTATAAGTAGATTATAACATAACTGTAAATTGGGTTGTTTAACAAAGTTTGTTACGAATGATGGGTTTCAGGCATTTCCATTCTAAATAGCCGTTCCAGACATAACAGGGACTTACTTAATTATTATGAGAATTGACAGTACAGTGCAAAAGATTTATAGTTTGGTTATTTTATAAGTTTTACTATATTTACTGTTGATGTCACTCGTAAATCCATTAGTTGTTTGGACATATCAGTAACGAATTACAATAAAACTGATAAATTATCCTATAGGTTAATTTTTTCGTTGTTGCAAGATTTTCTTACCGTCTGGTTTAACCATTGTTTAACTATTTTATCACAAATTCTAAAGCGCAGAGTATATTTTTCTATAATGAATCTTCATAGCTCCACAGTTTGAAAAGTTGTTTATTAGATAAACTTATACTGGGTGATTCATATAAGTGTGCCAGTTGTTTTATTCTAAAACTATAAGAGATATCAAAAAAAGTTAATTTGTTAAGTGACTTGGATTTTTTATCTTAAAAATTGTAGTAAAGTCAAAACAAATATTTTTGCCACCATTTTTCTAATATGGCCACCAACTTTGATTTTTCTTATGGAACACCCTGTATTTTATGATGTATTCCGACATCAAAAAACCTCGTGGAATTTTAATAATTTTAATGTAATTTTAAGACGATTTTACTTTTTTGTATTTTTTTATAAACCTAACCGTTTCAAAGATAATAATGGTTAAAGTTGTGAAATTTTGGCATGAGAAAGGGTTTTGATGTAGGCCTAAGCAAGCATGCCCAGCTGTTTTATTCGAAAACTATTCGACATTTCACAACTTTAACCATTATTATCTTTGAAACGGTTAGGTTTATGAAAAAATACACAAAGTAAAATCGTCTTAAAATTCCGTTTTCTACCGGAATCCATCATAAAATACAGGGCGTCCCGTAAGAAAAATCAAAGTTGGTGGCCATATTGGAAAAATGGTGGCAAAAATATTTTTCCGACTTAACTACAATTTTTAAAATAAAAAATCCATGGCACTTACCTTTTAACATTTTTGATATCTCTTATAGTTTCCGAATGAAACAGCTGGCACACTTATATCAATCACCCTGTATTTATGAACAAAGCTATGAATAGACTTGGACATCTCACATGTGTATGACTATTGGACTAATATTACTGACTTTTAATAGTCAAAGCTAATATACAAGGTTTGTTTGTCAAAGTGTTTGTAAAAATTACTCTGAAACGAACTGAACGATTATTTTGAAATTTTGTTTGTGTATTCAATGGGCATTAGAATAGGGCGCAAGCAATTTTTAATAAACATTCTTCGAAATCGGGCTGCCCCAAAGACCAATGAAAATTTGACACATATTTTTGAAGACTCACGTAAAGCAAAGGCATTCAAAATAAATATAATATGGGAAACTGTGAGTATATTTGTTTTAGTTTAATGCTGGTTGAGTTAATTCCATTGACCTAACGAACTGTAAAGTATCGGTAATATATGTTATTATAGCTATTATTGTAACGATTATTGCGATTATGGTATTATTGCAACGAAAGTCATCGATTAATAGATATAGTTTGTGATGCCTAAGAGTGGGTAGTTTTCACATAAGTTTTAACGGAGCATTGGTCCGCCCTCTCAATCTTGTGATTGGATTTCATTTGATCAATTTTAAGTCAAATAAGATTAACTGATGCTATAGATGGATTTTAAATACATATTAAAAAAATTATTTATTTAATTTAGTTTATTATTTTTTAATGAATTAATCTTTTTAATGATTTAATAGACTTTTTTACTTTAATACAACTCCAAAAACAGGTTTCATATTAAATTAGTTCAGTATTGTTAAATCTTTAAATGTTTACCACACAATTACAGTCACGTAACAAAAACGTTATCTTAAGATACTCTTGTTGTTGTTAAGATTTCTATCGTATGATAAACTCCATATGCTTGCACGAGGGTTTCATTATGTTGATATTAGCTTCGATATATTTTGTTAAGCTAACAATCGATTACTTACAGTTAATTACTCAGAAGTTAAAGATGTTTTATTGATTTTTTTTCTGTTTGATGGACTGCAGATTGGCATTAAGTTGAAAAGTAAAAATTAAAAATATCTGCATGCAACTTATTTTTCTTTATCTGGGAGAGTTGTCCATTCATTGTGATATGTAATAGTTTTAAATCTCAATATTTTACCTAGCCTACTATATTTCTTTTTCGTGCTATCATCTGTTAAAACTTTAAAACGGTCAAAAGGCTAGAATATATTTAAAAACAATACATTATTTTTACTTTAAAAGCTTTAGAAACGTTTATTACTCCTTCTTTTAACAGTTTTTAATATGGTTTAATTTGCCATAAAAACATAAACCCTTACGGTTAAATGGATCATTAATTCTCTCCTATACTTCTAACTGCACGATTAAAACTGTCCAAGGATATTACTATACCATAAAATAACCACTTTAATCCACACAACTTCCTCTTATATTATAATCAATGGACCACCTGAAAATAAAATGAAATGGTATTGACTATAGACATTATAAAACCTATAAAATTAATAAAGGTGTTATCTGTTTTTTGTCATAACGATTTTGCTACTTGCTTGATCTGTTGGTAAATTTATGTTTTAATTAAATCCCTCGGTGTTTTAATAATACATCATCATCTAAAAATAAAACAATATAAAATAACTTATACTATAATAACGTCAACACCTATTAATTTTTTTAACATAACAAAAAATAAATGGAATTTAAATTTTATTTACTGTTTGAATCTAAAAGCTCAGACTCATTTATACATTACTATAGAGGCATTCTCAAAACATCAGGAATGTCACAATATTTGTGTTAGCTTTCGAGTTTTATTTTTATTCTAAGGGGGCTTTAATTTTAAGTTAAGATAAAAAATATAGGTTTGTTTCTTATAAGTCATTCATATATTAATTTATACTACTGAGAAACAACCAAGATCTCCAACTAAGCATAAAGTAGCCTGGTAAATGATAGTGTTGAAACAACCAGTTTTAACCAGTCAAAAGAGGACACAATTCGGAAATGAAGGGGGTTTCAAATTGATTTTGCAAAATAATGTTTTCAGGAAAATACTTATAAGATGCTTTGCACAACTCCATGTTCAATAATCTGAGGGAATCAAAAGATAACTTTTTGTGTCACGGCAACTTCAAATTAGATAAGTTAGATACAGATTGGCTGTTAGTAGTACGAGTTTGAGATCAAAACCTTCCTATCCTGATTCATGTTAAACGTGGCAATAGGTTGTCTATTTATATGAATATTCATTGACCATTGCGTTTATTAAAATATAAAACAGTTTTCTCTTTGTTCAAAGCATGCCATTCTTTGGTTACTAACAAAATAAATTTTGAGTAATTGATATTTAAAAATTCAGTTTTACAACTCAATCATCTATTATTTGTCAATCGATGGTACGCATAAAAAGGTGTATTGTCAACGTTAAACTAACCACTCTATTCCGAATACAAATAATTTCGTGCACTAGGTAAAATACTATGTAGATTTAGAGACGAGACCCTAATTTGAAAGTAAGCAATATACAATCTGAAGAACCAGAAAAATAGCATTTAATCTCATTCTTTTTAGATTAATGTGGCTGATTTAGACCCTGTTTAAAATATAATTCTGTTGTAATTTCGGGAAAAAACCTTAACTCATTTAAACACAAAAAAAAACTCAAGATAACAATTTATTTATTCATGTTTAATTATTTATTTATTTATGTATGTTTATTTATTTATTCAAAATAGGATACAATTCGTAAATGAAGGTGTTTTCACATTGATTTGTCAAAATAATGTGTTTAGGAACATACTTATAAGATGCTTTGCACAACTCCAGGTTCAATAATCTGAGGGAATCAAAAGATAACTTTTTGTGTCACGGCAACTTTAAATTAGATGAGTTAGATACAGATAGGCTGTTAGTAGTACGATTGATGATCACAAACAATAATAGAGAAGAAATAGAAATCACAGCAGCGGAAAGATCATACTGGAGTTTGATAAAATTATTCAAAAGCAAACTGCTATCAAAAACCACTAAAATAAGAATGTATAAAACTATAGTGCAACCTGTATTGCTATACGGGTCAGAAACTTGGTCTTTTACCAAAAAATCCCAGAAGCGCCTTATTACTTTTGAAAACAAAATTTTGAGAAGAATTTTTGGACCAGTAAAAGAAGGAAATGCATGGAGGATAAGGAAAAATAGAGAGTTAAAAGAATTATATGGTGAACCAGATATTGTGGGACTAGTTAAGAGTAGGAGGTTGAGATGGATGGGCCATATTAACCGTAGAAGTGAGAGAGAGATGGTAAAGATGGTACTCAGAGGTATACCAGAAGGAAGGAGACCATTAGGTAGACCATGAATGCGATGGGTTGATGAGGTGACGAAGGACTTGAGAGGAATGGGAGCAGACTTGGAGCTGGCAGAGGATAGAAGAGCTTGGAGGCACATGGTTGGCGAGGCCAAAAGCCACCTAGGTTTCCAATGGCCACAGGAGTAAGTAAGTAGGCTAAGTATTTATTTATTCAAATTTGGGATACGACATAAACTTTTTAACACTTTACTATTAATAATATTACTAGCCATACTGCTTTATACAGTATTAGCCAAAATAAACAGTACTGAAACTGAATCAGCTGTAGTTGCCTTCTTGATCAGCTGATTCAATAGGTGATTGTTGCCACGGCTTTGCGTTCATTACTTCTTTCTTATTTGAGGTTAGTTTTTGTTAACATGGTGCTAACAACTTTAGAAAAAACTTTTATCGTAGAGCATTATTTTCGCTCATACGGAATTGGACGTGCGGGTGGTCCAAGCTTCAAACTTTCCTTACCCAGCCCACTCCCCCGATCTTACAACACCGGATGCTTACGTGTGGGGAATGTTGAAAGAAAACATCTTCCGAGAAGACCCACCATCTACCATCGTTCAACTCAAAGAAAAAATAACCATGTGTATTAGGAGAATGGAACAACCCCTATTCATAAAAATGGTGCAAAACCTACAAGAACGGTACGAGTGTTGCCTCAAACTGAATGCGGCTCATATTGAACATGTTATTACCCGTGTTTAGCCGATTTTGCTTCCTTTGACTTTTATGTATTGTTAAAATTTATACATAAAATAAAAGTATTACCATTAAAATTATTAAAAGTATTTCAGTACTGTTTATTTTGGCTAATACTGTATTTACGGTATTTTAAATTATTTTATTTTTCATCCCTAACAACGAATCTCTTAAGTAGACATATGCAAAAAGAGATGTATGGGTTAATCATTCTCAAACTAATATTATATTGAACTAATATGTTAAATTGATGTAATAAATTATAATACATTTTGATATTTAAAATTGTGTCTTTCTAATGAGAGATCCCATATTGAAGTATATTGATTGCTTAACATAATTTTACTGTAATCAATTTTCGACCTCTCTAAAAATCATCCGTTTTTTCAACAAGATATTTTTACCAGTAATCTATTTCATGAAATAGTTACTGAGATTTAAACCCCAAAATCCACCATGCGTATTAAACTGTTTGCTTTTAAACGTTTACATAGCCCAGGAATACAAGAATAAATACCTAACTAGTCGCTAGAAAAACTACTTCTAACTTATATAATTTAAGAAAGTATGTAGATTTAAAATAGAAGTGTTTATATTTTTATTTTAAATAAAATATTTACAAACGTAAGGAGCAGTAATTCAGCTAAGTGCGCTGCCTTTGACTTAATTTCAAACTTAACTCTTTGATGTCAAAATTTTACACAAACATAACCCTACAAAGTCAGTTCTGAACACTTGGTTCAACTCTTCATCTAAAGGTTGCTCCGTTTGTTGTGTTTGAACCGACTAAATTATAATTTTATATTTTGGTGGGAAAAGGTAATTTTCTCATATTTTTAATACAAACATTGACGTGGTATACAAGTTCTTAAATTTTCAGTTCTCGAGAAATACTCATAAATATGGATTTTTAAGCATGAAGTAATTAGCCCAAAAATAATCGAACTACAAAATTTGGAAAGGATGCATTCATACCTTGTCACATACATTATAAAATTAAGTCAGTCAGACTAGCTTAAAGATACAAAAACTATGGAACTTCACATCTGTAAGGTTTATTAATCATACTTAACTGACTTTTTTTAGTTTTAATGAGGTTTTTAATTTTTTTTTTGTAAAAAAATGTGTGTGTGTGTTATGTGTTTTGGATCAGTGTATGTAAAAATTCTCGTTTAAAAAATATTATTTTTAATTGTATATTTTACAGACATATAGGCTCATATAATAAAAAAAGAAACCAAAAAACAACTAAACATGTTTGCCTGACTCCGGATTAAGAGGCAGAGACACTTAGACAGGTTTAGAAAGAAGTATAAACGTCACAGTTTACTTTTGACCTAAAAGCCATTAGAAACAACCCCCGTATGATGCGGACACTCCCTTCCCATTTTACCTCTGTTACTTAACTTTTTTTCATCTCCACTGAAGTTCTCGAGTCCCAGGGATCAAAGCCATTGTTTTTTTTCCTTTGTATCACCTATTCCCCAGTTTAAGCTTATTTTTTCTGGAGTTGCGTGTAGTAATCGATGCGGTTATTTTCAATTATAAAAGTCAAGATCGGGCACACGAGGTCTCAGCTGTATGAATATTAATTTAAAAAAATATATATACATTTTGTTCTATCTTTATGATTTTGTTTGAAAATCAGTTTAGGTGGATATTTTACTTTATTATGGTTCCAACTGCGTTGAACTAGTTAAATTGTTTGAGGTATTTTTATTTTAATAAAAAAAAAACACGAAATTAAAATTTAGTATTTCTTTGTTAAGGTAAGTTGCCATTTTAGGTGTAGTAAATTAGGATGTAGTAAAAGTGTGTATAGCTGGTGTTGGCATAATTAATGTTTCCTACTAAATTCTTTGCTAGTTTAAAAGTCAGGCCATGATGGAAGTTAGACAGGATTATTTTTACAAATGAAATGCCAGTAAAACAAATATCATGTTTACAACTGCGGATTAAATAACATAGTAAATAAATAATAGAGATTTACTGTTAGTTAAGTTGAAAAGGCAAACATGCTTTAGTAACGGACTAATTTCACAAATATTTTAGATATTGCTCTAAGGTATTATCATTGCCAAATAATGACATCCAAAAATTCGGTATACTTTCTACAATTCAAGACTAACAAAATGCATATTAAAATGCTTACACGCACATAATTACTGTTGATTAAGGATACTCCTAATGAAAAAACATTGTCTTTACTTTCAAGAATTGCTTACATACAGAATCATTGGTAGTTAGTGTTAACAATGTTATAAAGGAATTATACATTAGACAGTTTTAACAAGGCGTATGGAAAAGTTTTCGTAAGTTGTGATGCCCATTTCATTGATTTTTCCAAATTCGTTATTCATGTTGAATTTACAATGTGTTATATGCATTTGGCTGTAACAAACGATACTTTTTCCGATGGAATATCTACTGCAGATTCTAAAAAAAAACCATTAAAAAATCATTATGTTGGCTAAGAGTTAAGGAAAATAATATTTTATTAGGCACTGTCAAGAAATTTAAAAAAATCTAAAAGTGGCTGATGCCGGAAGTAGGAATAAGATATAATTATCCATTTCTATCGAAATTTTCGTTCATAATAATACCCTAAAATATTTGACAATGACTACGAAACATCCTGTATATTATTTATACATGTACACAAATTAAAACGAACATTTTTAGGCCAATAGTGACATCAAAGAGAAGAAAATAATCAGTCCCTGGTATATATCTTTCAGTGCCACCTGCAGTAATAGCTACCACCTAATAGGGAAATTTACTAAAACTTAAATTAACCTGATGTAAACATTCAGATATAACACTTGCATACATATTTTAACAAACATGCAAACTTTGTAAAAAAATATAACTAAAATATTAGTGGGAACAATCAAAAGCTAAATTTTATCGTATTATCTGTAGAACATAAACGTAATGGAAAGACAAAAAAGTAATCGAGGTCGAGGTGTCAGCGACACTGCGGGATCGTTTCTAATAGGCTGTAAGTCAGTGATACGCCTTGCTTTAAAAATTTCCTTGAATTGTTTACATAACGAGTTTTTTATTCATGCTATCTTTTGCTTATATAGAACATAAATAGGATTTTAAATTAAGACAAATTAAATTAGGATTAAATTAGGATTTTTAATAATAAGACAAAAAGTTGAACAGCATAGAAGAAAGAATAGATAACTTACTTTTTCAACCAAAAATAGGAAAAAAACTTATATTATGAAGAAACTACCCACTAATCAATAAATACATTACATACATGATATTTCGCAGTCTTATCCATAAGTGAACAGATTTCATGTATACCAAAATAGAACATTTTAAATATATTAATTCGAGTGTTTTGTACATTGGCATTTTTTTAAGAAAGGCAATTGTTCATAATAATAATATAAAATCGATACAGTTTTTACATTCTATCAACATCAATAAACAACACGTACTACAAAGAGATACTTTAGTACTTTGAGCAATCGTTTTTCGAATTATCCAGCCTGCATCATTGACAAGTAACAAGAGTCATACGGGACATCTACTATAAAACTTCTTGATTATATTTTATTCCAAAATGCCAAAGTTCTATCGACCTTAGAATAAATTGCGTTAATGTAACTCTAGTACTGTAAGTTAATAAATAAAAGTGAAAAAGTTTTCTCTCAAAATTACAGTAAGAGGAACAATTACGTTTTATACATTGAACCTTAACAGGCAAATCTATATATATAATACGCTAAGCCGATTTTTGTGAACAGAACTCCTCCCTCATTTTTGGACCGATTTTGATGATTAAAGTGTCAAAACAATTGCCCTGATCTGTTCGTTTTTTGATATCTTTATTAGTTTGGGCAGGATCTTCCATCAAAGTTGGGTTTTCTCCCATAAGATTAACATGGGGGAATCTAAATATTTAATTGGAAACTTTGTCTCCACTAATTTGAGAGAACGGCTGGGCGTAGAAACTTGGTAGAGGTGTCCAAAGAAAGGTCTTGGTCTGTAGATGAGTTAACAAAAGAAAAACGAAGTAAATTCGCTTAGGGCTCTGCCCCAGAAGCCTTTAAAGATCCCTCCACAGATTTGTTTACATTTTGGTCATATGTATAATACTTTTTAATAAAACAGCTGTTAATTTTAAAACCGTATTTTAAACAACACACATTTAATTGGGAGTGACTGAATTGTCAAAAAAAAGTATTTGCAATGTTATTTTCTGATTTTAAAATTGATTTTCTTCTTTATAATGTCATGTGTTGCAATATAAAGTTCCATTACGAAATCAGTGGAAAATAATTTGATCACTAACTCTTACAATTGTTTCTTATTGAACTATCTTATATCTATTTTACCGGTTGATGTCTGCCTTTTTAACACCTTTTCCCTATATTTTATCATATTATTCTAGACAGTTCATCATAGGTTCATGAGATTATTGTCATACATGCTTTCAATCATTGGAAAAGTCTTCGATTGTGTAATACTACAAAATTATACAAGTAGTGCAGAAGGGCACGTTGCCAATTTGAGCCGTGTCCATATTTTGTTCAACTAATAGTAGTTTACAGCAACTGGATAAAACATTTTACAATATTTATATAGAAATATGTGCATTTAGAAAGTCATTATGCTGTAAAACTGCAATTTACTACAGACTTTTCAGAGAGGTGACTTCGATGTATTCATTCAGCATAGTGAACACATAATATGTAAACAAATAAGAATTTGAACTCTTAGAGGGCCTTTGAATGTTATTAGAATAACGAAATGGGTTGTGCATGTTTACTAGCGCTACTCAGCAACAAAATATATTTAATTCATCTCTAAAAAATATATTCTTAAAGTTCACTGAGCAGCAGCCTAAAAAATACTATGTAACTTACCCATATAGTTACAAAATGCTCGAACTCGCATTGCAACATTTATAATTCGGCTTTTTTTTCTCCAGCAGATTATTTATCTGCAGAAGAAGTTTATTGTGCTCTTATCGTGTCTAATAACCTCCAAAGATAGACCTTGCCTAAAATGGTACCTATCTTGACAAATTATTTGCAGTGGCCTATATTACGGACCGTAGCCCACTGGGTTGTTAACAAGATTGAAAATAACCTGACATTTTGGCTGTAAAAAAGGCACAAAGAGTAAATACGATTCAAGCAGCTACTGTCATGACAGAAAGGTCATATTCCTTTTAAACTAGATCACATCATCCTTTATAAGATACGTTGTTTAACAATGCATGTAAACGTCAATATTTACGCAACTGCCAATTTGCAGTATTTTTTGCGTTTTGGAAATTCCACATTGCTATGCCATTTGCATATTTGTTGCCAACGAAGGCGCACAACCATATAAACGAGGAGGTCCCTAACAGTCCAAGAATAAAAGCCAACTTCACTTCAAGTATATGAATAATGAATAATGAAGTTTATTTCCCACAAAAAACCACAATATAACAATACATGAGGTGTAGAGAAATATGACTGGCTACTTAATCCAGTAGTGTAACCAGTTTGCTTATACTAACTTATCGGCTAACATGATATTGTAATTTATGGTCTAGCATCTGTTATAAAACATTGGATTTCGCCTGAACTGTGCATCTGATGGACAAACAAGAACTGTTTTAATAAACAATGAAAGTTATTACAACAGGATATTATTGATATAATTTATGTCCTGCTGAGAAGAAAGCCAAATTATCGTTGCTTTGCTAAACTGCTTTAAATTTAAACTATTCTTTGTTTGAAGTGGTCCTAGATATTGAAAAGAGTGACGAAAAATAAAATATATTAAAAATATTCCACTACACCTAACTTTTCGTAGATGAATTAGCGTAAGCCTTGAAAGTAACCGTCGATTTCGACGGGTTTCACCTAGTAATTTATATTTAAAATATTTAAGTAAGCAGTATACAAGAAAATTAAATAAACTCTTTTTATAGCATAAAAGTATTATAAGTTTGTAAAATATACAGTACAATAGTAGTTAACACATCTACATTAGCAAATTGAGCAAACTTCTGTCGTTACGCTTAACTTAGTTATCTGTTACGAGATAGTTAGTGACTAACTAGTGCTGTAGTTTGTGTTGCACATAGGCTTTGTTACTTCGCTGTTTAACATAGATTTTATTTACACTCTTTTGCCCTAAATTATACAAAATAATAGTAACCTTTATACTATCATTCATATTACAAAAATATTTGAGTAACTATAAAATAACCACTGAAAAATATCATAATATCATTTTATCATTGTTATAGTTAACATAAATAATAGTTAAATTGTATGATTATTGCTACGATAATAATCTGAATTTTTCTTATATGAAAAATAACACCCTCTGTCCTCTGTCCTCTGTATGTGGTTTTTAAGTATTGTTAATACTTGTCATGGTATTATTTTAAATGCTGCTTAACTTTTATTTTGATATAGGCCTACCTTTCTTTTACAGAGTAATGTTTAGGTATTGGAGCACTGTTGTACTATAAGGACTTATTCAGAAATTATTCTTAAAATCTAACTAACTTAAATCAACAGAGATATAAACATAGGAACAAGATATTTGTATAGAATTATGCTGTGCATTAGTAAGTTGTTATAATAAACGTCATTATGACTACAAGTATATGTCAATATTGACGAATTATTTTTAATTTTTATTATTATGAATTAACTGTTATGAATTATGAATTATTTTAATTATGAATGATCATGAATAATTATCTCAACAACTATTTTAATTACTATGCATGTATTCTCATAACCTATTGTTGATTAAGTTGATTTAGCTGTAATCATTGTTTCTATTTTAAGAGTCATAAGCTGATTTAGATAGCCACTATGCACTCTACCCCACACAAATACTTTAAACGTGATAAATAGGAAATCAATTCATAAACTAGTCTTTGACAGAGATAATTATGTCAATCATAATTTTATTTGTTATACTTTAGCATATATAATAAAATAGTCACCACATATCAATTTAATTATAATATTGCGGTAAGCTAATAATTGGAAGTGGGGGGCTGATGAGATTTCCTAAACCACTGTATCTAATTTAACTCATATATTCTGACCACAATGCCGGGTTTAATTACGAATTTAAACTGTTAAGTAATAAAAAGTAATGCAATGTAACTATGTTGCTTATATTTACCCAGCGATCATCTTCGAGTCCGAATATTATATATCAGTTCCATCTATAAATTAACCCTTTGGTACTTCAAGCCCAGATATAGTATATCCCCTTCCCACACATTCATCATCCATCGATACTTCGAACCTGGATATTTTATATCAGTCCATTCTCTATATTCATATACTGTATTGGTACCTCAAGCTCGGATATTGTATACAAGTTCATTCTCTACATTTACTCATTTGTATTTCGAGCCCGGATATTGTATTGTATATTGTTCAGCCCCTTTTCTAAATTCGTCCATTGGAACTTTGTATATCGGTTCTTACTTTACAATTCATTCACGGTGAACCAAATATACGTTTTAAACAATTGGGACCATGGCATATCAAATCTAAAAGGAATTGCAAATAAATACTGTAAATTAAAGGGTTTGCAGTCAACGATAATAGTCACATATTATGGACATATAAATTACCATATAAACGTAACTACTGTTTAAGGAAAATTCCAAAAACTGGTTCTGTAACGTTTTAAATACTGGTTTATAGTAGGTACAGTAATTCTTTGATAACAGGCTATGAATTAACAATCTGGCACAAGTTTTATTTTCCACTTGTAAATAACAAAGTTGTGGTAGTTATTTATAGATATTTTATCAGTTCAGTACACTATAGGAGTAGGCCTACTGACAGAAAATGACCACTAAATAAATCAAGAGATTAATTAAATTAACAAATATATTTCTAAAAAATTTAACCTTAACTCAATCTGATCAAAGGTGAAAATTTGATGAAAATATAAATGATGATCAAATTGGTATACACCCAAAGCTAGAAGATTGTCACGAAAGAAGTTTAGATTTTCAATTTCCGAATCTTCTGCATTAGAAAGGGGTTTTCCAGTTTTCATTTAACTTTTCAAAGCTATTATCAAAGGGAAATACATTTCTAGAATGTATAAATATTTTTTTTATATTAACTATTAAATTTTATAAAATGAACTTTTTTGCGTCGGTAGTAACAGTTTTCGGGAAACTCCGGCGTGATATTAGAAAAACAAATGTTCTCGCAATTTAAGTCGAAGTTCCAAGTGAAAAACATTTCCACAAGACTAGATGATTGCTTTTAAAAGCTGTTTTAATATAAAGTGATTTTAATACAGTGTTCTCATTACATTTCAGTAACTGGTTTGTCTTGTTAACCTTAAGTAACACATAGCTTTATTTTAAGGTTCATCTTATCCAGATATTTGCATCCACTGTAGAAGTGAACAGATAATACAATTACAAATTTAAATGCTTAAAATAACCGACTCTCCCGAAAAACATTTCAAATTTAATAATTTTACATTAAAATCATTTAGTTTGCCTTACACTGTTATAATATGCATGTCTATATAATTAATTGCAAGTATGTTCAATATACACTATTTCAACCAGTAATAATTAATTAAACAATTTTATGAAAATACATAAATATAATAGGCCTAGTGAAGCTTTTTATTCCTTATCAGTATAAAGTGGTAAGAATAATTGAAACCCCTAGACACGATATCAAAATATTTGAAGTAAATATTTCTTAAAAAATACAATAATAATAACCTTACGATATAGCAAACCTAGTTTAGTTGACTGCTAAACTTCTATTATTAGTGATCAAATGTTTTAAATTTTCTCGAAATGGAACTCTATAGTGTCAATATTAGGTTGTAAATGTCAATAATGTTTGTCTCTCCTAATAATGTGAACGAAAAAACAGTTTTGTAAAATTGTATTGAGCAACAGGACACCATTTTGTCAGAAATCATTGCTAAGGCAAACTAATAAGTACCGGAAGGCCAAGCCTAGATCGGTCGTTGTTAATTGGGTTCAATATTAAAAATAATAGCATAAAAAAATAAAAATATATAATTTTCAAAATATACTTTACTACAAATCAAACCCATTTAATCTCCGAATTATTATAACCTCTGTAATTAAAAAAAAAACTCAATAAAACGAAATAGATATAAACGTAGAAGATTTTACTTAGGTTAAAGTGCTAGTCGCACAGCATTTCCCTCCCTATAATCATTAAAATCCATTGTTGATTTATGGCGCAAACCAATGACAGAAAATAACATTAAGCTCACATCTCACACATACGGTTTCAGATTTGTGACTCACTCTCTATTCTTCTTTCGTAATGCCACAGACAATGGAAACAAAGGTACATAAGGTAAATGTTTATATTTTTAAATATTTACCTCGCCGTCAAACTAAAGATTGCTATTAAGTATTAAGTTTAGGTGGGAGATATCCAAGTAAAATAACCAGATCGGAACTATTTTCCCTAATTAGGAGTTAACTGTGTAATGTTTGGACAATACTTACAACGGAATGTGTTTCTCTTTCTAATTTCTTTTGTAAAATTTCTTTATCCACTGTATATGGCCTGTTATAAACCACTATAAACACATGTTGGACGTCTTATGTTGACCGTTTACTTTTTTTAGGAACGCAATATGGCTACTTGGCGACTTATAAGGAAAATGTATTTTTTTTTATATTTGTGTAGCGAAATACGACTTTTCCTGAGGTAGTGTCTTAAGCCAATCATGATGATAGTCCATATTTCCAAAATTTAGTCTAAATCCTTTGGCTGTAATTCGAGATATATTTTATTTAAAAAATCCGAAAACCCACAAAACACAACTTTGGGCTTAGTAATGATACATTCTCATTTACGCAAGAGATGATAAATCTGATTTCTTAAAATCTACTAATAGTGAGAGCCTACATAGTTAGTGAGTCCCGTAGAACGAGTAAACATACAAATTTAAACCCTCAGCTGTATTTAGAGCAAAAAAAAAACAGAATAAGTATAGAAAAAAAAAACATTTAGATCGGATTAGCCAGCCTCAGAACAAAACAAGTTTAACGAGGGTCGTAGAATGCTTGATTAAATTGATTCATTAGAAACAAACGATTTTGTTCAAAACAACATTGATCTTTGAATCAGGACATGTTAGTTAAAATACTTTACTGGAAAACATTGCTGTAAAAATAAGGATGAATTGTTGGTGCATACAAAGTCATTCATTGTTTTCAGTAATCAACCGAATTATCATAGATTATGAAACAAATATTAAGTTGAAGAAAGAGTACGAATTCGGAGAATAATATTTAAGCTATTATGCTTTCTATGAATATTTCATGTTATTGGTACGTTAGTTTTAAGTTTTAGCAAGCTCAATTATATGTTTTCCAAACAACACAATTATATCAAGGGACAGTTCGTACTTTACGGTTTTAGGCATAAGAAAAATTGTATAAAATGTAAAAAGAAATAATAAAAATTTTGAACATATTAATAGGTAAATCGATGAAGCTTTATGAAACAGTTATAATTATAACAAATACAGTTATTTAATTTAATAACTTTAAACGACAGTAAACACGGTTCTGTTGATATATCGCCTGTGGCAATAAAAAACGTGGGAGATATGTTCTGATCTTTATTTACGCCATTTCCCCAACGACCCGCATTTGAATATTATTAGATTCCAAGTATTCTTGACCCTCTCCGCTTCCCTAAAGTCAAATAGTATTTTTGTAAATATATATTTCAATCATATTGACCTATGTATATTTTTCTTCTGTGACGTAACCAGAAATCCTTTAAACTTTCTATTTGATTACAAACAACTTTGTAAGGTTGAGGAAAATTCTTTTCGTAGAAACTAAAATGATTTATAGAACCCACACGTTTGAAGTTATGTTAAAATATTTTTGTTATATATTTAGTCTCACGCAATGTAACTTATTTTATCCTACATTATTTGGCTGGCAGGCATTTTCTTGTTTATGTATTTAAATGTAGTCCCCCAAAATATAATGTATACCAAAGCTAAAGAGAGACATATATCGTGCTAAAGCTAACACTGGTATTGTATTTCCCTTGAATTTTATTGTAAACGTAGGTATAAAAAATCTTAATAGATATCCAGTATATTTACTATTTTCAATATATTTGGCCTTAGTACTTGATAGTAATATTTGTTTATTAACATGTTGTGTATTAACATGTGTTATTAACTCCATCTGCTATTATGTTAACACGCTCTACACATAGTACTATATGACATTACGATGTTACCAGCTATGGACCACCTCTTGTTTTTTAAGTCAATCTCAAAGACAAGTTTTAATATACTTACAAGTGTTCACCAATATTGTTGATAAAATACAGATGCTATCCTCATAATCTTAGGCTTCCTCTGTTTGCGCTATAGCACTTGATTTTCTTTATTGGGTACTTGATTTGGTTCTTGTTCATTGGACAGTTCTTAGTAAGGGTTGACAACATTAACACCACCGTAATATGGTTTGTTATATTCTTTTTGGCTTCGGATCCTAGCTGTTTTTCAGTTGCCTCAGTGTTTTATTCCATCATTTTGAATGCTTGTGATGAACATCCTATGGCTTTTTCCTGGCTTAGCTTTGGGTGTTAGTCAGCCTCTTTTGTCCCACTTCCTAGATTAAATACAATGACTGGGTTGATACATCATCACACTTCTCTTATACTCTTCCAAATCCTACTGGCTTTGCAGCAGATGATACAGGGCCGACTTGTTTTCTAGTCTTCCTGAGTCCAATCTTCACCGTTAGGGCCTTTCAATTTTTCCGTTGCTTCACGTCTATGGTTTTCAATGCCCTTTCTACTACCTGTGGGGAATGTGCAGTAGGACGGCACTATGGGAGGTATTGACTTAAGTACCCCGCACCTACAAGAGGTGGCGAAGTTTGCTCCTTGAGTACTTTACCCAATAACTAGCCTACTGCGATCCCTACACCCACATGCACCAACTTCGGACGAATGGGACTTATGAAATAGTAGTTTACTCTCAAACAAAGGGACTTAGGCCTACTCCATGGCAACTGAGTTCTTCTCTGCGGAAAAGTAAATAATCATATGATTTTATTGACGATTGTAAGTGACACATGTTAAATTGTTGATATGAACTATCGATGCGAGCCATAACTACGTCAAGCTAGCGAATATCACCATTGAGTTTTAATATTAAGTATCGAGATTTATTTTGTGATCAGAAATAATTTCGTATCGTACACGAAATTTGGTTTATCATTCATTTCCACAACACAAATCACACAACAAATCAATTTATGCAATAAATTTATAAAATTGAATAGACTATATTTGTATCAGAAGTTTAAAGTAAAGGTATATTAGAATATATTTTAGCCGTTTAAGGTTTGTCTTTGGCCTAATTAATCTTAATGCATATGTGAATAATGCACACTTAAAAGAAGAGTTGGTTCTTTGAAAAGGATAACATTCCATTTATAAATAATTCCTAAATAAGCATTTTTAGTAGCTTCTATCATCAGCGAATCTTAATTTTCGTAGCTACTAAAACATATAGGTGTTTAATTCTAATCTGTACAATATTTAATTTTCTTTGCCCAACATATCCCTAGGCCGAATTAGTTGGTTGTCCATTGCTATCAAAGTGTATACAACAAATGTGTTTCTTTGGCACGAGCTTTACACGCGTCAATGGCTAAATTGTTTTATTTGTATATTTCTATATTTTGTCGTATATTAGTATGCACAACTGTATTCATCAGTTTGTTCTTTCATTTTGTCCTGTATTTGTAATGTGCTTGTATAAATCGATCGTTAGTAAACATCACCAATGTTACGGCACTTTGTTTTTTATTTTGATTTTATTTGGTAACACATGCTGACCAATCTACCCATAAGGCCCATTTAAAATAAAAAAAGATGGAATTTCCGCAAGACTAATGAATAATCCCGTTAAAAAGAGAAATGCTAATAAAAATAGTCATACTGAAATTTTGCCGTATTCATTGTTACGACAGACATGGTAAGAGCCCTGGAATCCGATTTCGACCTTTTAACATCTATAACTTTCCATAGTTAATTAATATTACATTGCCTAATTTCGTGTTTATCGCTTTAACAGTTCAAAAGCAGTATTTGTAAATCAAATGCACGAGTGAAGTAGAGCTTCGCTCACTCAGCTTAATTAGATTAATTAAGCTTTGCTCATCTAGCTCAAATATACATAACTTCACTGCTTCAGTTTTAATTCATTGATTTCTCAATGCACTCTTTTACTTCGTTGATAATTTACATCCCTCACGTTATAGAGGAAGGATATTTCTGTTCGAAGTACTCGTCAAGCAGATAACCGTGGGAGAGTGTCTTTTGCAGTCCATGCCTTAGATATATTATCTTTGTTACGTACAGTTTAGGTTTACAGCCTTAACATCTAAGTAGAAACTTAACATATTGTAATTTAACTGCTCAAGTCATATTTCGTTTTTTTTTATTCCCTGTATAAGGGATGAGAGCAAATGGGTTTCAATTACATTTTAAATTCTTCCATGTTTCAATGGTAAATAAAACCGGGGTTCTATTTAAACATTAATTTTTGATCATTATTTATAAGTATGAGCCTAATTATTATTTTTGATCATTTATAATGCATGATTATAAGATATGAGTTCCTGGTTAGAACATGTTAAAGAATAAAACTCAGCTGGATAAGTTCATCTAAGACAAGAGAATATTGGCTGTCTTATAAGGAAAACATAAGAACGATTTCCTTGGCAAACCGAGTGTAAGGTTAAAGGTAAATCAGTTCAGAGATCATTCAAGTGTAAAGTTTAGTTTCTATAAGCCAATCAACTGAGTGAGCATTTTGGCTTTGAAAGATGTTTCTTAAACGTTCTTTTTATTGATTTGATAGGTTTCCAAAGTGATTTTATGTATACACTGATTAACAATTTATTTTATCGGTTTATCTTGCAATTTACGATTAAAATGTATTTGATAATATCTTACGAAAGGTTTATTTTTAATACTCAAAATCAGAGATTTAGTTTGGAAAACAAAATAGTTTTACGTACCTACATATTCATAATTCGTTTCATACATTTATAATTCATGTTATTCTCAATTAACAGTTTCGAGTTACTACTTTGACTACCAATACTATTTTTCTTGTTTAAAATAGCCTTTAGTTCCTACCTATTTATATTCGTGCCACTTAACAATAATGGGGTTTATAAATAAAGAACTTAAAGAAAACTGAAGCAATTGTTAAAATCTTTTAATATTTAATTACTTTGCTATGGGCTTAGCTTGATGTGAGCTTTATATTTATTATTATCTTATTTCCAAAACAACAGGAACGACACAAAATTTAAGTGACTGATTTTAACTAATGTAAAGTAATAAAAAGCTTCGACTTTTACTAATGTTTAAAAAACTTGGATTATTTCATTAGCATATCTTGTATAGTATGAACACTTAAAAGATTACATTTTATGAGAAATTCTGACTTGTATAAATCATTGGATATTACTTTGATAATTCGTAGCAATCATTATTGCCCTTAAATGTAATATGTAAAAAATGAAATAGGTAGGTTACATAATTAATAATGAATATGAATATACAGTATAGGTTACATAATGTTATATTCGTAAAGTATATAATTATCAGCTATGCTGCAAACTTGAGGTTGGAAAATCTGAGAGAACCAAAAAGGAACCTTTTGGGTCACGTCAACTTTAAATTAGAGAACTTGGATACCGATTGGCTGGTGCTACTTGGTAAGAGTTTGTGATCAAAACTTTGCTAACCTGGTACAAATTTAACATTGGGATTGGTTGTATACTTAAATAAATATGAAATAATTATTCACAGTTTCTTACTACACTGTATTTTCCGCAAAATATGTCTTTAATATTTAAATAAACAACTAAAATACAAATTAATAAAAATACAATTTATTTTATTAAAATGATGTGAAACATTGTTTTATAAAAACATATATTGTATGGATGCATAAAAAATAAATATAAATTAAAATATTTGCTTAGTATTATATAATCCTCACTATTCCATGCAAATATGGTTCGCCAATCAATGTAATGGTTCCCCTAAAACAATTTTGTCAATAATTGCAGTTTCTTTATACTTATGAATAAAAACTGCTCAATCAACAAATTAAATACTGTATGGATTAAGAGGAATAAGTCACTAAGATAAAGGATAGGGTCAACAACAACGCTCATTAAGACACCATTTGCTGATGGTTACCATATCTGATGTATTACTTGATCACTAAGCTAAGCTGCTCTTAGATAATTAAATGCGAACATACCATAGTATAGACATGGACTTAGAAACTGAATTGTGATCAAAATTCCACACTTACAAAATCCTTACTTTGCAATTACAGATATTAAACCAGTTGCATTTTTCTGTGAAAAACATAACTATACAAATACCATCAGTTTGTGCCTGTCCTAAAGTTGTTCTAACGTTAAGTTTTATTTTAATAATGGAAATAAAATATTTTTACTTGTTGCTCTTAGATTACACCATAATAGTTAGCAGTTTATAAGTTAAGATGAAAACAATAGCAAAGAATTCCCATTTAATCTCAGGTTAGTCTCATGTGTTAGACGAACACAATACCACAAACATTTTTAATAGGCAACGTTGTCTAACAAAATCAGATAAAAAATTAAAAATATAAAGTTAACAACATTTTGTTTATAAAGTAACTAATTCATACTATAATTAAATGAAAATAACTTTAATATTTATAATATGTACTTTATTTAACTACTTCTATTATGATACAATATGCACATACATAGTTTATTTTCAACCCTATAAAAACCCACTGAAATAATAAGAAAACCCTTAATAATAAAGATAGGGTTATTACAAATGATGTTCATGATTTCAAACATACATAAAATATAGTTTTATTTGTTATACAAAGAAATAAAATGGTTACAACTTTTGAAAAACTCAAAAAGTTTCGACACAGATACACAGAACTGTAAAAACTCGATACGGGAACCCCTTGTGGTACGACAGATGTCAATAATGTAGTCAAGCTCTTGCTAGACTTTGAAAAGTGTGTCTTGATCTATTGTTTCGATAGCATTGGTAATCCGTTGCTGGATCTCAAGTATGCTATCTGATAATGGTGGTGTGTACGCCTTATCTTTGATGTATCCCCACAAAAAAAAATACAGGGGGTGATGTCCGGAGATCTTGTAGGCCAGTTCAGGGGTGTGTCATTATTCGGACCACCGAGCTGGTTCCATATCTCAGGCAGCACATTGTTAAGTTCAGCCCTACTACAAGTAACATTCAAATGCAGCCATTTCTCTTAAGTTTCAAGTGTCACTTGCCAATATAGTGGTTACTAAGAAGAATCATCGTTAAACCTGGTTCTAAAGTGTCGTTGCACACTAATAACAGATTGGTTAATGTAATATTCCAACTGGCAAAAAGCTTTCCTGCCTTCTAATTCAACCATTACACAACACTTACAACAATTGACTTGACAAACAGCTGATATGCACCCAACCCAATGTAAATGAAACTTTATGAGTTTTTCTTTCCAATGGTACCAACTAAAATAGTCTTGAAACAAATCAACCCAGTAATATTTATAATCAAAATCAGGAACATCATTTGTAATAACCCTGTATTTTAGTGCTACGTCTTGAAAACTAACATAATATGTACCCTATAAAGTTTCAAGAATGATATATTTAAAACGGATAAAAAATTCCCAACCAAAATCACTCAAAATACTTACCATGAATCATTTTTTTAGTGAGATTTGCTTTTAAACTTTAAAAAATTGGCATACACCTATCATACCACTTATATTGACTATATCCATTTAAAGAAATTACTATTCATATGCCAAACCAACAGCTCTTCCCGTTTAATACATTTTATATTTAAAGAATTAAAAAAAAAATTCTTAATTTAAAAAATTCTAAATTTAAAGAAAACTATATTGATGATCTAGGTAGTCGCTTGAAAAAAAATATGATTCACAGTTTCATGCACTGATTACGTTTAACAGAAGAAGATTCTTTTTAAATACATTTTCTTAGAACTTATATAATCTTTGAAAGAGTATTCCAGGTCAGAGAAAACTTTCCTTGATTTAATTTCAGACTTATCTCTTTGATGTTGAAATTTCACATAAACATAACTCTACAAAGTTCGATCTGAACACACTTGGGTGAACTCTCCACCTAAAGGTAGCTTCGTTTGTTGAATATACATATATTGTATATAGACTTAAGTGGGGTTTTGCGTTTCTTTGTACCAGTAATCAATTATATTTTCAATACAAGTACAATGTCCGAGTTCTTTAATCTAAAAACTTTTAGAAAGACTTGAAATCATTAAATTTAATATAATATTTAATAATCATATAATTCGTAAACAAATAAGTTATTAAATGCAAATTTTTGCTTATGGGATTTGGGACAAATATATATATATATATATATATATATATATTAAATAACTATGGATATGATAAACGCAACATGATCTGTAAACAACAATAAATTAGTACCAATTATAAGAACATTTGAACTACAGTACAACAATTAAACTAAGAGTGATAAGAAATTTCTTAATATTGGTTCGTAATTTCAAGTGAAGTACTTGGATTCAAATATGAGAGGTTTCATTGATCTATTAATTATGTTTACCTTTTATAAACATTGTAAGCTCATAAATAACACAAGTGTATAGCATAATAATGCATAAACTAATCATGCATTGATATTACACGATCAAAGTTTAATTGCACTTAGAAGGGCTGAAGGAATAAGCTGTAACGCTACAGTTTTCTTTTGACTTACAGGCTATTAGAAATAATTCCCAAGTGATACGGACACTCCCTTCCCATTTTCCTCTGTACTTAGCTTGTGTGTCCTCTCTTCAAGTTTGATGAAAAGGTGTATTTCTCTTTTAACACCTACAAACAATATACAAATGTATTTGCGCTTAACGGTTTGTATTTATGGGAGTTCAGTGTAGTATTTAATTTGGTTATTTACGTAGAAAATGCAAAAGTCCAGATCTGTCATAGGAGATTTTTTTGTGAAAGTCATTTTACATTTATACTAAAATACGTTTAAAACTGTTCTAGCTTTAGAATGATTCAAATCTTGCTTGAGGAGAGTAACTTAATGTCGTGTGGTGGTGAATTAGTTAGTGGAGGAATATTATCTTAAAATCAAGATATCTTATTCAAGTAGTTGGGGTGTATGGACAGTAGATATTGTTAAGTTAGTCCAAGGAATAATTTAGTATGGTTAGCTGAAATTGTGAAAGGAAAATTTTCCTATTTAAAGCTGTAATAACTTACGGTAAGAAAGCTCCTTTTTAACCTTGCATATTCCTGTCCACATAGACTACAGATCTGTACGTGCAACGTATCTAGCAAAGCAAGGGGTGAACCGGTAAAGTACAAAGGTGAACTGCACTGATAAAATACAATCAGTGGTCAGTATCCGAACCCACGACATCGAATTGAAATTGGGTAAGGTGACATAAGTCTATACCTTTTTTATTTTCCTTACAGATAGAATTTGCTTTAAAACTGGTTTATTCATACCATGGTGGTAATTATTTGAAAGCACAGTTAACAATTTGGTAAGGTTTTAGTATTTGTAAAAATCAGTTATAATAGCTCGTTCAATAGGCCAAATCCAATCCAGTACTTTAGGTGCTTTAATCGTATATGATAAATATCCCAGTGAAAAATTAGATCCAGTTCAAGAATTGTTGGGAAATTATCAGCTACATTAAGATTTGTATTTCTATAACCCTTACAATAACAAACATATAGCCTGAAGTAATGTGAAAAACCATCCCGCCTAGCGTCTGAGGACAAAACAAATGAAAATACCCCCGTCGCAGCAAACCTGCATACTAAGCGAATTTCCATTTACCCGGCTTTATTTCTACTAAAATATTCCCTATAAATTTTCAGATTTATTTCCTATTTAAATAACATTAATTTTAGTGAGTAGTTAGGTTTGCTGCTACAGGGAAGATGTTGAGGTGTGTTTTTTTTAATTTAAATATTGATAGCTTAGTATGAAATAAGCCAAATTGCCAAATTTGATTAAAATATATCCATAAACAAGCAAACTAGAACAGTTTATTTATCTCCATAAGAATAACATGGGAATTTTAAATTTACAATTTTTTAATTTTCTCCGTAGTCAATGAACATTAAAAAAAACTTCAATATACTAAATTATTTGTTTTTTTAAGCTCTTCAAAATGGTCTAGAGAGAAATTTAGAAATTTAAAGTTTTTAGGGTCAAAAATGAGAAAAACCCATTTTTACCCCATAAAACCCCCCATAAACCCCTGATCCCATGGTCCGATTATGCTGGTTCGCGAACTCGTTCGAATAAATGTAGGTTTACACGTTTGTACCAAATTTCATTAAAATCGGATCAATTTTGCTCGAGTTATCGCGCTAACGGACACATACATAAATATATATATATATATAAATATATATATATAAATATATATATATATATATATATTTAAATATATGAATTTGAACGGATGGTGTTTTTTGGCCTCTGGGGACCTCAAAACGAAAAAGAAAATCGGTCCCAGGTCTAGGTCTTACCATGAGACCTACGGTAATAGCTTATTCCCTATATGGGAAATTCGCTAAAAATGAAAAATAAACAATAACCTACATCTATGATGGTTTACACACCATAAATACAGTATAAGTAGGGAAACAAGTTAGAGTGATTCAATCTAATGAAAGAGGGTTGTTTATTTAATCAACGATCAGAAAGAGCAACAGTGTACAACGATGTAAAAGCATTTCCAGAGGAACGATGTTCACGGTTAACTGGTTTACTGAAATTTAAGCCTCAACTCGTTCAGGAATTTATTTATTTATGGCTGCAATTCCGTATTTTATCCTGGAAAAGATATTAACCTCTCCTTTAATATAGAATAGAATTTGTATCAAACCGCTTAATGTTTAACGTGTGTAGCCTATAATTTCTAGAAAGACCCGAACATAATAGTATAAATATAACTCATTTTCCAAACCCTGAAATCTATTTTCTTAATTAGTCAATTGTTATTGTTTTGATTATGAAAGGCCCGTATTACACTGTAAAACTTTTCATACAAAATCTTTTACAAATGTTCATTCAAGTCTAATAGGCAATATCTTAAAATCTTATTTATACAGGGTGGCTGAAAAGTAACTTGCAACCCCCATAACTTTTCAACCATTTGAGATATTTGAACTCGGTTTGCGGCAACCTTCTTAGATATGAAAGGTTACAATAATTATGGTCAATTTTGGAAATTTTCTTCTAAGGGGTAGCGGAAGTAGGGGGTAGATCAAAATTTTCAAATGAGAAGTATAGTCGAGTTTGGTATTTTTTACAGGTCTTGACGAAACATAAACATTGATAAAAAGAAAACCAAAATCGGCTCACTAATAACAAAATGGCGCCCTAAAACGTTTCAAATCCAAATAACCATGAGGGTAGCAAAAAAAATTTACTTGCACCCTCTTTAACTTTTTAACTATTTGAGATATTTGAAATTGGTTTGCGGCAAGTTGTTTGGATATGAAGGGCTACAATAATTATGGTGAGTTTTGAAAATTTTGCCCTTAGGGGTAGCGGTGGTAGGGGGTAGCTCAAAATTTTCAAATAGCAAGTATAGTCAAGTTTGATATCATTTTGTAGGTCTTGAGAAAACATAGCAATTAACATAAAGTAAATAGAAATCGGACCAATAATAACAAAATGGCAGTTCAAAATTACTTTAAAAAACCATTGTCTCAATCATTTTTAGCCGCCATTTTGTTATAAATTGTCCGATTTCTATTTTCTTTATGTTAACTGTTACGTTTCGTCAAGACCTACAAAATAATACCAAACCCGACTATACTTGCTATTTGAAAATTTTGAGCTACCCCCTACCCCCACTACCCCTAAAGGCAAAATTTTCAAAACTCACCATAATTATTGAATCCCTTCATATCCAAACAAGTTGCTGCAAACCGATTTCAAATATCTCAAATAGTTAAAATGTTAAAGAGGGTGCAAGTAAATTTTTTTGCCACCCTTATGGTTTTTGGATTTGAAACTTTTTAGGGCACCATTTTGTTATTAGTGAGCCGATTTTGGTTTTCTTTATGTCAATGTTTATGTTTCGTCAAGACCTGTAAAATGATACCAAACTCGACTATACTTGTCATTTGAAAATTTTGAGCTACCCCCTACCCCCGCTACCCCTAAGGGCTAAATTGTCAAAATTGACCATAATTATTGTAGCCTCTCATAGCCTATCTAAGAAGGTTACCGCAAACCGAGTTCAAATATCTCAAAGGGTTGAAAAGTTAAGGGGGGGTGCAAGTTACATTTCAGCCACCCCGTATAATGTATTGTGTCAAATTTAACAGATTTAAAATTTTTTTATGAAATATGGACGACACATTTTACAGTGGTATACGGACCTTACGTCCTTACACGTTTTATGAATCTTTCTGTTCTGGACCACCTAAACATGAAAAAACCTTGTTTTATGTCAATTAAAAATCTCAGTTTTAATTAAGCTATTTTAAAGGCAATTTAATAAAGCTGCATTATCATAACAGAAGGTATAATATAAAAGTATGTATAATTTGTTCAACCTCAACAATGGTTATAGTTCGACTTGTTTTTCCTTCTATGTCACCTACACTAAAGTGACAAAGGATGTGTGGTATTTATTTATTGATTGTGGAACATAAGAACAATCGTATCATATTAACCGTCAACTACAACCAACCAACGTTTTGGGTTATTCGGATTATTGGAGTAGCTCTTACATACCAGTTTGAATGATCAAATATTTGTGTATTTGCACACAAGTGCAACACATGGAGTGCAAACACATTTGCATAACTATCACGAACAGCTTTTAGTGTATTTAAAAATTCCCTCGTCTTTTATTGGAACAACGTTTGTATTTACGTAAACAAGAGACCATTGAAATCCCTTTCCTTGAATTACGATTCTTATAAAGAAGATTTCAGTAATTCTTTGAGTTAGTGAGCAAAAGTTCACGCGTAGAAGAAGTCTACGCTATACTTCGTAATACGTTTATATTATTTTGTATTTATATTTGTCACAGTTCAAACCCTGAGCTATATGTTGAAAAAATGGCAAATAATACCTGGAGATTCTAAGATTTTTAAATGCACAGATCTATGAATGTATATACAGTAAATATAGTCTATGTGATCTTTACAAAATTTCTTTTCATATCTTCAAAGTAATGAAGAAATCGTGATTTACAAAACTTATTATTGTAGTAGAAAATATATATTTCAATATTTAAATCGTCGAGTACCATATTTGCGTAATTAATAAGTAAATTAATTGTATGATTTGATAGAATCAAAACTGTTTTAAATTGAATGTTGAGAAAAAAAATATATATATATATATATATTTACAAATCTCTGTTGTTACATAGTGCGATGATAATCTAATACACAATCGTATACAAACTAATGTGTTATTACACCTTTGCTTAACCTAGATACAGTACTATGACTAAGTCTTGTACATGTAGGCCAAAAACATGATGAAACGCTGTAGTATAATATACATAACCTGGGGAGCGAGCTGGCGTAGTGGTTAGAGCGCGGGACTTCAGTCCCTGAGGTCCCGGGTCCGATCCCCGCCAAGTCACCAATGGATTTGATCTAAGTGATAATGCCGCAACCCCTAGGTCTAGCCTGAAGTAATGTGAAAAACAATCCCAGGCTCGTGCCTAGCGTCCTTAGGACAAAAAAATATACATAACCTGGTACGAGGCATTACCACTAACAGCAGGGTTTGATATCACCCTTAAACAGTTTATACCACACTTTTTTAACAGACTGACGAAATCGGGTTTTTCCTCAATGATAGAAGAAATATACCAATATAATCATGGTAATGTATAGGTAAAGTGTAAGTTAACCAAACAACCTGTGACGGTAATTTTTATTAATAGACTTTTACTTAATGCAGACCTTTTGCAATCATGTTTTGTCTTAGAGTATTTTGTTTCGAGATGCTTCTATAAAAAAGATAAGTTTAAGGAGTCTTTTTATACAATTGAAATCCGGGTGAATAATGTGAATGACTGATTTCATTAAGTTTATAATTAATTTTTTGTGGAAATAAAATTAATTATTACAACCAAAAATGTAATATAAAAAGTAAAATAGAATAATTAATTAAAGGTAAAGAAAATGTAAAGGGACGCAGGATGAAAACAGTACTGCAGTTCTCTTTAACTCTGAGCAAGAAATAATACTGTATAAAATGCAACAGTCCAAGTACATAGTCCTAACAAATACGTTCTGCAAATAACCGGTCAAATATTGTTCTCGTATCGTCAAGTCCAGGATAATATTGAACGTAAAAAATATCCTCTAGATTGAAAAATCTTTTTTGTTATTCGCAGATTCAAAATTTTTTGCGTGTATTTATTATATTTCTCTTTTAAAAATTTCTTAGATTGGGTTATGATTTAAAAGTTACGTTTATCAATAAACTAAGCTTCAGGGATTTCCAAGATTATTGTAATACCATTATTTGATTACATCTTTTCTATTTGTTTCTATTCGTAGGTCTTTTATAAACTTCTCTCAATTAATACATTTAAAATATAGCTGTAAGTATAAACTGGTCGTCCTACAATGGTCGATTTCTTATATATTCCTAAATTGATACCGCTTGAAAATATATGAGCAATTAAAACAAAAACAGTTAAAATAACGCGAGGGTAGTTTCAAGTCCCCACTCTCCAAGTATCGTGTTATGGTGTAGGAATAAAAATACCATCGAATTTGTGAAGACTGAAAACCCCTAATTTTCTACGATATTCAGGTAGTTTTTAAAATCTGATTAATTGAAGTTTCTCCCAATAAAACAAGAAAGTTCAACTGTGTTTCAATTGTTTACTTTAATTCTTGTTCATCGTGTAAACAACAACCTTTTAATCTTTTATCAAACATTTTATAAGTATTCCACTTTTTTATCAATAAAAATACACAACAAAAGATTAAAAATCTATGTATTAATCAGTGGATGATACTTGTAGTTTTTTGACTGTCTACAAGCATCGAAAACCAAATATTTGTTAGGAATTATGCTACTAGTTAGGGAATAATATTTTATTATCATAGCTATTACATGAGAAACAATCCTCGAAAATAATAAGACGGTAGTGTTCCCATAGTAGGCCTTTGTTATTTAATCACAATTAGCCCTAGTGTTTCCTAATATTTGGCTGCATATTAATATTACGGTACTTCAGTATTAAACGGAGGCCACATTTTGTCAGCACGCTGCGGCGGTTATGTTAGGTTGGGTTATCATAATAGAAAGTATCGTTCGATTCATAACGAAGCGAGGAAAGTCCTACACACATAATATTTACGATAACCCAACCTAACATAACCGCCGCAGCGAGCTGACAGAATGTGGCCTCCGTTTAATACTGAAGTACCAATATTACATTGAGTTATTTTTACAGTACCTCAGGCGTATCTTAAAATACCATTGTAAAAGCATTTTTCTCACATTATTGCTTCTGTTACTCATTTTCAATAAATTGATCATCTAATTTTATTATGCAAAATATCTTAGTTTCGTATTTTTTGAAACTTATAGAAATGGTTATTACAACACGTATAGATAACACGTAATACTCTGTTATCACTTAACTAAACTATGATAACTGATGGTAAATATTTAAACTTATTGAACATAAGGTTTCTAATTTAAGTATTTTATAAGACAGTAAATAACTCTTTATCCATCTCAATCTTTTACTATTATTTAAATAACACAAAAATGCTAAATAGTCAATTCTTACCATCATCTATAAACTAAACTTTTAATAAACTTGGATGTTATATAAGGTGTCAGTTACATAAGAAAGGTAAACCAAGTAGAGAGCTAAGAAAGAGATTACCAGACTATATTGGCAATCTTGGAGGCTTCTTCTCTAGACGCATAAAATTCTATAATCACTTGCCTCCAACGCCCGACTTGATCACATTCTACTTTCATTATTATTTCAATTAATTCCTAAGATATTGTCAATAATAAGTCATACCAGTAGCTTTATTGCTTATACTTGCTTATGTTTAAACTTAATACAATATGTAATTATTATGGTTCTTAACCGGACACCTACTGAAAGATTCAAAGGAAATTTACAAAATAGATTTACGTTTGATATGTATATATTACCTGAAATTTTAACAATCATAGTTGTATTTAAAATGTTTTTGCTAATTGTGATTGTTGTGCCGATACATTTCTCTTCGTTTAAGGTTTTTTTCTCTTCTACACGCTTTAACTGATTTTAGCAACATATGGTTCCTTTCTACACTTTTTTGTGTGTATTTCCTAGTTTTAGATCGTAAACAATCCAAAAATCTCTTCAATTTTGAATAATCGTACTTTTATACAAGCTACTTCGCTTTTTAGACAAACGTGCAATACCTTTTACAGAATTAATTATGTAAAGAAAATTAATAAACATGGTTTAATGTTTTTTATCAATTCTATCCTAACTATTAGACTAAAATAATATACAGACTTTTGTATTACTTACTTATTGTACTTTTGTATTACCATAACCCAATGATTTGTGTAATATGACACAAATTAAATTTTCTAATAAATTTACCTTTTACAATTACTGAGCTACATTAACTGATCGTTTATACAAAAACTAAATTTCTTATTTGAAAAAAAAAGATAAAACGAAAAGTATTCGTCTATCCAGCTCAACCACTTAGGCTACTACATTATTGAAACTATAAACAGGATTAGGAGAATGGGTGTTAAGCATGAAAGTTATACGAATAAATCATTTGTGAATCATACTCACTTGTATCAAACAGCATATGATTAGATTGAATGTTTCTTAAAATTTTTGCGTAAAATTGAGATATTTCTCATTACCTAAGCCACTATATTTTGACGATTAGGTTTGGTGGGGATTGTAAACATGCAGTTGTACAACATATTGTTTTTCCTACGGTTACATGACAAAGCGGGCTTTCTTGTACCGATTACACCACGCAAAGTAGTTAATCGCTGTATACACTTACTTTTGCCGCATTCATTTTACTTTGCCACATTCCAGTATTCCAACCAAACTTCACAACACAGTATGCTATTATTAGACAAATAATACGTATACGCTTGAAAATCAGTTGGTAACTCTTACAAATACTACGACTACGATCAGCTGTTGCTCCGTTTCCGAGACTTTGACAATTGGTATTATGATTTAACCCATCGTGTTAACATTCTATTTTCGTTAAACGTTTGGATTTAACCTAACCTAACATGTGTTGTATAGTGTTTGGAAGACTAATTATTTATAAACTTTACAGTAAATGTAAGAAGTTTCACAAATAACAATTGAAGTTCCTTATCATAAATACATTACTACGGTGGGTACTTTTTTAAAGTGTAACTATAGCATCACTTAAATAACGGTATGTATTTTATTTGTAATCTTTTCTAATTAGCTGTAGAATGAATACTATCAATATTATATTCTTATTACATAAAATATCCATCTCATTTAAAAGTATATAATAGTAGACAACACGTCTTGTCCCATTAGCAGGGTAAGTGAACTGTCGTTACTTTTAACTTAGTTACCTGTTACGAGAGAGTTAATCACTAACTATTGCACTTTATACTGAATATATGCTTTGTAACTTTAAAGGTATAAGTTATCATTTAATAACTACCTTAACCTACCTTTCTATCCAGAACTGATCATTTATTAAATTAGATTTTTTAGCTGATCTGATATTTTTATTTGAGAATTTTTAATGATTAATCAAGGCCACTCAACATAGTACCTTACATAATTGGTTTACAAAATATTGAAGATAAAAAAAAATTTAAACATCACATTATTTTAATTGTTAGTTTTTTTTATTTAAATACCAGGATATAACAGAACTCATTACTTCGGTTATGATATTGCGGTAAGAGGTAATAATCGGAGGTGTCGGGCTGATGGGGTTTCCAAAACCGCTGTATCTAATTTAACTCATAGTACATTCTGACCACAATATCGGGGTTAAACACAAATTATCGCTTGAAGCTGCAGTGTAATAAAATTCATTTTATAGGTAGTTATTTAGATGTTAAAATATATCTCAATTGTAATTTAACTACATATTCGTCCTAAGATTTCCTACATTAACATATGTAGATGGGATACAAAAGTCATATACAAAATCACAAAACCCCCTAGCTCAAATTACATTAGTTCCGTCTTACTATGAATAGGTTAGTGGGATACATATAATTGAGTTTCAATAGATAGGAAAATGTATCGTAAAATGCCAGCATAAATCGACGGTATATTTTAAAAGGTCCTGACCTTCTATAGTGAACATTTCAAATTTGTCCATACTTTATAGATGATGAGCTATAACTCTTCTAGGTCTAAGTGGTTTAACTATTTTTTACGCTGAAATACCCAAACTCGTTTTTAGATGTATATTATTGCTGGGTATTTAGCTTATGCTATTTTTAACCATTTTTTTATAGATAGAGTGCCTATAATATAAGCAGTGTTATATGTTTATGTTAGCAATCGCTCAAACAAAGGAACTTAGGTAAATAAACCTGAAACAAAATGTAATGTTAGTTTTAAAATGTACTTGGTTGAAGTTCAAAATCTCCTCAACATAAACAAAAAGTATCATATATAAGGCTCACGATTTGTAGATTATACGATTTTGTACAACATTGTGAGAGATTTATTTTTCAAATCACGGTGAAGTGTTGGGTTAACAAATCACTGACCACGGGGAAATCACCCGGTTGTGATAACAAGATTGGTCTAAACTACGATCCGGTAGTTGACAGTTAATCTATACGGATACTGCAACCAAACACATTGGTAGCGAAACACTTACTAAACCAGTAAAGAATATCGAATCGATACCAGAAATAAAATTGTATTACTTCTTCTACTATAATGATCCACCTCTTTCTAATTAGGATCACATACAAACACTCTCTCGATTTCGTTAATACTAAAAAGATTTGTCAAGCGATGTACTAAATCATCTAATTGTTATTGAAATCAAGGATTTGTATTAGTAACGTGTGTCAAAATCAATTGAAAGCTATTTAAAAGTAATTGTTTTGAACCTTGCCCCCGTTAAATATCGTTTACTAAATTAGACTTAGTATGTAGCATGATCACTTTAATAGAAGAGATTAGTCAAGCTTTCTTAGTATTTTTTTTTTTTTTAATCGTGTTTATTATTTATAGCTCTAAGTATGAAAGCATACAGAAACTAAGAAACGCTAGTAGGTGATAAATTTCCCTAAGCAAAAATATTTTTTAAAGTACCTTATGTGTTTGTCAGGACTATAATGTTCATGAAAACTGACTATTGTAATTTATGCATTGTCAAAATATTTCGAATACAAACTAAGTTTTTAAAATGTCAAAAGCTTCAAATATCTCTTAGTTAATTGTGAAATATTAAAAATTACAAAACTGTATATTTAAATAAACCTGCTCGTTCCGAATAATAAAGACGCATAGAGGAAAAGACATTGCGTATAATTTCGAGTACCTACCTTAGGCAGAAAAATAATGTGTTTGTGTTGTATTGTAAATCAATGTCCTCAGGCACATCAAACATGTTGACATCAAAGGTTATCTTAGTTGTTGAACATCAACAATTATTTTAATAATGTGCAGAAAAATTTGAACCTAAATACAATGTTTCTTAGTAAATTCTCGCTATAATATTATATATTCACGATTATGTTTCATATCAATAATTAAATACTAAATGCTATTGCTTTGAGTTTAAATTTGCATATTTGGTCCATTTTAAATACACCTAAATCATTTGACATGTTTTATGCAACTACAGTTATTTGGTTACATTTAAAATACAAATTCGTAAGAATAATATTAAAATAAAAAATGGTTATGAACACTTTACAATATGAAAAATATTTAACATTGGTTATACAACGGATTTACTGTTTATATTTAAAATATATGCAATATTTAACTAAAAGATAAAATGCCAAAAGTCACAACAATTTAATAAAAACTTTATTTTTACTTTTTTGCAAACAGCAAAGTAGATATGATGATAAATTGTAATAAATTAATATCATATTAATAAATACATAATACTATATTAAAACTGACTTTAAAAGTAGTTTACTACCTAACTAAGGCAAGTAAATTGTAATGACAAATCATTTGGTTTAATTCCAAAGTCAGAAGATTGTAACAAGAAAAGTCTCCATTTTCAATTTTCGAATTCTGTCCGTCGAAAAGAAAACCCTTACCTCTTTAACCCAAATAAAAAAATGCAGTCCTGAGTAGAATATTGATTCATATACCTCAGATTAATTTTGAACCAAAATGCTTTCATATGAATAATAGCAATCGACTTTGATTTGAGAAGTTAAACTTGGACACCTTAAAAGTCATGTTAATCAATGAAAAGTGTCATAGTTGCGTTCGCACAAACTATGTGCCAAAATTTATGACAACATTTCACTTTGGTTCTTAAAGTATATCCATAATACATATTACGAAAAATTATTGCAGCATGTTGAGCATCAGCTAATGGTTTTTTTCCATTCATCACACTTACATAAGTAAGAAAGTATGTTGTGTAGGGTATTAAATCTTAAAATATTATGGGAAATTGTGTGAATTGTGGTTTGAAGTTCAATAGAAATGTTTTTATACACCAAAAAAACATGAGAATAAACCGTTTATTAGATATAAATTACAAAGCTGGTTTTTGTTACCAGATTCAATAATTAAAAGCCTATTTTTTTAAGAAGAATGAATCATTTAAATATTATATTCAAATAACGTTAATACTTTGTAATACTTAATTGTAATACTTACGTTTCGGTAAGGGTAAGCTTGTGATATATTTTCCCATCTTTATTTATGTCTCCGTCCCGACAAACCACATTTGAATATTATTAGATTCCAAGTATTCTTGACCCTTCTCGTCTTCTCTGGAATCAAACCCCAACTGCCATTGCACAAAAAATAGATATAGTATATTGACAACTGAAAGTTATGAGTGTTTATAAAAACTAATGGTTAGTTGTGAGATCTATAAAGCTCTTTTATCTTACTGGACACATTTTAAGGATGCTTTAACCTATTGAATAACCTGAAACGTGCAGTTTAAAAACATCTTAGATGTCAGAAAAATAAAGAAAGTTAATTTATATGTATAATTTACATGAAACGATTGTAGTAGGAAGTTCTAAGATTTGTATTTAAACCGATTTGATACATTAATTAACCTTAAATATTGGTTGGATGAATGAATATCACCGCATAATCTGCATAGTGAACAATTTATGTATTAATCTTTTTCTTCTATAACTCATAACAATCTTTTGCTCAATAAATTAAAGAATTTGTTTACTTACGTTTCTTACTATAAACGAATAATTGGTTGAATATAACGAGTTTACTTTTTCAAAACTACTGATAACATTGTTAAAGTAGAACAAATGGATTTGGTTAAACTAATTTTATTTGACAGTGTAAAATACATTATTGTTGATGGCTTACAAATGGAAGAACAACATAATAGTCTGCATTGAAAATTTAAACGATTGTGGCCATCACGTTCAGAGACCTCGATTTAAGTTTAAAAGCCAGAATTCATAGTATTATTGCCATTACAAAAATTAAATGTGCATCATTTCGTGTATTACAAAAATAATGTTGCAATGTGTTAAATTAAATATATAATCTGCATTTAAAAATGTTTGTTCACTTAGCTGTAAAACCTTTGAGATTGGCATTAAGAATAAAGCAAACTATTTATCACAAATTTCAGAACAGAGCTTTGTCTGGAAAGTTTAGAGGTCTTTGACAGGGTTTGTCCTTTGTAAGGATCGATTCGTCAAATTTACATTACCGTAATGTCACTGCGGATTTATAATTTCGTTGACGCTTTGATGACATATTCTTTACTTCAGCTGAAAAAACTTAAGTTTATAATTGATGTAACTAACAATAATATTTTTTATATGTTTGTACTTCATAGTCTTTTTTCTACGGCAATTTCTTCACAAATAACATAAAATACTAGTAAAATCAAAATAGATAATATCACAATTTTCACAAAGTTTTTCTTCTAGTAAATCAAAAAGAAAATATTACGTATTAGACTATTTTAAACATATTTGTATTCTTCACTTTTTTCGAGTAACATACGTTTCATGAACCTGTTATTGGCAGTTGTTAAAAATACGTTTAGACTGATTAAATGGTTAAAAGGCATTATATAGTCAATAATTCAATCATCTGGTTTATCTGTTGTTGGTTTAGCTGTTGATAAAATCACCAATAGAACGATTCCAAGTAAATATTAAATTAAAGTATTTTCAAATAATCCGACCTATCTTATGATTAAAAGAACAGAACATAGAGGCAGTTTAAGCAAGTCTGGCATTTTCCCACTTATTTCATACCTTGATTGTTGTTATCAACAAAATATTGACTAGTGAAGATAAGTTAATTGGTATTCGTATACCTATAATAAGTTAAAGATTCTATACTCTGATGTTAAGAAAAAATAAATGCTCAATAAATATATCTATTGTACTTTTTGTTTTGTCAGAAGTTAAAATGATAAATTGTGCATTTTAAATTTGGGACCATCTAGGCAAAACCAGTGCATACCTGTTTTATGCTCACTAAGATTTCCTCTTCTTAGAAACTAACCTAATAAGAAAATGTTTATTGTAGGATTTCAGATTTATTTCTTTGGACAGTTTAACTTACTTACCTTTTATGTGGACACGCATTTATAAAATTGTAATCCTTTTGATAATAAACTATTCCTTGAAAAGGGGGTTTCAAAGTCACGTGGCTCTTAGTGTATTGCATTTTACAGAATGTCTATTAAAATACAAAACTGTTTACATTTCTGTCAAATACACCTTGTATAGATGCATTTATAAGGAAAAACCTAAAAACTTAGATTTCCTCATTGGAACTATTTACAAAATACAACACATTGAAACAACTACAATTTATTAAATATAAAGATACTAGGGAGCCACAAAAAACAACCCCCCTCCTCTTACTAGACATAAATATAAAAAATGTTTTGATAAATAACACTAGTAAAATCCGTTGATTTGATGGTATTTTTTGTTGTATAAGCTGTTTATTTTTGTCCCATGGATATTTATGTGTATTGATTTTTTTTATTCCTTTAGTTAAGGAACTCTATTTGCAATTCATTTTAAACACCGACATTTAAAAAATCTTATGTTGGTAATTAAAAAAAGTTATTATGTTGCATATTTTAATTCTGGGATTGTATCTTATACATTTCCTCTATTTAAACAACATCCAAACTATATGGATCTATAATAGCACAGCAAACTAAACATCTGCGGTACTTTCATGTTAAAGGGAACATTAATTATTATCGATGATTTTTTTTCTCGATATATCTATATTTTTGTTTACCAATTCATTACATATTGACAACTAATCTTGTTTAGGCTAAAAAACAAATAAATAGTCTATATGTATTCAGAAATAAAACTGTTCTAAGCTAACCTAACATAACCAACCAAACTTGCTGTACTATTTAAAACATCCTTTTGCTAACAGAAAAGGCAAGTTAAACATGGAATGTTACACAGCAAGTTCGGTTAGTTATGTTAGGTTAGCTTAGAACAGTTTTATTTCATTATTGTTTGTTGTATGTATTGTTTGTACTGAACAATAACTATCGTAGTTGTCAGCTGATATGTTTCAATTTGTTAATATCGATATATCGAGAAAAAATCATCGATAATAACGAATGTTTCCTTTAACTGGAAAGTACCACATCTGCTTGTAAAGCGGCATGATAAACCCTATAAAACAGTTATCCTTTATTTAATTTTATGTTTGTAAGCTATTACACGTTCGTCGAACATGTGTTAGTCAGAACAAGAACCAAGCTTTCAACACGGAAAACCTTTTACCATTTGACGCCTTTATTCGACTGGTATGCACCTCAAAGGACACATAAGCCACCTACTTACCTATTTACCTTCTAGTTTACTATTGCGTTCTTATCAATTACTTGACATATCGATGTTATTATGTACCCTAACACAATTAAAATAGATGATACTGTTGAATCACTTAATAAACAGCTGCTTTTTTGCATTAGCAAAATTGAAAACAAGTTGGAAGTTGTTTTGAGAGGTTATTATTACATGATAGTTATTCTCGTTTTCTAGCTAAGTTTGTTGAATGATGTTGCATTATGAAAAAAAGGATAGTTTATCACCCACAGTTACTTTTCAACTCTCGCTCATTTACCGACATAATTCGTTGTTACACTTAAGTGTTTAAAGTTGATGTTGTGTCGAAATGATTGACTTAACGCCCTTGTGATAAATTGCACTATTTGTAATTTCTTTAAACTTTTTACAAAGCTTGTCACGTCAGAATAAAGCTGCTAAAAAATATGAAATGTTTTACTTTCCTTTTAAAAGTTTTAATTTATATGTTTATATGTTATTATATGTTTTATTTATCAACACGATGACAAGTGTTACTCTTAATACTACTATAGTAACTCAAGTTTATTTAAACAATCCACTTGTTATTTTCGCATTTTATGTAAATGTAGTTTTCTTATTAATATGATTTATGCTTGGACTTAAAATGTTACTCCATACTTTTAGATATTTAACCAAATAATAGTGTTTATTTTACACTGAAACAGTTATGTGTTGGAAAAATTAGTTTTATTAAATAAGTTTTAAAGAGTTATATTTCTTTAATCCTTTATCAACGAGCAAAAATACAGAATCCCGCAAACGTATCATGACAGATTAAAAAAAATATGAATTTATTCCTCCCTACAACAGAAACACAAAGGTAACTGCCCATCGGAATGCAATACTCATATATTCAACGAGTTTGAACAAACAACCCTCTAGAGTTAAGAGCAGTTGTGTTCAAGTAGTTTATCATGTCGTGTCAAATATGACTAGAATATTGGTTGTTAATCTCAATTTCGGAGTTGTCTATGTGCATGGATATACCTATTTAATTTATCTGTTTTTGTTCGTTTCTATTTATTCCTGTTTTTTTTTCTGAGTTAAGAGTAGAAAAACAACACTAATTCAAAAATGGGTTATTTACACTCTAAAAGAAAATGTTGTTTAGGCGTGTGATTAATATATTCATTAGGTACACTTTAAAAACTAAATGTGGCTTATTTTAATTCAACGTATAGTGTTGAGTTAAAATTCAATGCATATATTTACGTACACCTAAATAGTAAAACCAGACTCTATTTTCTTTACAAAAACTTGGTAAATTTATTAACTTAAGTATAAATTTCATCATCTTAAATCTAGAGTAAAATTCGCCAAATTGGATAACTAGTACTTAAATAGTATAATTAGGGACATAAATTGTAATTAATTTAGTTACAGAATATTAGGTGAAATACCTTACAGTTATTTAACTTAGTGCTTAACCAAAGGAAGTTTAATAAACGCCAACCCCATTCGTGTTAAGATGCAATCTATCAATTCAAAAAGCATCCAAAATTGTTAGGTTTCTTTAAAAATGAATTAAGCTAAAACCCATATTCTCTTTAACAAATCTTCTTCTTTTAATCAATTGAAAGTTAGAAAAAACCTTGTAACGAGGCAGAAAACGTAAGAAAAAAACGTGTTAATGGTACAAACTTTTAACGTTCAGCTACGTGTTTTCTTTTAGTCTGTGTGAGCTGGGAACTGCAAATGTAAAACAAAACGACGATACAAGGGAAAGAGTTAAGTGCCCTCTTGGGCGTAGTCGACAATCAGTATATCATGGGGTGACGTTACTGATAGTATTGTTGTAAAGTAGTTTGCCCTTCTTATGGTTAGAATGGAAAACATTATCTTTAATTGTACATCAGAGAATGGAAAACATCAAATCTAGGAGATTTTACAATGGTTAACAAGTCCTATGTGTAATAGAGTCTTTACAGATATTACTAAAAGGTAAAAAATAGTACAGTTCAACACTTTAACAACATGATTATAGTGAATGAATGAAAATATATTTTTATTTCTACATAATAATGCAGCAAGAACAAAATACATTCTTTTAAATACATAAAAAATTACTAAAATATGAACTAAGACTTAAATAAAAAAAAACTTCCTATATTACTAATTTTAATTTATTTAAAAAAATCAGCAGACATTGGCAAATGCTACCCGTTTGTCCGCTGGAATGCTATTAAAATGATTAAGTTAACCTAAATTATAATGGCATTTTTGAAAATAAAACACATTATAATAAAACTTATGCTTGGTAAATTATTAGTTGAGGGAAAAGGAATTAAATTAATATTGGAATTATATATTGAAAGCACAAAAATATAACGAACAGAATTAAATAACTTTCATCAGGTGGGGATTTAATTATAATCATTCAGTGACTTAATTGTAATTTATAGTAATAATTCTTTCTCGATTTGCCGAAATGACAACTGTTTTTGTAGAAGAATTTATGTATATTTACTCTAAAGCTAATTTAGAATTTTAAAATGTGGTTGAACTCATTTGTTATGACCTATTTGTGAAACGAATGTAATTATTGAGCCCGCTGGATGTGGAAATGCATTAATTAATCTCTGTATTATAAGGAAAGATCCAAACCGTAAAATATGCCTATCCTTACTTGATATTGTGACGTTAGAACTGGATGTAGAACTGTGAATCTCCTCTCTACTTTCGCTTCAACTTAACCACTTAAGTTTTAAACCTTAAAACTGTCAATTTAACATAGTTTAAAAAATAAAATAATTTTACATGACAATACAAACTATGCAATTATAGCATCATAGCATTTATTTTACTTATACTTTATTATTAAATGTTGGTTTGGTGACGAATAAATAATTACCTCGCGGCTGTAATCATGACCAAGCTTAAAAGGATAACTGTGTTATTACTCTTGTCATTCAACATTATGGCACTCTCTGCACGACTGAATTAAAATCAGTGAGTCTAATAATTAATCAATGTAACTTGTTGGTCTTTCAAAATGGTTTAAAAGTTTATTTTGCTAATACTCGTACATGTTTACAATCAGAAGGAACATACGTGTTTCAGACCAACATTAAACTCTTTTCATTAGGTATTATTTAAATATTATGTGTATCAGGTTATCAGGTTAAGTGTAAGAGAGGGCCGTGTGGCCCTAACTTTGCCTGGTTGAATGAAGAATTTTTCATTTCATTTCATTATTTTTCAGTGAAAAAAAAACCACTCAAGCTATATTACAATTATATTATTTTTTTACTTTGTTTGCTTTACAAAACAAAATTTTTTCACAGACAACGATGGAAATTTGCTTGTATTTGAACAAGAGTCAAATACGGTAACAAGTTTCAAGTGTTTAATCCTCTTTGAGAGGGTTTTTAACAAGCTTAAGTAGAGATTGTGGACTAATTAGATTGGTGAAGTGGTATGATGGAAAAGCTGAACACCCTTTTAATAAGCTTCATCATTGTCCATAAAATGCTTACTTTTATTTGCCATCACATTGTATAAATCTATACTTATTTAATACGCAAGCAGGTTTTTTGTGGCAATTACTCCTCCGAAACTACTGAACCGATTGTCATGTTGTTTGGGTCATTGGATAGAGCGTAACGTGAAGTTGTGCAGGAAACTTTCTGTTTAGGGAAATAATTAGAGAGTGAGGCACTGAGGCCCTTTAAAGTTTCGTATTTGTCCATAAGATTAACATTGGAAACAAAAAATGTTATGAAACTCCAGCTGTTGGCAGAAATTACAGTAAAAGTGAGAAGAAAAACGTATGTTAGTTGTAAACGGTCAAAAATTTTCTAATTTAACAGTTTGCTACAAACATTTACTCAATTTGTTGAAATGAAATATTTACTATTTGAATTTGGGTTGGCGTAAATATTAAAATGGAAAAAAGCGAGAGAGCCTAGATAAGTTGATATACTAAAAAGAAAACTGAATTAACACTGTGTTGCATTTCTTAGTAATCATTGAAATACTAAAAAGAAACAAAGAAAAACTAAGGAGAAGAAATAGAAATAATGTATATTTTATATTTATAATCGTTATTATTATGGACAACCTAATGTGGCTGTAAGGCTATTTGTAGAAAACACTAAAAACTAGATCAGTTTTTTTTATGATAAGATATTTACAAGAAATGTTAGTTATACCGATCTGTTATGTAAATCTTGAGTAATTCTATAATCTTTGAGTCGAATCTTTTAAAGAATTAATTGAGAAATCATGGCTGTTATTCGCTTTAAAATAACGCCTGTAATACTTAGCAATTGCTCGAATTCGAGCAACAGGGACACTAGTTCTGCTTTAAATAGCGAAACAACAATAAAGTGCAAATTTAAAGTTATACTACTAGTGTCTATAAACAATATTAAAATTATTATCAACATGACTAAATTAACTTGTATATTACGACCAAAATTAACGACTTTCATGACCATCTAACATAAGAAAACGCTATTTTGGTAAAGAAATTGTGTAAATCATCAAATCAACCCCACTTCTCTGTTTGATATTTTGTTTTCAATTTAATTATTATCAAACTGATATACTAGGCCTACTAACTCTAAATCCAGTTATAGCTCCGACATTTGTTTATTTAAGTCTTACTTATTATGGGATTGCATTGGGGAAAGGTGTTTTCGGCTTTAGGCAAACAATTAATTGATAATTGGATGATAAGTAAAGGGATTGGAAATTAAAATTAGTTCATAACAAATGCAAAGAGTTCATTATGCGAGGCCAAACCCAAGCTTTGTGTGATCCTCGAGTTGATTAAAAACTATTTGCTGGTTTATCAACAGCCTTGTCATCTAATTTATACATAATTTGCCTCCAGGATTGATCTATTGACATAAAATGAGGTTACTAACCTGTCGTCAATCAGTCCTCTATTGTCTTTTGATGACTATAGTTTCGGGGTTATAACCCCATTTTCAAATCTTCTCTTCAGTCGTCAAATGTCAAACATATTTTCTTGCGTAAGCCGTCGTCAAAATTACTTTACATATACACATAAACACACACGAAAACATTTATAAATACAAAGCATGTACATGCGCGTGAGGCCGGCCAAGGACAAAACCAGACTGCTTACGCAAGAAAATATGTTTGACATTTGACGACTGAAGAGAAGATTTGAAAATGGGGTTATAACCCCGAAACTATAGTCATCAAAAGACAATAGAGGACTGATTGACGACAGGTTAGTAACCTCATTTTATGTCTTGTCATCTAAGTTCACCACTGACTATAAAATAAGTCTGTGATTGTACACTGGTATGGATATTGTAGTTATAATCTAAAAATATAAAATTAAATTATAATATGGTGCTAGTGTTTTGTGCATTGTTACTATGAGAACTTTGATTAATAAAGTCACTTGAAACTGAAATTTAAAATATGAGTTGAATGATGTCCAAGAGTCCATAAAACTATTTTTAAATTAGTCATACCCTAAGAATGTCTGAGTGGCTATTTTATCATAAAAAGAGTTCAAGTGACCTGGGCACAGGAATTAATTCGTATTTATCACTGTGAACGAACTTTTTAAGGGCTCTGAATCACAGGCCAAATTCCAAACATCATTTTTGAAGTTTAAGCAATTAATTGAATGAAGCAGCTGGTCGATGCAATTCACAGATAATTGTTTATTTTCATGAACATGTTTTTTAGTTTTTCTTTAGATTGTTAATTTTTGTGTATTATTTACTACCTAGTTGGGTTATTAATAGGGTTATGTTTAGTTAAAGAAAGGAAGTAACAATGTTGTATCATTTCGCTCATAATTTTCTGTGTAATTCATAAATTAGCAACAAGCGAAGTGACGTAACTAAATGCGATAGATTTGTGCAAACCCATAGATTAAAGAGAGTACACCTACTCTCTACTTTCTTTAATCTATAGTTTAAAATATTTTTTATCAAACATCAATACAAAGAAATAGATTTAATTGCTACGCTAAAAGGAACACGGATAAAATATAGTTAAATATGTATTCGTTATTAGTTAAAATCCAGATATCAAATTAATATTGCGAAATATAAAATAAACCCACAACACCGGATATTGTGACGTTCAACCCGGATGTGGAGGTGTAAAGCTCATCTTTCCTTCCGCCCTAACTTGTCTACTTCCAGTCTAGGTTGAACTCTTAAACTCCTCATAGCATAATTGTTTGAACAATTTACTTAGAATTTTTTTTAAATATTAAACAAATGTTTTGAACACGAATAAGTTATCTTGAAGCTAACTCGATCAATTATGTTGAGGAATCTTTAAAAGATTAAGGTACTGCCTGTTACTAGTTCTAAACATGTCATTAGGTTTAATACGATTTGATTCATTTCATGTATTAGACTCAACAGCCAACAAATGTGGATTTATTCAATCAATATCCCTAGTATATTTTGTCTGAGAACATGTTTTTACATAAGTTCACCATTGCACTACATTGTACATATAGTATTCACAATCATATAGAAAAATTAATTTCATTCCAAAATTTAATTCTTTTATTTTTAGTGTAATCATAACTAACGGAATGTTAGTACATAATTTGTTTAATTGCTTATTGTGTAATGACAGGATTTTACAAAAAGACACATTACCTATTTTTCATGGACATGGCTGAATATAAACCGTATATTCTAGCAAGAAAGAAAAGTAATGATGCACTCCAACCAAACATCCTGCATTGTGAAAAGGTGAGCTCAATATAAAATATTATGACATGGACAAGACCGAAGTATACACTGTACTTTTTTCTCGTAATGTGGCCAACAACTATATCTAACAAATAATAGAGTTGAGGTAAATATTATGGAAATTAAATAAACTATTTTTAAAGGGAAGATTGCTCTATATGGTTTATATAATTAACTAGCATTACGTTATTTAAGTTTGAATGGCTTTTTAAGTTTGTAATATGTTTTATGTCCTCTAGATACGGGAGTATTGGCACAACCCATCTGTCAATGTAATGCAGACGTAACATGTGTTTTACGTGGTACAACGAGAATCATAATACCAGCCAATAAAATATAGGATCTATAAATAAAAAGGTTGAAAAGATTTTCTGACTGATGGTAGGTTATGATAAGTAATATTGATTATAATTAATCAATTTTATACCTGTATATTATTGAATTATTAGAAAAACGTAATTGATAGTTTGTTGTGGTTATAAGGTGACACATAACTCATAAACAGACTAAAATATATGCATTTACTAGCAGAATATCCGTCCTTCGAAAATTGTTGGAATATAAGTATAAAATGCTTATTGCAGTTATACTCAAGCTTTGCGTTTGCAATAAATGAGGACACATTTTTATAAAATGTACTTTTTTAAATTAACAGTATTCTATAGTATTACACATCTACCACAGCCATAATGTTCTACCACTTCACCTAAACAATAGAGAAAAATAAATTACCAACAATTCACAAAATATCACAAATTATTCATGAAATGAAAAACATAAACATGACTGTAAACAATCCTACTTTGACAGTTCTCATTACGAATCACAGTTTTTTGTTAATGCTTGGTTCAAATTAGCTGTTTTCATAAATGCAAAAAAATATAGTGCTGCACCCTGTTGGTAAATCTTATAACATTTTAATGCTTTTCCATATCATAGAACCAACTTTTTTAGTTGAAACAGCTGACTGAATTCTTTAATTCCCTTTAAATATGAATACTCATAAGGTTAACATGGGGAATTACAGAGCCACTGGGGCGGAGCCCGAAAGGATTTTTGAGATTAGAATATACCTATATGTTAATCGGGAATGTAAGCTATCATCATGCCAAATTTCAGCCCAATCCTTCCAGTGGTTTATGCGTGATTGAACCTCAAACACACAAACAAACAAACAAACACACAAACTTTCACATTTATAATATTAGTAAGATAAGATGACATATACATACAATAGCATTATCCTATAAGTGTCGTTATTATGTTGTATATGTCTAAAACACGCTAAATCGTACTTTCAGTTCTCTGTTAATTAATGACACATAACTACATTTCGAATGCTGTGTGTAGCTGAAATGCTTAAAATTAAACACTAAACTAACACACAGCTTTGAACCAATGTGCACTCTGTTTAATTAACGTATGTCAAAGTCATTAGTCAGACATACTGGTACAAACAATACCTGTTCAAATTACTGAATAGATTATTTCAACCAAAATATAGTTGGTGACAGTCTAATAATGCAGTCTAAATACCCGATGGCGTTGTCTTTGTTCCCGTTAATTGAAACAGCATGGAATCATTTGGTACGATACATACAACAATTCTGTAAGGAAGTCCATTTCCCTACGGTTATTTATAAATAAAGAACATTGAATGTTATTTGGCAATGAGAGCACCCATATTTTTATTAGCCATCACTCGATAAGAAATTTGAATGAATAGTTGTGCTAATCACTACAATTAAACAATCCCATTTTATTAAAGATAATGATGTGGAGTTATTAACACTGAGCTTTGCTGTGGAGAATTCTTTTTTTGAGTGTTTTTGCAGAAATTAACTAAACATACACCTAAGAACACTCTTGAGACATCATTTGTACTTCAAAAATTAGCTCACACGTCGGTAAATACATATAATTATAATTCACCTATTGCGTCTGATGATGACTGGAGTGTCCAATCGAAATCGATCACCACTTACCATCTTTTCTATGTATTTACTGTCCGGTAGGTTGACGGTATCAAATTTAAAAATATTTTTTACTTGTATTACTAGAGGCATTTTTCTTTCCTTTGCGTAAATTTAATAACATGTGCAGTGCTTAGCAAGACGCTATTTTTTTTATATTTTTTTAACACATAGAGATTGAATGGACCACAATTCATCGTTTTGTCGACATGTTGCTATACCATGTCCTAAAACTATAGGGAACCGGTTAAAATAATTTATGATAACAGCTTATACCTTAAGTTAATTAGTGGTAGATTAATGCGAATTAATAAACGAGAAGATTATGACTAATATTAGGCTAATAAAACTTGTGAATGATTACAAAATTGGCCTACATAAGACTTAGAAAATAGCGGTCATTTTTATTTTTGAACGATAATAATTTTAAAAAGTGAATCATAGAAAATATTACATATTTTTTAAATATTTTTTTTTAAGTGTAAAGGCAAAAATAATGACATGTATTAATATCCTGGTTTAATAAAGGATACATAAATACGCACCACATAAACTCCATATCTAGGTTATTTGTCATTTGATTTTCAATATTGAGATGTCTCAATGTGACGCTTGTCAACATTTTCAATAACGAAGTAGTTTTGTGTATTTATATAAGATAGGCGGTTTTAAAAGGTATTCTTGGCCAAAATTGAAATGGCAGCCATTTTTTTATTGGAAAATTTCGTTATTTTTACAAATTTTAGTGATGGATTATTCGAAATTTCAAAGTTTTATGTTGAGAACAATCTATGTTTGAAAAATACAAAATGGTGGCTCAGAAACTATCAATTGACTTACAAAAAATGTAAATGTGTTATGAACGCTGAAAATTATTTACAAGGCTTAAGAGAGTTATGAAGCACCCCGTATGTGTATACACATGTCGATTGCTGGTATTTTACGAAAATAAACATAATAGAACTTTATGTATTAGATTAACAGAGAAGGTTTATAAAGTTATTTGTAATATTTTGACATTCTCCAGACATGGAAGAGCTACATCTGTCAATGTCACTGAGACATAATCTGTGTTTGATGTACCTTCACTGCTGTCATATCATAATAACATCTTCTGTGCCATTTAAAAAAGTTCTGTGTTTTCAAACTTGTTTTTCATAAATTATAATTAGCCTTAAGAAGGGTTCTTGTTTTGTACATTGACATTTTAATTTGTTTTACTGTCAGTCGGGGCTGAGTAGTTTTATTCCTTTCCTTAAAAACTGAAAGCGACTTGTTTTATCCCTTAAGCGGTTAATTATTGTCTCAAATGCTTATTAAATAACAAAATGTTAACGTTAGACATTTGCATGAGTATGCTTGATCACGTCCTTTAATAAAACTGCCTAAATAATAAAAATAAAAGTCCCAATGACGTAGCGTGTTATACATTTAAAGTTCTTGGATATAAATATAGGATAAATTTATAGTTTAGTGTAGCTACAGTATATTAATTGAGTTATGTATATTCCATTGATAAAAAAAGTTTGTTTAAGCCTTTTTTGTAGCAGCTAGGGCATTTCTTAGGACGATAGGTTCTGATAAAAAGTGCCATGCAGACAAATCATAACCTCAGAAAATATAACATTGCAATAATTTATTCACAGAATACTATGTAATTAAGTTCTGCATAAAGTTTTTTTTTCGATTTAATTATGAAGTTTTCAACCGGGATAAAGTGGTCTTACAAACTTAAACACAAATGAAACTATTGTTTGCTCACTTGTTTCAACAAACTTAATCTTACCTATTTTATGTATAACGATTAAGCAGCTTCATCTAAATAAAGGTTACATAAGAGCTGGTGGATTATCTAATTTATATAATTAGCTTATTTATATAATTAAGATTGGAAATAAAAATAAATATGTTAGATTACTATGTTTTTGTATTACAATATTTTATATGTCAATTAAATGTTCAAATGCAAATGAAAACCAATGTATATATTCTAAACAATTGTAACTATTTATTTTATTAAAATCATTTTAAACTGTATACATCATCGTCCAAAGTTATTAACTTTATTTTCCATTACATTTTTTATCATTTACTATGCAGATTGAATACATTATATGGCCCTAAATTCCTTAGGGTTGTAAAAAATTTAATCAAAGACTAAGACAAACTCTACGGTTCGGTATATGTGACGTTACAACATCCATCTTCCCCTACTGACAACTTGTAGTCAACTTATATCTAATTTATACAGTGGAAAATCTGCCTTATTGTTTGGTATTCTATGGAAATATAGATCAAGAAGTGCATACAATTTACCAACGTATTGAGTGTGTTCCAGTTTTTATATTGTAAAATAGCATCTCAATCGTTGTCATGTTTAATATAAAAATTATCATTACTAATTACATACATGTATTACTATTCAATAAACAAAAATATTGTAACAGAGGCTTACACTTTTTCTTCTTCCTATTTACTTTTGTATGTTATTATTATATTGTTATTATATTGAGCAGTGATCGTGATAAAGAGATTTTAGTGGTAGTATTTAAATATACCAGTTCACTTACACGTTATAGAAAATTAGGAATTTATATACAACGAGTGGCAAAACGATTTGAGAGTGCTATTGAATAAGGATATAAAAATAAACTATAAATATAACACTTAAAACTAAACAAATGTAACATTTACAATAAATTAAAGATATTATGTTTAGTGGAGAAAACTTGATCAAATTCTTTAATGGGGATTGTGTAAACTCTAAGAACAAAGTTTTCTTCTGATGAATAGCTCAGAACTATTGTATAAAGCCTTTTGTTGTCATTCGTAAAATTAGGATAAACTTTGCTCATCCTGTACAAGAACAAAAGTGACGTGTTGTTTTAACACAGGAATTCCTTCTTAAACTTTCCATAAGTTGTATAGTTGCATAAAGCAAAAGTGTTGAATGAATATTAATACTTTATTTTACAAATCTACAAGACACGGTCTTTCCAAAAAGACGTGAATGGTCAAAATCGGTTAAGAAATGGTGGAAAAGTTCAAAAGAAAGATTTCGTGGCGTATTAATTATATGGATTTATATATGATGATGATAATCATAAAAATTCTATAAAAATCCACAGAAACTCTCAACTATAGTTTAATTGCATAACAAAGTTTAATTAAATAGATAAACTCTACCATTGCACTCTGAATTACATTTAACCGTCTGCCAAACCAATTTCCACAATAATTGCTTTCCACAAAAAGCTGGTAAATGGATTTGCTTAAGACCCTATTATCTCCTTTAAGTGTTTTCTTAATATATAAAATGAAGTCTACGCAGGGCGTTTAAAAAATGTGGGAAGATAATTATTTACGTATCGATTACTTGGGCCAACATAAAAAAATCAAGAATCAAGCTTTTTTCGAAAAAAAAAAACCGCTTCGTTCACCAGGTATACATACTTTTGTATTGTTTACATAAACATTTTTATCTTTAGATTGTTTCAACCGGTTGTTTATGAAACTTTCTATATATGTTAAGGTAGAAGAGACCAGTGTGAAAAATTTACCTTGATTCAATAAAAAAATTTAAAAACTGTGGATTTTTAAATTATTTTAATTTAACAAAAAATATACAATATTATGAACAAATATCATGAACACATTTATCTAGCATTCAAAATGTCCCATCAAACGATACCAATTTAAAAAATCGAATAACAAATAACTTAAATATAACGGTTTTAGCTAAAAAAAAAAATGGGGTAGATAAGGCCACCTACTGTGGTTCGTAGGTGTCCTCATATACAAACCGTATATATACAAAGTTCTGTTTTAATCTTCATGCACCACAGTTGCTAAATATGAAATATGGCACGAGGGTTTCTTATTGCTTGTGTGAGTAGGCATTTTATCATTGTCATAAAAAAATTTACGTAGTATATTTTAAAATACTTACTTTAGTGTTAGTGGTTTATTGTCAATCATAAAATGATAACCCACAGTGAAAATATTGTTTGAAAATATTGTTGAATTGCTAACATTTTGATTCAAATCTGTATTCACAACTTGAAATTAATTCATTTGGACCTATCGTAAAAATAATTTATATGAGGTCAAATCTTAGTCATTACAATTTTGATACGTAACATTCCTTTACAAACTTAACTCTATAGAGTGTGTGAAGCCCCTCAGGTTACATCAGTGATAATTGTAATGCAATCCTCATCAGTATCAAATCTGGCCCCCAACACATGCAGTGCTTCCTGCCTGGTGATATCTTGTGTGCATCAACGTGTCCTTGCGTATGTATTGGAGTAAATATGCAATAATTAATGCAGATAAACTATTTATTACGCCTCACTGTTTTCACTGATCATATATATACCCTTTATAAAAGGTTTGGAACATTGCAAGACTATTTTCGGTACACTACACAGAAAGCAGGTAGTTTGAAATGAAAATGAAATGAAATGAAATGAAATGAAATGAAATGAAATGAAAATCCTTCTTTATTGAGGCGAACTTAGGACCTCATGGTCCTTTCTTACAGTTAACCTCTAAATAATAATAGTAATAACAATAATACATGATATGAACAAAAGTAAAATACACATTTCGTAGCATAATTAATAATAAACAACATAACATACATTTATTTTCCTAGCATACAGTCACACACACATACACTCTTTGCAGCAGCTAAGCCTAACGCACGCCATCCCGCCACGCCACTACCATCCGGTTGAGATAATATTCTTTCAGTGTCGCCTTCAGTCGGGATCGGTTTTCTATGGATTTAATGGCATCGGGTATAGAGTTCCATAGGCGGCATGCTGTGACTACAAATGATTTATTATAAATAGTTGTTCTGTGACGAGGAATGCGCAACGTAGACGAGCCAGAGCGAGTATCCCTTGCACCTCTTTCATTCAAAAATTCAAAATTCTTTGCAATGTAATTTGGAATTCCAAGATTGATAGCCGAATGAGTGATTGAAAGTATTCGGAGTTTTCTGAGGTCATCTAATTTCAAAATTGATTCATTTATGTAATAAGGTGTGACGTGGTCGTCCTGCCTAAGGTCAAACAGAAATCTAATACAATAATTTTGTGCACGTTGTAGTTTTGTTGCCAAAGCCACAGTCATATCATTAACCACAGTGTTGCAGTAATTGAAGTGTGGAAACACAAGTGATTTGACCAGTAAGAGTTTAATGTGAAAAGGAAGTAGTCGTTGCATCTTCTTCATTGTGTGAATGGCGGCAAATACTCTTTTACAAGTATCTACCACCGCGTCAGTCCAGTCTAATGTGCGGTTCATCAGCAATCCAAGACTTTTGATTTTGTTTTGATATTGCAAAGTAATTCCATTTACAGTGAGTTTTGGTAAATTGTCTTCTTCAAGTTTGTTTAGTAAACGTGAGTGACCTATAATGATTGGTTTTGTTTTGTCAGGATTGAGTCTAAGTCCATTCTGTGCTGCCCATTGAACAATGTTGTCAATGTCGTGATTCATTATGTCTATAGCTTCATTTATATCGCTGACTTTAAAATGAGAATAAATTTGCAGGTCATCAGCATAAAAATGAAACTTTACGTGGTGTAGTACTGTACTAATGTCATGTCTGTAGTTTCGGTACTCTTTTTAGATCAGAAAGTCGCTTTAACAGAAAGGGACTGGTAAATTGATTCAGCAAGGCAAAATGTGCATGGAGTAACCTATTACTCATACCTGACAATAAAAAAGCATAATTTAAATTTCATAGGCTCTTAAAAAAGATACGAAAAAATTTGCTGGCTTATACATGACTTGATAAGCTCATCTAACTAAATAACATCCAAAAAAGAGTTTTAAAGTGTCCAAAAGTGAGTTTAATGTGTGTGTTTCATAACCGGAACACTTTAATGGGACAAACGTCGGATGTAAGGTGGAAAATTACGCAACCGGAAACATGGAAAACCTAGAAATTAGCTTGGGACTGTAAGGGTATGCCAGTGAGCATCTAAAAATATCCTGAAATAGTGAGGATAGTCTTGACGCTCAACCCATAAGTGCAAAATAAAAAGTGCATAAGTGTGAATAAAAACACATGTTTTGAAAAATATTTTAAGTTGTAATCTTAGGATACAAGTTGGTATAAAAGATCATATTTTTTGCATAAATCACCATACTTTACAGATGTTTGAATTGGCTTACTTCAAAATAATTATAAATATATATAAGTTTAGATATTATGAAATTATCTGTTTGCAATAATGGTCTCATAATATTATACATATCAAGCACCATTAGGGTAGATGATTGGAAACTTGTTGATCATTTAATCCCTTTGAGGCCAATTATATTTCTCTGTAGCTAGTTAATTGAGTCAAATTTAAATATCAGATTGTTTATTTTCATCACTAAAAGAAAAATATTTTAGTTTAATGTAATAGTTATATGTTTGCTCTCTTCTATTGATTTTTTTATATGGGAGAAGATCATAGGCTAGTTTTGAGTTGTTTTACTATAATTAGTTAAATATCTTTTAATGGTTTGTGTTAGTAAACTGGAAACCGGGAAAAGTTTCAAACCTTATTTTAATAGGCAAAATTTTGCTATTCATTCTAGTGATTTTACTCTGGTTTAAATCTTCAAATACTAAAAAAAACTTAATAACATTTGCCTATTTAATATTTCTTTCCAAGTAGACGTTAATACGATATTTTTTGCTTGCAACAAAAGGAATTACAAATTGTTAAAACTAATTACGTCTTTTCAACAACTCCACAGACAATTTTTCTCTAATTAGCATAACAGACGAACTGTAAGCTTTTTCCTGAGCACTTAGTAATTAATTTATAATTGCTCATATCTGCTAGTTTTGCAGAAGATTTTTTATTTATTTACTAATTTTGATAAGACGAAGAACGTTTCAAACTGGGAAAGTCTTGGTAGTTTCCAACATTAAATTATACAGATAAATGCAAGTAAATCAGGAACTGAGAAAAAAGTGTTTGTAGCTTATATGTTGTTTATTGATGTCTTATTTATAATGATAACTAATAAAAAAAGGGGTATGTTTTATGAATACAAGATAATTCAAGTTTTCTAGTATTTAATTTTTACTTACTGTACTTATCACATAATGATCTACAGAGGCTAAAACAAAATTGAAGAATTAGCGTAAGGCATTTTTCATTTATGTGGCATACAATGAAAGATAACAATTATTTCTGCGTTTTTTTTATCTGAATTATTATATTGTATCAGTTTTAAACTGTTAAATACCTTTGGTGAATCGGGTAACAGTACTTCAAGGAAGGAGATACATTTAATTTGGACGCGATTTTTCACTGTTGTATTAAAAGTTTAATCATTTACATAATTCCATAGATTTTGCAGGGATAACTATTAAAATCATGATTTCATGACTGATGAAAATTTATTATTGATAGTTGTAGCTATCAAAAGTTCTTAAAATAAATATCTATACCATTTTTGGTAACGTAACATTTAAAAAAACAATACAATAGAGGGAAAATCTAGAATAAAATGTGACATCAAACAGTTGAAACCTGTTTAATCATAAATTTACTTTGTTTATAGGTGATATTTAGATTGTAAGTACATTTAAGCCGCCAAAGAATGCGCAACAACTAAGTTTCCGGCGTAAGGCAAACTTTCTGTTGTAAATTTAATTCTTTTTTCCAAGGTAATATTTGATCTATTGGGTTACTTAATCCACAGTTCATCACCATTTCTTTAGGAACTATCATAATTTTTGGAAACAATGGCATTGCAAGAAACAACATCGAACATAAAGTAATATATATTTTTTAATTATCACGCGGTGGATGGTAAAATAACAGCTACAAAATATTAAAATAAAATTGTAAGAGTCAAAGTCATGTGCACTGTATTATGGCATGACAACTGCAATGATTAATATAAAATCTCTCTATGTGCAAACGAGCGCATTCACAATAGGTTGTGACGTCATGTAACAGGTTTATATTGTTGAAATATTACAACTATGACGTTGTAGACAATGATATAATGTTTAAGGCCAATTAGTTTTCAAACTTTTCGATACTGTAATTGATCATTGATTACAATAGTGGGTTTATCGACGATAGTTTCGTATTTGTTATTGACACATGTTATTTATAAAGTGGATGATTTGTCTATAAATTGCTACACGTAATTGTATAAATAATAAAAAATAACTCTAAATAATGTGTGATGGACCATTGGATGGACCAGTAATCAACAAGGGCTCAAAGTTCTACACTACAGATTTTTCTAAATGTGAATCAGTTTAGTTTGCTGCTAGCCTTTAGTGCTGTTTTAAGAGGTCGGTTCTCCTTTCTTTCTCAACTCTCAATTGTATAGTTTTTCAATATTATCAATAATTGCGATTCTACTTGCTACTTTTTACATGTTTCCTTTGTCACATGCATGTTAAATCTATGATACTACCGTCTCGTATCCACCTATTTTGATTGCAGTGTGGTTTAAAAACGCTTTAATATATTTTGTGTATAGAATTAAGAACATAAAGAACGTCAGCTAAGTGCGCTCATGCATTTCGAGAGCGGCTATGACTGTTTTTGCTCGTAATACACACAAGACTACCACCATAATTAACATATCATAACACGAAGATTAACTTTTAGTTGTATGTAAATGACATTAAGGTTATGTTTTTTAGGCTATGTTATTTGCTTATCAGACGTGAATGTTTTATAGAAACGCCAACAGTTAAATTGGCTGATTTATAGTGAGCGAGAATGAGTAAAGCTATATAAAGCTAATAATTTCCATGAATTGGTAGGAAAATTAATTATGATGTACTATCTATTTCAACTGTACCTTTACTATAAGCGGTTTTTTGCTTGGCCCAAAACTGCTTGACCCGAAACCAAATCAATCAGGAGTAATTAATTATAAATGCTATTTGATTCCTAAATTTAAATAGTCCTATACTATGTTGTCATTTTGCGAAAAGTTCAGTGATGAATGACAGTTAAATCCAGTTTCAAACATAAAGAGCAAAATTTTACCTTAGTTTCGAAACCCGGCAAATTTTGTAACGGTTGTTAAAATTGACCCACTCTATATCTGATGTTTACAACCGTTGACAAGAAACAAGTGTTAGTGAAGCGGACGATAAAAGGCTACGGGACAAAGGTCGATGTTTGCCATCTTGCGTCTTCAGCCGATGGAGACTGCTTTATATTTATATGCTTAAGTATTTCCAAAACCACTCTTTGAGTGCTCTACTTCAGCGGCGAATAAAACCAGAGCCACTGAACAACCCAAAACAGTCTGACAAGAGACAAGGTAAAAAGTATAGTAACTATTTCCTCAACTGTGGTCTGACTCATTAGAATCAGTAGTCAAGAATTTTATAATCCATTCTCCCTTAGCTAATGATCAAATCCGTTAGATAGGTAAGTTTATTTTATTATGTCTATAAAGTAATTAAACAGTTGGAGATTTAATTCGGGGATCACGAATAAGTTATTTTGTAGGGACTAGCGGATGAGCGTGGAATAACATTTCAGGTTTATTTATTTAACTATATTTTAGATCGAAGAAAACCCGGAATATGAGCCTTTCAGTAATAGGAGTTAGTATTGTCATAGATTAAAAGATTATCTATGGTATCATTTTATTTGATCAAGACTGTCAAAATAGTGAAAAACTCAGCATTGGGCAAAACTACATTGTTGTAA